>NC_092111.1:37687660-38032660 GCF_045679555.1 Salvelinus alpinus | reverse complement strand
TTCTACTGCTGCTACTGCTGTTTACTACTACTACTACTACTACTTCTACTATTACTGCTACTACTACTACTATTACTGCTACTGCTACTGCTACTACTACTACTACTACTACTACTACTACTACTACTACTACTACTACTACTACTACTATTACTATTACTAGCACTACCACTACGTCTACTACTGTCTATTACTGTCTACTACTGTCTACTATTACTACTACTTCTACTACTACTGCTGTCTATTACTAATACTACTACCACTTCTGGTACAGCTACTAGTACTACTACTATTACTACTACTGGTACTACTTCTGCTTCTACTACTATTACTACTACTACTATTACTACTACTGCTACCGTTTACTGCTACTACCGCAATTACTACTATTACTGTTACTACTGCTGGTACTACTACTACTACTCCTACTGTTACTACTGCTACTTCTAGTACTACTACTACTGTTACTACTAATAATGCTGTTTACTACTACTACTACTGCTACTGACATGTACTATTACTACAATTACTACTACTACTGTTACTACTAATAATGCTGTTTACTACTACTACTACTACTACTACTGCTAATACCGCTAATACTAGTAGTACTACTGTTACTACTACTGTTACTGATGTTTACTACTACTGCTGTCTACTACTACTACTACTACTATTACTACTACTACTACTACTACTACTATTACTGCTACTGCTACTGCTACTACTACTACTACTACTACTACTACTATTACTATTACTACTACTACTACTACTACTACTACTACTACTACTACTACTACTACTACTGTCTATTACTGTCTACTACTGTCTACTATTACTACTACTATTACTATTACTACTACTACTTCTACTATTACTACTGCTACTGTGTCACGTCCTGACCATAAAGAGCCCTTATTTTCTATGGTAGAGTAGGTCAGGGCGTGACTGGGAGTTAGTCTAGTTTATTATTTCTATGTGGGGTTCTAGTTTTGTTTTTCTATGTTTATGATTGGTATGATTCCTAATTAGAGGCAGCTGGTAATCGTTGTCTCTAATTGGGGATCATATTTAAGTAGCATTTTTCCACCTGTGTTTTGTGGGATATTGTTTATGTGTAGTTGCATGTTAGCACTCCATTGTCGTCACGTTTCGTTTATTCTTTATTGTTTTGTTTTGTGTGTTTCTCTATGAAATATGTGGAAACCATATCGCTCTGCACCTTGGTCCGATGATTATTCCAACGAACGTGACATACTGTCTAATACTACTACTGCTGCCTATTACTACTACTGCTGTCTACCACTCCTACTGGCACTACTACTACCACTACTATTACTACTGCTACTGTCTCCTACTACTACTAGTACCACTACTATTGCTATTACTACTATTGCTGCTACTACCACTACTAGTTTTTCTACAACTTCTGGTACTACTTCTGCTGATACTGCTACTACTAATACTATTGTCTACTACTACTACTACTACTACTACTACTACTACTACTACTACTACTACTTATGCCACAGCTACTACTACCTCTAGTGCTACTAGTACTACTACTAATACTCTTGCCTACTACTACTTCTACTACTACTGCTGTCTACTACTAATACTACTACCACTTCTGGTACAGCTACTAGTACTACTACTATTACTACTACTGGTACTACTTCTGCTTCTACTACTATTACTACTACTACTATTACTACTACTGCTACCGTTTACTGCTACTACCACGATTACTACTATTACTGTTACTACTGCTGGTACTACTACTACTACTCCTACTGTTACTACTGCTACTGCTACTTCTAGTACTACTACTACTGTTACTACTAATAATGGGGTTTACTACTACTACTACTGCTACTGACGTGTACTACTACTACTGTTACTACTAATAATGCTGTTTACTACTACTACTACTACTACTGCTAATACCGCTAATACTAGTAGTACTACTGTTACTACTACTGTTACTGATGTTTACTACTACTGCTGTCTACTACTACTACTACTACTACTACTACTACTACTACGACCCGTGTGGCTCAGTTGGTAGAGCATGGCGCTTGCAACGCCAGGGTTGTGGGTTCATTCCCCACGGGGGGACCAGGATGAATATGTATGAACTTTCCAATTTGTAAGTCGCTCTGGATAAGAGCGTCTGCTAAATGTAAATGTAAATGTACTACTGCTACTGATGTTTACTACTACTGCTGTCTAGTACTACTACTACTACAACTGCTACTACTGCTGTCTAGTACTACTGCTACTGATGTGTACTACTACTACTACAATTGCTACTACTGCTGGTACTACTCCTACTCCTCCTGCTACTACTACTAGTAGTACTACTTCAGTAATACTGCTGCTGTGTATAAGTGGTGTCTGTCTGTCTGCTCGTGTCCACCATACACACATCACTAAGTCATGAGTAACAACTTAGAGTTTTTTTTTTGTCTGTTTTGACTTGAATATATTTGATGTCTCCTAACAGTCACGGTCATCCATGTTAACATCAAAAGGAATAACAAGGCTCAGAGAAGCTGACATCCAACGCGGTTGATTTAGCATTATGTCACATTAGATACAGCATGTCTGTACCTTTGACCAGTCAAAACAAGGATTTGAAGGAGAGCGGACTGTGAGTGTTGCTGAGCTGGTGGAAAGGAACACATCTTCTGGGTGGGCAGGAGTTCATCCTCTACTCTACTGTAACGCTGCTGCATTACTTATTAGTGTTACATCATCTTGTTCTTACAGTGAAATGCTTGCCAAAAGGAACTCATATTCAACATACATATTTTGTCACGCCCTGATCTGTTTCACCTGTCCTTGTGCTTGTCTCCGCCCCCTCCAGGTGTCATCCATCTCCATCTTCCCCATTATACCCTGGGTACTTATACCTGTGTTTTCTGTTTGTCTGTTGCCAGTTCATCTTGTTTGTTCAAGTCAACCAGCGTTTTCTCTCAGCCCCTGCTTTTCCCCAGTCTCTCTTTCTCTTGTCCTCCTGGTTTGGACCCTTGCCTGACCTGACCTTGGGCCTGCCTGCCGTCCTGTACATTGGCCCCACTACTCTGGATTATCGACCCCTGCCTGTCTTTACCTGTCGTTTGCCTTCCCCTGTTGTTGCAATAAACATTGTTACTTCAACACAGTCTGCACTTGGGTCTTACCTGAAACCTGACATATTTAAAAGAAGCTTTACCCCAAGATGGACTAAGCAAATGCCTGTCTTCGTTAATCCCCCCCGACAAAGTGGTGCATACATGTTATTCCTTGTTCCTGATAGGCTGCCAGGAAGGTTTAGTTATTAGGATGAAGCCTGACTCCCGAGAGCCAGAGAAAATGTCTGTGTCCAAAATGGCACCCTTATTGCCTATATAATGCACAACTTTTGAAATGTTTTTACATTTGAGTAATTTAGCAGATACTCTTATCCAGAGCGACTTACAGTAGCATTTAGGGTTAAGTGCCTTACTCGAGGGCACATCGACATGTTTTTCATCTAGTCGGCACGGAGATAGAGCACATAGGGTTTAATGGGCCCGTAAGTAATGCACTATATAGGGAATATGATGACATTTCAGACCCAGCCAATGTGTCAGTGTCACTTTTGGGTGGAATTATTGAGCTGCTGTGTAGTAAGTAGCTTACAGAGTGCATTTCCTCTGATCTGCTTAGTGTTGCTGGGGTTGGTTTTTGGATCCTGCCTGGTTCAGCTGGGTCCTGGTGTGATACGGGGAGGGAACGTAGAGTAGGACTGTGGAGTAGTACTGTGGAGTAGTACTGTGGAGTAGTACTGTGGCGTAGGACTGTGATGCAGGAATGTAGAGTAGAACTGTGGAGTAGGACTGTGATGTAGGACTGCAGAGTAGAACTGTGGAGTAGGACTGTAGAGTAGGACTGTAGAGTAGGACTGTAGAGTAGGACTGTGGAGTAGGACTGTAGAGTAGGACTGTGGAGTAGGACTGCTGTATTGAGCTGCTGTGTAGTAAGTAGCTTACAGAGTGCATTTCCTCTGATCTGCTTAGTGTTGCTGGGGTTGGTTTTTGGATCCTGCCTGGTTCAGCTGGGTCCTGGTGTGATACGGGGAGGGAACGTAGAGTAGGACTGTGGAGTAGTACTGTGGAGTAGTACTGTGGAGTAGTACTGTGGCGTAGGACTGTGATGCAGGAATGTAGAGTAGAACTGTGGAGTAGGACTGTGATGTAGGACTGCAGAGTAGAACTGTGGAGTAGGACTGTAGAGTAGGACTGTAGAGTAGGACTGTAGAGTAGGACTGTGGAGTAGGACTGTAGAGTAGGACTGTGGAGTAGGACTGCAGAGTAGAACTGTGGAGTAAGACTGTGGAGTAGGACTGTGGAGTAGAACTGCAGACTAGAACTGTGGAGTAGGACTGTAGAGTAGGACTGTGGAGTAGGACTGCAGAGTAGAACTGTGGAGTAGGACTGTAGAGTAGGACTGTAGAGTAGGACTGTGGAGTAGGAATGTGATGTAGGACTGCAGAGTAGAACTGTGGAGTAGGACTGTAGAGTAGGACTGTGGAGTAGGACTGTGGAGTAGGAATGTAGAGTAGGACTGTGGAGTAGGACTGTGATGTAGGAATGTAGAGTAGGACTGTAGAGTAGGACTGCAGAGTAGAACTGCAGAGTAGGACTGTAGAGTAGGACTGCAGAGTAGGACTGCAGAGTAGAACTGTGGAGTAGGACTGTAGAGTAGGACTGCAGAGTAGAACTGTGGAGTAGGACTGTAGAGTAGGACTGTGGAGTAGGACTGTGGAGTAGGAATGTGGAGTAGTACTGTGGAGTAGGACTGTGGAGTAGTCTTGGGGAGTAGGACGTTGGAGTAGGAATGTGGAGTAGTACTGTGGAGTAGGACTGTAGAGTAGGAATGTGGAGTAGGACTGTAGAGTAGAACTGTGGAGTAGGACTGTGATGTAGGAATGTGGAGTAGGACTGTGGAGTAGCACTGTGATGTAGGAATGTGGAGTAGGACTGTGGAGTAGGACTGTGGAGTAGGAATGTGGAGTAGGACTGTGGAGTAGGAATGTGGAGTAGTACTGTGGAGTAGGGCTGTAGAGTAGGACTGTGATGTAGGAATGTGATGTAGGAATGTGGAGTAGGAATGTGGAGTAGGACTGTGGAGTAGGAATGTGGAGTAGTACTGTGGAGTAGGACTGTAGAGTAGGACTGTGATGTAGGAATGTGGAGTAGGACTGTGGAGTAGGACTGTGATGTAGGAATGTAGAGTAGGAATGTGGAGTAGGACTGTGGAGTAGGAATGTGGAGTAGGAATGTGGAGTAGGACTGTGGGGTTGGAATGTGGAGTAGGAATGTGGAGTAGGACTGTGATGTAGGAATGTGGAGTAGGAATGTAGAGTAGGAATGTGGAGTAGGACTGTAGAGTAGAACTGTGGAGTAGGACTGTGATGAAGGACTGTGGAGTAGGACTGTGGAGTAGGACTGCAGAGTAGAACTGTGGAGTAGGACTGTAGAGTAGAACTGTGGAGTAGGACTGTAGAGTAGGACTGTGGAGTAGGACTGTGATGAAGGAATGTAGAGTAGGACTGTGATGAAGGAATGTGGAGTAGGACTGTAGAGTAGGACTGTGATGTAGGAATGTGGAGTAGGACTGTGGAATAGGACTGTGGAGTAGGAATGTGGAGTAGGACTGTAGAGTAGGACTGTGATGTAGGAATGTGGAGTAGTACTGTGGAGTAGGACTGTGGAGTAGGAATGTAGAGTAGTACTGTGGAGTAGGACTGTGGAGTAGGAATGTAGAGTAGTACTGTGGAGTAGGACTGTGGGGTTGGTTCCTCCCTTAACTGTCTTTTAACTTTCATTTGACAGGCTTCTTTTCAAGATGGTTCTCTGTGTGTGTGCTATTTTGCATCCCCTCAAAGGCAGACAGTAGTGTGTGTTTGGGTGTGTGTGTGTGTGTGTGTGTGTGTGTATGCGCATGTGTGTGTGTGTGTGTGAGCGTGCAAGTTTGTGCATCCATGCATGTGGGAGCATGGCTTAGATCATCCGTACACACCAGCAGACTTAAAGATGGAATCCGCAGTAGGGGGAAGCGGCGCCACTGGCCACCCCATCACCGTTCTTTGTTGCTGAGGAGAGTCATGCAGCAAGTTAAAACATTTTGCAGTACAGATTGTGCTATTCTATCTCGCCTGCAATAGGGCTCTGTCCCGGCTAAAAAATATATTGGTCACTGTATTTTTCCATATATAGACACACCCAATGTGTTTTAATAAAATCAACTATATGCATTGAGCTTCTCTGATGCTTTAAGCGCACTGTTTGATGAAATAAGACACAAATGACTCAAGAGGAAGCCAGACATCTAGATAACCAGAAGAAGAAAAAAACTTACCCCGACCATCCTCCTCCCTCTCCTGCTGGCTTTCACAGATTCTGCCTTTACACTCCTGACCCCACCATCCTCCTCCCTCTCCTGCTGGCTTTCACAGATTATGCCTTTACACTCCTGACCCGACCATCCTCCTCCCTCTCCTGCTGGCTTTCACAGATTCTGCCTTTACACTCCTGACCCCACCATCCTCCTCCCTCTCCTGCTGGCTTTCACAGATTATGCCTTTACACTCCTGACCCCACCATCCTCCTCCCTCTCCTGCTGGCTTTCACAGATTCTGCCTTTACAATCCTGACCCCACCATCCTCCTCCCTCTCTGCTGGCTTTCACAGATTCTGCCTTTACACTCCTGACCCCACCATCCTCCTCCCTCTCCTGCTGGCTTTCACAGATTCTGCCTTTACACTCCTGACCCGACCATCCTCCTCCCTCTCCTGCTGGCTTTCACAGATTCTGCCTTTACACTCCTGACCCCACCATCCTCCTCCCTCTCCTGCTGGCTTTCACAGATTCTGCCTTTACACTCCTGACCCGACCATCCTCCTCCCTCTCCTGCTGGCTTTCACAGATTCTGCCTTTACACTCCTGACCCCACCATCCTCCTCCCTCTCCTGCTGGCTTTCACAGATTCTGCCTTTACACTTCTGACCCAACCATCCTCCTCCCTCTCCTGCTGGCTTTCACAGATTCTGCCTTTACACTCCTGACCCCACCATCCTCCTCCCTCTCCTGCTGGCTTTCACAGATTCTGCCTTTACACTCCTGACCCGACCATCCTCCTCCCTCTCCTGCTGGCTTTCACAGATTCTGCCTTTTACACTCCTGACCCGACCATCCTCCTCCCTCTCCTGCTGGCTTTCACAGATTCTGCCTTTACACTCCTGACCCCACCATCCTCCTCCCTCTCCTGCTGGCTTTCACAGATTCTGCCTTTACACTCCTGAAGTTGCCGGTAATAAGCTTCATGAGGAGGCGGCAACCTTTCTCAAGTGGAATGTCAATTTATCTTACAATTTCTACCGATCTGCGTGCCAGTTATGGTTTTCATATGCACATTTTCCTGGAACAATTTAATTGATATATAGTAACGTTTTTGTATCTCAAAATCATTGTCAATGTTGTTGATCACAATTCTATCCAAATCTAAATTAAAATGATACAAACCTAAAAAAATATATTTTTACATCTATTGCCATTGCCAACTACGTAAAAATAGCCTACATAAAAGCCAACAAATAAAAACATTGCAGCCTATAGGTAGAAAATATCCTGATAAAAATAAATATTCTATAAATCACTTTGGCTACTCATGGCCAGTCTGCAACGAACTTGAAATATTGTATCAAATATTAACTTGGGTCAAGGCCAGAGAGCCAGAAGCTCATGATAGTGAACTTGCAACATTGTATAAAATATTCTGGGCCAGTGAGCTCTGGACAGACAGACACAGCTGTGGACTATGTGATCAAGGGATAAGTAGTAATCGGGTAGGCCTATTTTATCACGTTTCAATGGATCAGAGCATGACATTATTCCCTTTCACGCTGAGTGGTTATCGAAAGGGAGAGAGAGCTGGAAAGATGTTTCATATACATTGAGGAACTATTGTCATTCTCAATGGATGTAAAAACAGACTTTGTTTGCTTGCTGTCTCGAGGTGAAGAAAACGTTACATTGAGAAGCTCCACAGCTCATTAGCGGTGGTGCATTAAGCCAATCAGAAATACTATCAGATCCCCAAATGGGCACATTTATAGGCCTATATTTGCGCTCAGGCCAGGTAGCCTATAGGCCTACTTCTATGCGTATCAGGTACTCGTCCGTACTCAACACTGACAGGGAGCGCTACAAACAAAACACAATGACTAAATTGACTAAACTCATTAAATGGAATGAAATAAACCAAAACTAGTTTCTCACAACTGTAGCATAGGTTGTGGGCTCTGCAAACAACGTGTCCACTCCGATAATGAGAATGGTAGAACTTCACTGAGACGAATAAGACAGGTGTCTTGTGTGCCCAAACCCCCCCCCCCCCCCCCCCCCCACTGATTTTTTTTGTTGCTGCTGGTCAACAACAACAAAATCTCTGTCGACCAATAGCCTATCAACCAAACAATCGACCAGTCGACTAATTGGGGCCAGCCTTAGCGTGCAATGATGTTCTCGAGGGGGAAAAAACACAGTGTTTGTTGTTTGCAGTAACTTCTTTGCAATTGGACGTGGAAGTTTCTCTATCGAGGATTCCAGCTCTAACTGTGAGATTGACCTAGTTGTCCTCTTGCCGGTGGGCTGTTTGCTCAGCTAGCCAAGGTCAGAATGCAGACACAAAACATCACCTCATGCTCTGACAGTACTTCCTGTTTCACCAGCAGCTGTCTGTCAGCGAGACCATTAGGAAATTAAAGGCTTGCATCACGGATGGCGCCCTATTCCCTTTATAGTGCACTACTTTTGACCAGGACCCATAAGGAAACCCATAGGGCTCTGGTCAAAAGTAGTGCACTATATAGGGAATAGGGTGCCATTTGGGACAGAAAAAAAACATGTTTTATTATGTCTATGCATTTTTATTTGTCAGAGCTAACCTCCGGTTCTCAGTGTCATAAAATACATCTTGTTGAAAGGACAGCCTGGTTTCCAGAGGATCCTCCTAGAGGGTTGGTTTGGAGGCAGGACATGTACTCTGCCTGCCAGGTGGTGTATGCTATTATTACACAGGACATGTACTCTGCCTGCCAGGTGGTGTATGCTATTATTACACAGGACATGTACTCTGCCTGCCAGGTGGTGTATGCTATTATTACACAGGACATGTACTCTGCCTGCCAGGTGGTGTATGCTATTATTACACAGGACATGTACTCTGCCTGCCAGGTGGTGTATGCTATTATTACACAGGACATGTACTCTGCCTGCCAGGTGGTGTATGCTATTATTACACAGGACATGTACTCTGCCTGCCAGGTGGTGTATGCTATTATTACACAGGACATGTACTCTGCCTGCCAGGTGGTGTATGCTATTATTACACAGGACATGTACTCTGCCTGCCAGGTGGTGTATGCTATTATTACACAGGACATGTACTCTGCCTGCCAGGTGGTGTATGCTATTATTACACAGGACATGTACTCTGCCTGCCAGGTGGTGTATGCTATTATTACACAGGACATGTACTCTGCCTGCCAGGTGGTGTATGCTATTATTACACAGGACATGTACTCTGCCTGCCAGGTGGTGTATGCTATTATTACACAGGACATGTACTCTGCCTGCCAGGTGGTGTATGCTATTATTACACAGGACATGTACTCTGCCTGCCAGGTGGTGTATGCTATTATTACACAGGACATGTACTCTGCCTGCCAGGTGGTGTATGCTATTATTACACAGGACATGTACTCTGCCTGCCAGGTGGTGTATGCTATTATTACACAGGACATGTACTCTGCCTGCCAGGTGGTGTATGCTATTATTACACAGGACATGTACTCTGCCTGCCAGGTGGTGTATGCTATTATTACACAGGACATGTACTCTGCCTGCCAGGTGGTGTATGCTATTATTACACAGGACATGTACTCTGCCTGCCAGGTGGTGTATGCTATTATTACACAGGACATGTACTCTGCCTGCCAGGTGGTGTATGCTATTATTACACAAAGGACAGAATTCTGTCAGATCCACCCTCTCACACTTTAGCAAAACAACATTGTTAACAGACTACTCGATTTTCAGTAACGTTTTCAGTAACGTTCCTTCAAAATCTGTCTTGTGAGAGTGTGTGTTTTTTGACATTGTTAACGGGACCGACTTATTGCGTTCCAGTGACTTCAATTTCATCTCCACAGCTCTCCTTGAAATAGGGCGTGTTTTTGAATTTGGTTTATAAAATTTTGACGAGGATCTCGTCGGACAGAATAGGCGCAGGCCTGTCCTTTAGCCTGACTCATATCCTCTACATTCCAGCTCCAAGACTTTATTTTACAGAGAGGTCGGACGGACGGACGGACGGACTGGTTGATGGATGGTTCCTGAGATAACCACTCACTGCGCTCTGTGACAGTCGCCTCGGGACTCTATTGGAGAATCTCTGGCTGCGTCTCAAATGACACCCTATTCCCTAGTGCCATGCTTTTGACCAAGATCCATAGGGCTCTGGTCAAAAGTAGTGCACTACGTAGGGAATAGGGTGCCATTTGGGTGCCTTTTGGGCCCTCTGGGCCTCATTGCTGCTCAGCTCGCCTCCTGGTGATGAAGAGAACATTATCTCAATGTTAACTTGACATTGTGATAGCTTTTCCGTTGTGTTTGACAGTAGCCGATAGCATCAGCAAGTTTCTGTTTGAACAATGACATGACAACAAACACTATGTATGACCCTGGCAGACACACAGGCAATTAGAGATATTTCAGATAAATCGCCCCACAGACTCCAGTCCAGAGGCACTTGTTTTATTGCCGTAAAATGCTGATATAATGGTGTACTGTTGATATGAGTGTTTTCTACATTCACTGCAGAAATGAAATTAATCGGCCCAAAAAAGAGCTTTCAGACACACATCCCGTTCCCTTACCAAGAGCTTTCAGACACACATCCCGTTCCCTTACCAAGAGCTTTCAGACATACATCCCGTTCCCTTACCAAGAGCCTTCAGACACACACCCCGTTCCCTTACCAAGAGCTTTCAGACACACATCCCGTTCCCTTACCAAGAGCTTTCAGACACACATCCCGTTCCCTTACCAAGAGCTTTCAGACACACATCCCGTTCCCTTACCAAGAGCTTTCAGACACACATCCCGTTCCCTTACCAAGAGCTTTCAGACACACATCCCGTTCCCTTACCAAGAGCTTTCAGACACACATCCCGTTCCCTTACCAAGAGCTTTCAGACACACATCCCGTTCCCTTACCAAGAGCTTTCAGACACACATCCCGTTCCCTTACCAAGAGCTTTCAGACACACATCCCGTTCCCTTACCAAAAGCTTTCAGACACACATCCCGTTCCCTTACCAAGAGCTTTCAGACACACATCCCGTTCCCTTACCAAGAGCCTTCAGACACACATCCCGTTCCCTTACCAAGAGCTTTCAGACACACATCCCGTTCCCTTACCAAGAGCTTTCAGACACACATCCCGCTCCTTTACCTAGAGCTTTCAGACACACATCCCGTTCCCTTACCAAGAGCTTTCAGACACACATCCCGTTCCCTTACCAAGAGCTTTCAGACACACATCCCGTTCCCTTACCAAGAGGAGGACCATGTTGATCTAACAAACTGCAAGATGTTGCTTTTTTTTGGCAGAGACGTTGTTGCTTACTCACTTTTTACCCATGATGCAACTAATAAGAACAACGAGGCAAGCAATATTGACGTAGTCATGTCAGAGGTTACGTTCCAAATAGCCCCCTATATCAAATAGCCCCCCTGCACCACGTTTGACCAGCGGCATAGTAGAGCTACTATATCAGTAATACGGTACCATTTTGAGAAACACGCACAGAAAAGTTGTAGAGTGTGTTCGGTGTGACCAGTGAGGAGGATCTAACGAGAGGGGTTCTGAACAATAACAGGAGATGTAGTCCCTGTGATGTGTCCCACCGCGGGGAACACACTCTATTCTCGGGCATTACAAAGTCATTATATTACTTTCATTAGGTCCCTGGCGTCACCCACCAAACTCAGCCCATCCCAGCCCCAGCAGCCTCGACATTCAATTACATGTGAAACAATACCATTTCACTGATTCCATTGTGTCTCCAGCGCCTGAGTCAGCGTAAAAATGTTTAAGAACTGTAAAGATAATATTGCAAAGAAAACAAGCCTGATATCTTCCTAACCCCTCAAGAGGGATTCATTCATTCATTCGCTCTGTGTGCCTGTGTTACCACAGCTTTTTTTGGCTGCCTTTGCAAGTGTCCTTTCCGCTGACAAAATAAAAGGAAATATTAACATTTGCTTATCAGCGAGGGGAGCTAGTGGTTACTGTAAATCCATTTGTCTCAGTGGTGTGGCCTTTCCAGGTGGCATATGGATGGTATTGTAGTGGTTTAGTGGCTTGGGGAGTTAGATAAATGACCCCTAGGGTGTTATACCACAGACTAGAGCTCTTGCTAGGACTAAACTGCTGCCAGTCTCTGTAATAGATACAATGCATAATTGAAGTCCCCCCTTTATAAGGAACCATGTTAAATGATGCATGAAAACATGAGATAATACAGAAGACATATAAGGTCAACACTGGAAGCTTGGAAATATCCCAAATGGCACCCTATTCCCTATATAGTGCACTACTTTTGACCAGGGCCCACAGTAGTGCACTATGTAGGGAATAGAGGGCCATTGGGGACAGACTATTCTCCCTCGGTGAGATCAGCTAGACTCTGTAATGTGGTGAGTCAACTCTTCCTGAGTTTCTATAGCCTTGTTATTAACACTAGAGAAGCTGCAATCGCTTTGCCTGTCACTTATATAATCAGCCAATCAGCGCTCCCCCATCTTTTTCTCTCTGTCTCTCTCTCTCTCATTCTCTCCCTCTTTCCCTCTCCCTACCCCTATCTCTCTTTTCTTCTATCTCCTTCTACCTCTACACCTCCCTCTCTCTCTCTTTCTTTCTCTCCCTCTTTCCCTCTCCTTACCTCTCTCTCCCCTTTCTTCTCTCTCCTACCTTTCACCCCCCTCTCTTTCTCTCTCTCTCTCTCCTTCTCTCCCTCTTTCCCTCTCCCTACCTCTATCTCTCTTACCTTCTCTCTCCTTCTACCTCTACACCTCCCTCTCTCTCTCTTTCTTTCTCTCCCTCTTTCCCTCTCCTTACCTCTCTCTCCCCTTTCTTCTCTCTCCTACCTTTCACCCCCCTCTCTTTCTCTCTCTCTCTCTCCTTCTCTCCCTCTTTCCCTCTCCCTACCTCTCTCTCTCTTGTCTTCTCTCTCCTTCTACCTCTACACCCCCCCTTCTCTCGCTCTCTCTCCCTCTCTCCCTCTCTCCCTCTCTCTCTCGGTCTCTCTGTATCTCTTTCTCGGCCCGTCCGTCAGACTCCTCTTCTTCATGTGATAAGGAGTGCTCCACTACTCTCCTGCTGCGGTTTGTCAAACACCAGATCAATGTGGAGCTATATACAGGAAGTACCAGTACCAGATCAATGTGGAGCTATATACAGGAAGTACCAGTACCAGATCAATGTAGAGCTATATACAGGAAGTACCAGTACCAGATCAATGTGGAGCTATATACAGGAAGTACCAGTACCAGATCAATGTGGAGCTATATACAGGAAGTACAAGTACCAGATCAATATGGAGCTATATACAGGGAGTACCAGAACCAGATCAATGTGGAGCTATATACAGGAAGTACCAGATCAATGTGGAGCGATATACAGGAAGTACCAGATCAATGTGGAGCTATATACAGGAAGTACCAGATCAATGTAGAGATATATACAGGAAGTACCAGATCAATGTAGAGCTATATACAGGAAGTACAAGTACCAGATCAATGTGGAGCTATATACAGGAAGTACCAGATCAATGTGGAGCTATATACAGGAAGTACCAGATCAATGTGGAGCTATATACAGGAAGTACCAGATCAATGTAGAGCTATATACAGGAAGTACCAGATCAATGTAGAGCTATATACAGGAAGTACAAGTACCAGATCAATGTGGAGCTATATACAGGAAGTACCAGATCAATGTGGAGCTATATACAGGAAGTACCAGTACCAGATCAATGTGGAGCTATATACAGGAAGTACCAGTACCAGATCTATGTTGAGCTATATGCAGGAAGTACCAGATCAATGTGGAGCTATATACAGGAAGTACCAGATCAATGTAGAGCTATATACAGGAAGTACAAGTACCAGATCAATGTGGAGCTATATACAGGAAGTACCAGATCAATGTGGAGCTATATACAGGAAGTACCAGATCAATGTGGAGCTATATACAGGAAGTACCAGATCAATGTGGAGCTATATACAGGAAGTACCAGTACCAGATCAATGTAGAGCTATATACAGGAAGTACAAGTACCAGATCAATGTGGAGTTATATACAGGAAGTACCAGATCAATGTGTAGCTATATACAGGAAGTACCAGTACCAGATCAATGTGGAGCTATATACAAGGAGTACCACTACCAAATCATATTGGAACTAAATACAGGGAGTACCAGATCAATGTGGAGCTATATACAGGAAGTACCAGATCAATGTGGAGCTATATACAGGAAGTACCAGATCAATGTGGAGCTATATACAGGAAGTACCAGTACCAGATCAATATGGAGCTATATACAGGGAGTACCAGATCAAAGTGGGACTATATACAGGGAGTACCAGTACCAAATCAATTTGGAGCAATATACAGGAAGTACCAGTACCAGATCAATGTGGAGCTATATACAGGAAGTACCAGATCAATGTGGAGCTATATACAGGAAGTACCAGATCAATATGGAGCTATATACAGGAAGCACTAGTACCAGATCAATGTGGAGCAATATACCAGAAGTACCAGTACCAGATCAATGTGGAGCTATATACAGGAAGTACCAGATCAATGTGGTGCTATACATAGGAAGTACCAGTACCAGATCAATGTGGAGCTATATACAGGGAGTACCAGTACCAGATCAATGTGGAGCTATATACAGGAAGTACCAGATCAATATGGAGCTATATACAGGGAGTACCAGTACCAAATCAATTTGGAGCAATATACAGGAAGTACCAGTACCAGATCAATGTGGAGCTATATACAGGAAGTACCAGATCAATGTGGAGCTATATACAGGAAGTACCAGATCAATATGGAGCTATATACAGGGAGTACCAGTACCAGATCAATATGGAGCTATATACAGGAAGCACTAGTACCAGATTGATGTGGAGCAATATACCAGAAGTACCAGTACCAGATCAATGTGGAGCTATATACAGGAAGTACCAGATCAATGTGGTGCTATACATAGGAAGTACCAGTACCAGATCAATGTGGAGCTATATACAGGAAGTACCAGTACCAGATCAATATGGAGCTATATACAGGGAGTACCAGTACCAGATCAATGTGGAGCTATATACAGGAAGTACCAGATCAATATGGAGCTATATACAGGAAGTACCAGTATCAGATCAATGTGGAGCTATATACAGGAAGTACCAGTACCAGATCAATATGGAGCTATACACAGGAAGTATCAGTACCAGATCAATGTGGAGCTATATACAGGAAGTACCAGTACCAGATCAATGTGGAGCTATATACAGGAAGTACCAGATCAACGTGGAGCTGTAAATAGGAAGTACCAGTACCAGGTTAATGTGGAGCTATACACAGGAAGTACCAGTACCAGATCAATATGGAGCTATATATAGGAAGTACCAGTACCAGATCAATGTGGAGCTATATACAGGAAGTACCAGATCAACGTGGAGCTATATACAGGAAGTAGCAGTACCAGATTGATGTGGAGCAATATACAGGAAGTACCAGTACCAGATCAATTACGGAGCTATATACATGATAATGCTTGATGGTCTTTGCAACTGCACTTGAAGAAACTTTAAAAGTTCTTGAAATTTTCCTTATTGACTCACCTTCATGTCTTAAAAAAGTAATGATGGACTTGGTCTGTTACCAAATAGGGCTATCTTCTGTATACCACTCCTACCTTGTCAAACACAACTGATGGGCTCAAACGCATTAAGAAGGAAAGAAATTCCACAGATTTTTAACAAGGCACACCTGTTGATTGAAATGCATTCCAGGTGACTACCCCATGAAGCTGGTTGAGAGAATGCCAAGAGTGTGCAAAGCTGTCATCAAGGCAAAGGGTGGCTACTTTGAAGAACCTCAAAATATAAAATATATTTTGATTTGTTTTAACAGTTTTTTGGTTAGTACATGATTCCATTTATGTTATTTCATAGTTTTATGTCTTCACTATTATTCTACAATGTTGAAAATAGTAAAAATAAAGAAAAACCCTTGAATGAGTAGGTGTGTCCAAACTTTTGACTGGTTCTGTATATATATATATATAGGGAATAGGGTGCAATTTAATGCACAGACAGAGAGCGCCACAGCCCAGAACCAGGTCCCTGGGGACACAGGGAGAGATTATGTTTGACAGAGGCGAGAGCAATGGAGTGAGACCTTTGTGTTTCTGTTGTTGTCACATAGCATTCTCTCTCTCTCTCTGATTTCCTTCCCAGGATAAAAAATATTATACCAAAAACAGACTCCCCCATTATTTGCCTAATTTCAATAGGGTTGGTGCTTGTTAACGCGTGTGACTAAGCACTTAGCTGTTGTAGAATACTACCAAATATGTGTTTCTCCTCTACAGAGGAAAGGCTCATTAAACATTATAAACTTGTTTTCTACAGAGGGGAACAAAGATCAACATTGAACAGATATAGTGCCTTCAGAAAGTATTCACACTCCTTGACTTTTTCCACATTTTGTTGTGTTACAAAGGGGGATTTCGATAGATTTAATTGTACTTTTGTGTCAACGAGCTACACAAAATTTCTCTGTAATGTCAAAGTGGAACAAAAATTCAAAAACATATATTAATGGAAAATAGATAAATATTCAAACCGCAGAGTCAATACATGTTAGAATCACCTTTGGCAGTGATTACAGCTGTGAGTCTTTCTGGGTAAGTCTCTAAGAGCTTTTTAAACCTGGATTGTACAATATTTGCCCATGATTATTTAAAAAAATCTTCAAGCTCTGTCAAGTTGATTGTTGATCATTGCTAGACAGCCATTTCCAAGTCTGCCATAGATATTCAAGTTGATTTAAGTCAAAACTGTAACTAGGCCACTCAGGAACATTCAATGTCGTCTTGGTAAGTAACTCCATTGTATAATTGGCCGTGCGTTTTAGGTTATTGTCCTGCTGGAAGGTGGATTTGTCTCCCAGTGTCTGTTGAAAAGCAGACAACCAGGTTTTCCTCTAGGGCTTTGCCTGTTCTAAACTTTATTCCTTTCTTTTTTATAAAAAACACCTTCCCTAGTCCTTACCAATGACAAGCATACCCACAACATGATGTAGCCACCACCATGCTGGAAAATAGGAAGACTGGTACTCAGTGATGTGTTGGATTTGCCCAAAACATAATGCTTTGTATTCAGGACAAAAATGTATTTTCTTTCCCACGTTTTGCAGTATTAATTTAGTGCCTTATCGCAAACAGGATGCATGTTTTGGAATGTTTTTATTCTCTACAGGCTACGTTCTTTTCACTCTGTCATTTAGGTTAGTATTGTGGAGTATCTACAATGTTGTTGATCCATTCTCAGTTTTCTCCTGTCAAGGCCATTTAACTCTGTAACTGGTTTAAAATCACCATTGGCCTCATGGTGAAATCCCTGAGCAGTTTCCTTCCTCTCCGGCAACTGAGTTAGGAAGGACTCATGTATCTTTGTAGTGACTGGGTGTATTGATACACCATCCAATGTGTAAGTAATAACTTCACTATGCTCAAAGGGATATTTAATGTCTGTTTTTTGTATTTTTACCGATCTACCAATAGGTGTCCTTCTTTGCGAGGCATTGGAAAACCTCCCTGGTATTTGTCATTGAATCTGTGCTGGAAATTCACTGAGGGACCTTACAGATAATTGTATGTGAGGGGTACAGAGATAGGGTAGTCATTAAAAAATCTAGCTAAATACTATTATTGCACACAGTGAGTCCATGCAACTTATTATCTGATTTGTTAAGCACATTTTTACACCTTAAGTTAACAAAAGGTTTGAATACTTAATGACTCGGGACATTTCAGCTTTTTATTTTTTATTAATTTGTAAACATTTGTAAAAACATAATTCCACTTTGACACTATGGGGTATTGTGTGTAGATCAGTGACACGAAATCTAAATGTAATCTATTTTAAATTCAGGCTGTAACACAACAAAATCCAGGGGTGTGAATACTTTCTGAAGACACTGTATATTAGAGCAGTCACTGTGAAATGCCGCAATTCTGCTCACTGACTAAAAATTCCATTTCAACCTCAAACAATAATCTAATCGTAAACAACGTGCTTCTCCAAAATGAAGCACACTTTAATATCTAATATTGCAGAGCCTACTGTTACATGGTAGTGCAGTCGCACCACAGTTCCCAATGACCAAATGTGCACATCAATGCATGTTCCACTGACCGCATCTTGGTCCAACAGTAGAATCCGATCGGAATTGCATGCTATGGTTCCAAAGTCAAACATAATCGAGATGTCTAAGCCAGAGAGAACCACAGCCAGGGTGTGATGTTTGGGAAGAGAGGGAGGTGCTCACTAAAGCTTCACCTGGGTTTATCTCCACAGCCATTCGGATAGCTCAACTTTAAGGATCCGAGGGGTCCTGTAAGGAAATGCCTCTGTAGTGCTCTGCGTTTGTAAAGAAAGATTAAACCTTCACTGTTGATGTGCGAAAAATAAGTTAAATAAATAATTGAGTAATAAAGACATCATAACTCAGCAGTACTGAACCGTCCTTGACTTTAAGCTTCATATCTCCGCCTCTCCATTCGCTTTCTAATGCAGAGGGATTTCTAGGTTCATGTTTCAGCATTTTATCTACAATAGTCCCTTTCTGCTTCCTATTTTATTTTTGCATGGTGTGCAGAAGCCAGGGAAAACACCAAACATGAAAGAGAAACGAGGCCGCCAGAAAATAAGAATAAAAAACTCAGAGAAATAATAAATAATTGCACCATAATGTCTTTATAGTGTTTTTTGATCCTATGCTATCCTCAGCATTCTAGTGAAGTGGAAAAGATCACACTCACCGAAGACAAAGTTTACACCCAGGTAGGCTAGAAGTCCCAGTGAAGTATACCCCGTCTTCATCCCAAATAGCACCCTATTCCCTATATAGTGTACTTCTATAGACTAGGACCCTTGTGATGCAACACAGGTGTTAGGTTCAGTGTTAACTTCACCACAACAGCACATCAGGCGTTCAGGAAGAGAAAGGAATCATACAGTGGCTTACGAAAGTATTCACCCCCCTTGGCATTTTTCCTATTTTGTTGCCTTACAACCTGGAATAAAAATAGATTTTTGGGGGTTTGTATCATTTGATTTACACAACATGGCTACCACTTTGAAGCTGAAAAATATTTTCTATTGTCACACAAACAAGAAATAAGACAAAAAAAACTGAAAACTTGACCGTGCATAACTATTCACCCCCCAAAGTCAATACTTTGTAGAGCCACCTTTTGCAGCAATTACAGCTGCAGGTCTCTTGGGGTATGTCTCTCACATCTAGCCACTGGGATTTTTGCCCATTCTTCAAGGCAAAACTGCTTCAGCTCCTTCAAGTTGGTTGGGTTCCGCTGGTGTACAGCAATCTTTAAGTCATACCACAGATTCTCAATTGGATTGAGTTCTGGGCTTTGACTAGGCCATTCCAAGACATTTACATGTTTCCCCTTAAACCACTCAAGTGTTGCTTTAGCAGTATGCTTAGGGTCATTGTCCTGCTGGATGGTGAACCTCCGTCCCAGTCTCCAATCTCTGGAAGACTGAAACAGTTTCCCTCAAGAATTTCCCTGTATTTAGCGCCATCCATCATTCCTTCAACTCTGACCAGTTTCCCAGTCCCTGCCGATGAAAAACATCCCCACAGCATGATGCTGCCACCACCATGCTTCACTGTGGGGATGCTGTTCTCGGGGTGATGAGAGGTGTTGGGTTTGCGCCAGTCATAGCATTTTCCTTGATGGCCAAAAAGCTAAATGTTAGTCTCATCTGACCAGAGTACCCTCTTCCATATGTTTGGGGAGTCTCCCACATGCCTTTTGGCGAACACCAAACATGTTTGCTTATTTTTTTCTGGCCACTCTTCCATAAAGCCCAGCTCTGTGGAGTGTACGGCTTAAAGTGGTCCTATGGACAGATACTCCAATCTTCGCTGTGGAGCTTTGCAGCTCCTTCAGGGTTATCTTTGGTCTCTTTGTTACATCTCTGATTAATGCCCTCCTTGCCTGGTTCGTGAGTTTTGGTGGGCGGCCCTCTCTTGGCAGGTTTGTTGTGGTGCCAAATTCTTTCAATTTTTTAGTAATGGATTTAATGGTGCTCTGTGGGATGTTCAGTTTCTGATATTTTTTCATCACCCAACCCTGATCTGTACTTCTCCACAACTTTGTCCCTGACCTGTTTGCAGAGCTCCTTGGTCTACATGGTGCCACTTGCTTGGTGGTGCCCCTTGCTTAGTGTTGTTGTAGACTCTGGGGCCTTTCAAAACTGGTGTATATATACTCAGATCATGTGACACTTAGATTGCACACAGATGGACTTTATTTGACTAATTATGTGACTTCTGAAAGCAATTGGTTGCACCAGATCTTATTTAGCAAAGGGGGTGAATACATATGCACGCACCACTTTCCAGTTAAAAAAATAAATACAAATTTAACACGTTTTTTTTCTTCATTTCACTTCACCAATTTGGACTATTTTGTGTACGTCCATTACATGAAATCCAAATAAAAATCAATTTAAATTACAGGTTGTAATGCAACAAAATAGGGAAAACGCCAAGGGGTGGGGTTAATTTTGCAAGGCACTGTATCTTTGTGTTGTGATTACAGTTGGTAGATTATCTTCAAAACCGTCTTCTTCTCCTGTAATGGCACGAAAGTGTCTGCTTTCATCGCCTCAACAAGTTCAAGGAGCTCGTTCATTATGCTCCAGAAATCGGCCTCCAAAAAGTAAGGAAAGAAGGAAAGAAGAAAAGAAGGCCATTTACTGAAAATAGACCATGTGCTCTGACTCTGCACTACACTCACTGTAGAAAGGTTTTCACGTCCTCGTTATATCTCTCTGATCTTAATAGCGATGATTGGCCTCACTAGAATAGCTTCAACAAAAATGTTCTACTTATACAAGCTTTAGAAACGTGTGTTTGGGGAACAATATTTTTATCAACAGTGTTTTCCTCCTGTCATGACTAGACATAAACCGGCTTACAATTTCTTTCCCAGTGAAAACCACCTTCTCGTTGCTGTTCTCACTGTCAGACTGTTCTCGGCTTCACCAGACAGTTATCCCCTCTTATCTCTGTTCCCTCTCCCTTCACATACCCTCCCTTCTCTCTCTCTCCCTCCACATACCCTCCCTTCTCTCTCTCTCCCTCCACATACCCTCCCTTCTCTCTCTCTCCCTCCACATACCCTCCCTTCTCTCTCTCTCCCTCCACATACCCTCCCTTCTCTCTCTCTCCCTCCACATACCCTCCCTTCTCTCTCTCTCCCTCCACATACCCTCCCTTCTCTCTCTCTCCCTCCACATACCCTCCCTTCTCTCTCTCTCCCTTCACATACCCTCCCTTCTCTCTCTCTCCCTCCACATACCCTCCCTTCTCTCTCTCTCCCTCCACATACCCTCCCTTCTCTCTCTCTCCCTCCACATACCCTCCCTTCTCTCTCTCTCCCTCCACATACCCTCCCTTCTCTCTCTCTCCCTTCACATACCCTCCCTTCTCTCCCTCCACATACCCTCCCTTCTCTCTCTCTCCCTCCACATACCCTCCCTTCTCTCTCTCTCCCTCCACATACCCTCCCTTCTCTCTCTCTCCCTCCACATACCCTCCCTTCTCTCTCTCTCCCTCCACATACCCTCCCTTCTCTCTCTCTCCCTTCACATACCCTCCCTTCTCTCTCTCTCCCTCCACATACCCTCCCTTCTCTCTCTCTCCCTCCACATACCCTCCCTTCTCTCTCTCTCCCTCCACATACCCTCCCTTCTCTCTCTCTCCCTCCACATACCCTCCCTTCTCTCTCTCTCCCTCCACATACCCTCCCTTCTCTCTCTCCCTCCACATACCCTCCCTTTTCTCTCTCTCCCTCCACATACCCTCCCTTCTCTCTCTCTCCCTCCACATACACTCCCTTCTCTCTCTCTCCCTCCACATACCCTCCCTTCTCTCTCTCTCCCTCCACATACCATCCCTTCTCTCTCTCTCCCTCCACATACCTTCTCTCCTCGCTCTCCCTCCACATACCCTCCCTTCTCTCTCTCTCCCTCCACATACCCTCCCTTCTCTCTCTCTCCCACCACATACCTTCTCTCCTCTCTCTCCCTCCACATACCCTCCCTTCTCTCTCTCTCCCTCCACATACCCTCCCTTCTCTCTCTCTCCCTCCACATACCTTCTCTCCTCTCTCTCCCTCCACATACCCTCCCTTCTCTCTCTCTCCCTCCACATACCCTCCCTTCTCTCTCTCTCCGTCCACATACCTTCTCTCCTCTCTCTCCCTCCACATACCCTCCCTTCTCTCTCTCTCCCTCCACATACCCTCCCTTCTCTCTCTCTCTGTCCACATACCTTCTATCCTCTCTCTCCCTCCACATACCCTCCCTTCTCTCTCTCTCCCTCCACATACCCTCCCTTCTCTCTCTCTCCCTCCACATACCTTCTCTCCTCTCTCTCCCTCCACATACCCTCCCTTCTCTCTCTCTCCCTCCACATACCATCCCTTCTCTCTCTCTCTGTCCACATACCTTCTATCCTCTCTCTCCCTCCACATACCCTCCCTTCTCTCTCTCTCCCTCCACATACCCTCCCTTCTCTCTCTCTCCCTCCACATACCTTCTCTCCTCTCTCTCCCTCCACATACCCTCCCTTCTCTCTCTCTCCCTCCACATACCATCCCTTCTCTCCCTCTTTCTTGTCCTTCTCTCCTCAGTCCTCCTCAGTTGTCAAACCAAACTGCAGAACTGAACCAACTCGGCTAGCTTGTTTGTGCCCTCATGCAGAGTAGGCAACCTATTCCCTATACAGGTCCCTGGTCAAAGGCAGTGGAATACATAGGGAATAAGTACGCACACTTAATAATGGCCTGCAATAGGGTGCCATTTGGGACGCAACCTTAATAATGGCCTGCAGGTCATCTACCAGTCATAAAAGTTGATATGTAGTAGCCGCGTCAGAGATCTGAATTGGACAGGTTTGAGTTAGAGTCTATAATAAAAGTTCATAGACATCTGTGGTGTAAAAAGGCCTGTGTGCTTTAAAGACGTCCTCCAGGGATTTTTGAACTTTTACTGTTGAAAAGCAATATCCTAAGCAGAAATACAGTAAAGCACACACACTAAAGGGGGAGAAAATACATTTTGAGCAAAAATGTAGTTTTTTGTAGACACAACTGCAAACTTCAAGGAGTAGGGCTTCAATGAGTTGGAGGAGCTATATACAGGAAGTACCAGTACCAGATCAATGTGGAGCTATATACAGGAAGTACCAGTACCAGATCAATGTGGAGCTATATACAGGAAGTACCAGTACCAGATCAATGTGGAGCTATATACAGGGAGTAGCAGTACCAGATCAATATGGAGCTATATACAGGAAGTACCAGTACCAGATCAATGTGGAGCTATATACAGGGAGTACCAGTACCAGATCAATGTGGAGTTATGTACAGGAAGTACCAGATCAATGTGGAGCTGTATACAGGGAGTAGCAGTACCAGATCAATGTGGAGCTATATACAGGGAGTACCAGTACCAGATCAATGTGGAGCTATATACAGGAAGTACCAGTACCAGATCAATGTGGAGCTATATACAGGAAGTACCAGTACCAGATCAATGTGGAGCTATATAAAGGGAGTAGCAGTACCAGATCAATGTGGAGCTATATACATTGCTCAGTTTGGCCAGGCGGCCAGTTCTAGGAAGAGTCTTGGTGGTTCCGAACTTCTTCCATTTAAGAATGATGGAGGCCACTGTGTTCTTGGGGATCTTCAATGCTACAGACATGTATTGTTCCCCTTCCCCAGATCTGTGCCTCGACACAATACTGTCTCGGAGCTCTAAGGACAATTCCTTCAACCTCATGGCTTGTTTTTTTTTCTGACATGTACTGGCAACTGTAGGACTTTATATAGACAGGTGTGATTTCCAAATCATGTCCAATCAATTCAATTTACCACAGGTGGACTCTAATCAAGGATGATCAATGGAAACAGGACGCACCTGAGCTCAATTTCGTCATAGCGAAGGGTCGGAATACTTATGTAAAATATCAAAAAAACTTGTTTTCCCTTTGTCATTATTGGGTATTCAAATAAAATAAAATCAAACTTTATTTGTCACATGAGCCAAATACAACAAGTGTAGACCTTACTGTGAAATGCTTACTTTAGTTATTGTGTGTAGATTGATGAGACAACAATTATTTAATCAATTTTAGAATACGGCTGTAACGTAACAAAATATGGAAGAAGTCAAGGGGTCTGAATACTTTCTGAATACACTGTATATAGTGTATATATAGTCTAGTGAGTGTGTATATATAGTCTAGTGAGTATGAATATGTTGTGTATATATAGTCTAGTGAGTGTGAATATGTTGTGTATATATAGTCTAGTGAGTATGAATATGTTGTGTATATATAGTCTAGTGAGTGTGTATATATAGTCTAGTGAGTGTGTATATAGTGTATATATAGTCTAGTGAGTGTGTATATGTTGTGTATATATAGTTTAGTGAGTGTGTATATAGTGTGTATATAGTCTAGTGAGTGTGTATATATAGTCTAGTGAGTGTGTACATAGTGTATATATAGTCTAGTGAGTGTGTATATATAGTCTAGTGAGTGTGTATATAGTGTATATATAGTCTAGTGAGTGTGTATATAGTGTATATATAGTCTAGTGAGTGTGTATATATAGTCTAGTGAGTGTGTATATAGTGTATATATAGTCTAGTGAGTGTGTACATAGTGTATATATAGTCTAGTGAGTGTGTATATAGTCTAGTGAGTGTGTATATAGTGTATATATAGTCTACTGAGTGTGTACATATAGTGTATATATAGTTTAGTGAGTGTGTATATAGTGTATATACAGTCTAGTGAGTGTGTATATAGTCTAGTGAGTGTGTACATAGTGTATATATAGTCTAGTGAGTGTGTACATAGTGTATATATAGTCTAGTGAGTGTGTACATAGTGTATATATAGTCTAGTGAGTGTGTACATAGTGTATATATAGTCTCGTGAGTGTATATATAGTCTAGTGAGTGTGAATATGGTGTGTATATATAGTCTAGTGAGTGTGTATATATAGTCTAGTGAGTGTGTATATATAGTCTAGTGAGTGTGTACAGTGCTGTGAAAAAGTATTTGCCCCCTTTCACATTTTCTCTACTTTTGCATATTTGTGATACGTACTGTTATCAGATCATCAACCGAAACCTTTTATTTGATAAAGGGAATCTGAATTAACAAATAACACAACAATGACATACTTATTTCCTTCATTTCATAAACTAAGATATGCAACACCCACAATGCCCCTGTGCGAAAAGTAATTGCCCCCTTGGTTGTGTCACCTTTAGCTGCAATGACTCCAACCAAACACTTCCTGTAGTTGTTGATCAGTCTCTCACATCGCTGTGGAGGAATTTTGGCCCACTCTTCCACGCAGAACTGCTTTAACTCAGTGACATTTGTAGGTTTACAAACATGAACTGCTCGTTTAAACTCCTGCCCCACAACATCTCAATTGTGGTCTGGACTTTGACATTCCAAAACTTCAAATGTGTTGCTTTTTAACCATTTTCATGTAGACTTGATTGTGGGTTTTGGATCATTGTCTTGCTGCGTGGCCCAGCTGCTCTTCAGCTTCCGCTCCCTGGCTGATGGCCTGACATTCTCCTGTAGAATTCTCTGATACAGAGCAGATTGATGAGGATAAAAAAAAATAATCCTCTGATACCGCCTGATATAGAGGTCCTGGATGGCGGGGAGTTCGGCCCCAGTGATGTACTGGGCTGTCCGCATCACCCTCTGTAGCGATTTGTGGTCAAGGGTGGTGCATTTGCCATACCAAGCAGTGATGCAGTCAGTTAAAGATGCTCTTGATGGTGCAGCAGTATAACTTTTTGAGGATCCGAGGGCCCATTCCAAAAAAAAAATTCAGCCTCCTGAAGGGTAAGAGGTGCTGCCGTGCCCTCTTCACGACTGTGCGGGTGTGTGTGGACCATGTTAAGTCCTTAGTGATGTGGACGCCAAGGAACTTGAAGCTCTTGATCTGCTCCACAAAAGCCCCGTTGTAATGGAACAATAGAGAACAGAAGAAGAAAGACCAACCCCCCCCCAACAACTTGTGCTATGTCATGACTTACCTAGACCACCTACTGAGATGTGCCTTTTGTTAAGTAAATCAGATGTTAAATGAGGTGAAAAGGAGACTGGAGTGCCACTTTACAGCCACTTTACAGGGAATTTGGACAGGGTCCCAGAGTTTTACAGTCTTTTATGAGCTCATCACTTAAGGCACATTATATATCCAGGACTCTCAAGACTGCTCCTCAAGACTACCCTAAATGCAAAACTGCTCCTCAAGACTACCCTAAATGCAAGACTGCTCCTCAAGACTACCCTAAATGCAAGACTGCTTCTCAAGACTACCCTAAATGCAAGACTGCTCCTCAAGACTATCCTAAATGCAAGATTGCTCCTCAAGACTACCCTAAATGCAAGACTGCTCCTCAAGACTACCCTAAATGCAAGACTGCTCCTCAAGACTATCCTAAATGCAAGACTGCTCCTCAAGACTACCCTAAATGCAAGACTGCTCCTCAAGACTACCCTAAATGCAAGACTGTTTCTCAAGACTACCCTAAATGCAAGACTGCTCCTCAAGACTATCCTAAATGCAAGACTGCTCCTCAAGACTACCCTAAATGCAAGACTGCTTCTCAAGACTATCCTAAATGCAAGACTGCTCCTCAAGACTACCCTAAATGCAAGACTGCTCCTCAAGACTACCCTAAATGCAAGACTGTCTCATGAGCTTTTACCTTCTGGATCTTCATTTTGACTAAACCTTTGAGCTTCTGGCTTCAGCATTAAACATTCCATTTGGCCTCAGCCTTTCTCCACAATAGAGTCATGATGGGGGCAAAAACTGTCAGTGCTATTTAGCTCAAGGCCTTTGTTGTTGTTGCAGTGTTACTGCAGTTTTGGAATGGGGACCTGACTTCACCTATTGCCATGGTAAAACAACTGTGTACTAAAAGCATTTATTATGCTGTACAATGCTTAGCAGCGGTGACTTTCTGACCTCCAGGCTGGGTGTGTGTAGGTGTGTGTGGAGTGGGTGTGTGGCGTGTGTGGGTGTGTGTGTGTCTGTGTGTCTGTCTGTGGGTGTGTACGCATGTGTGTCTGTGTGTATGTGTGTGTGTGTGTGTGTGTGTGTGTGTGTGTGTGTGTGTGTGTGTGTGTGTGTGTGTGTGTAGGCCTGCTCTGGGCTGTATTCATGTGACATATCATTCATTAAGAAACAAGGTCAAGTCCTGGGAGGGTCTTCAGTTCAACGACAACGGGGATCACAAACGGAGAAGCAAGTTAGCTAGCTAGGTCCGTCTGAATGCAAATGGACATGTCTTGCAGAAATGAACCTGAGAGAGGATAATAAAGAGAGAGATGTTACAGTAGGAATCTCTCTATAAAGCTGACAACTATTTCATCCCAAGCGGTGAGAAAGAGCGCATGTGGGAATTACTGATAATGGCATCGTGGGGTTGCGTGCGGTGCGGTGGCAACTTTGTGTTTTCTGCGGGAGAAGAATTAATGATGGGAATAAATGTGTAATGAGACGCTGGTGACTTTGGACCGGAGATGGATTATCAGGAGGGCGCTGTTTAGCCTGTCAACAACTTCACTTGTAATGGAGGAAAATTGCCCCATGCGCGCACACGCACGCACACACACACACACACACACACACACACACACACACACACACACACACACACACACACACACACACACACACACACACACACACACACACACACACACACACACACACACACACACACACACACACACACACACACACACACACACACACGCCACGTCTTAGGATACAGCCAGTAGTCAGAGGAGGGAGGTCAGAACAGCATTGCAGTCAGGAATCTGTGGTGGGCTTAGAGGGATTTCAAAAATATTCAACTTCATATTCATCATCTCTAGCACCACCAATTAGTATACAATTAGTAGAAAGTGCCTTCTCATAATTGGCTAAAATCACAGGATGCACACCGATGATGTCACTGGAAACATTTATCTTCCTCAATCTTTTTTACTACAAAACATAGAAAAGTGTAGTGGTGTAAAGTACTGAGGTATAAATATTTTAAAGTACTACTTAAGTCGTTTTTTGAGGTAGCAGTACTTTATTTTACTATTTATATTTTTGGAAACTTTTACTTCACAATATTCCCCGCCAAAAAAGATGAGCTGCACAAGACAAGACAAATGGATATATGAAAAATGGAGCGGCGATGGCTAGAAAGCCGGTGACGTCGATCGCCGAACGCCACCCGAACAAGGAGAGGAGCCGACTTCGGCGGAAGTCGTGACATTAAGTATGACAATTTACAAACGAAGCATATGTGTCTAGTGTGTCCGCCAGATCAGAGGCAGTAGGGATGACCAGGGATGTTCTCTTGATAAGTGTGTGAATTAGACAATTTTCCTGTCCTGCAAAGCATTTAAAATATAACGAGTATTTTTGGGTGCCATGGCAAATATATGGAGTAAAAAGTACATTATTTTCTTTAGGAATGTAGTGAAGGAAAAGTAAAACTTATCAAAAAATATAAATAGTAAAGTAAAATACAGATACCCCAAAAAACGACTTAAGTAGTACTTTCAAGTATTTTTACTGAAATACTTCAACACATTGCTTTTAAAATCAGAACAGAGGCCTAGTGTCAACTACATCTGCATAAATTGCTGATGAAGAGAGTGAAGAAGAAAATATAGAAATGTATTTCAAGGCTTTCGTGCTATCCTCATTCTATATTTCAAGGCTCTCGAAATAGGAGGGGTAGGGGTAGAGAGGTAGAGGGGAGGGACTGGAGTGTTGAGTATGGCTGGGAGGACAGACAGGGCTGGGGTGGGTTGGGGAGGATGGGGTTCCTGGATGATGGGGTTTGATTATTCTGTTTGAATTACGGAGGCGCTCACTTCGCCTCACCTCTCTTCTCTCCTCACAACACAAGAACAGCCTCTTCGTGACTGGAACGCTGAGACTAATGGCAAACAAGCCAGGGAAATCCCAAGAGTACCCGCACGCACGCACGCACGCACGCACGCACGCACGCACACACACACCATAAACCGACCCAATATACCCAGATATGAACATAAACTCGTAGTCAATCCTCTGTAACATAAACATGAACAAACACGGAAAGAAACACACCCATCCATAAAATCGAATGCCAAACACGCATGTTTCAAAAAACAGTCCCCAGGAAAACTCCCAACCTCCCTGTAATCTGAGAGTGTGTCTCAGTCTCAGTGTTAATCAGCTCAGCGATGGTATGCTTATCTAACCCGCCGCATTAGAGGCTCTACTCAGGTCGAAATTAAATGAACTGTCCCTCAGGCTATGGAGAAGATGGACTCAGGCTATGTCACAAATGTCACCCTAGTCCCTATATAGTGCACTACTTTTGACAGGGATCTGGTCAAAAGTAGTGCCGGATATAGAGACTACGGTGCCACTTGGGACGCACCCTCGCTGTACCATCCTTGATCCCTTATACAGCTACAGTAGCATCTAAAGAATTGTCTCCCTCCCTCCAACATCCTACTGTACAGCCTAGTCTCATAGACTAGACGTAACATACTAAATGTAAATCCGGGACATTCAAATTAGTATGATATGTTACGTTTGGTATGGTACGGGGTGAGTGGATAGGCGTATAACGTGAACGTCTAGCAAGCCAAAGGTTGTGTGTTTGAATCTCATCACGGACAACTTTAGCATTTAGCAACTACTTACTACTTTTTATCTACTTTGCCACAACTTAGCATGTTAGCTAACCCTTCCCCTACCCATCTCCTAACCATAACCTTAAGCTCTAACCCCAACCTAGCTAACGTTAGCCACCTAGCTAGCATTGGCGTTAGCCACATAGCTACCTTTAGTGTTAGCCACCTAGCTAACATTAGCCACAACAATTTGGAATTCATAACACATCTTAACATTTTGCAAATTCGTAATATATTGTACGAATTGACCATTTGTAACATCAAATCAAATCAAATCAAATTGTATTAGTCACATACACATGGTTAGCAGATGTTAATGCGAGTGTAGCGAAATGCTTGTGCTTCTAGTTCCGACAATGCAGTAATAACCAACAAGTAATCTAACCTTCTAACCCAGGTCGCAATTGTAAATGAGAACGTGTTCTCAATTTGCCTACCTGGTTAAATAAAGGTTAAATAAAATAAATAAAAATAAAAAAACCTAACAATTCCACAACTACTACCTTATACACACACAAGTGTAAAGGGATAAAGAATATGTACATAAAGATATATGAATGAGTGGTGGTACAGAACGGCATAGGCAAGATGCAGTAGATGGTATAGAGTACGGTATATACATATGAGATGAGTACTGTAGGGTATGTAAACATAAAGTGGCATAGTTTAAAGTGGCTAGTGGTACATGTATTACATAAAGATGGCAAGATGCAGTAGATGATATAGAGTACAGTATATACATATGAGATGGGTAATGTAGGGTATGTAAACATTATATTAAGTGGCATTGTTTAAAGTGGCTAGTGGTACATTTTTACATAGTTTCCATCAATTCCCATTTTTAAAGTGGCTGGAGTTGAGTCAGTATGTTGGCAGCGGCCGCTAAATGTTAGTGGTGGCTGTTTAACAGTCTGATGGCCTTGAGATAGAAGCTGTTTTTCAGTCTCTCGGTCCCTGCTTTGATGCACCTGTACTGACCTCGCCTTCTGGATGATAGCGGGGTGAACAGGCAGTGGCTTGGGTGGTTGTTGTCCTTGATGATCTTTATGGCCTTCCTGTGACATCGGGTGGTGTAGGTGTCCTGGAGGGCAGGTAGTTTGCCCCCGGTGATGCGTTCTGCAGACCTCACTACCCTCTGGAGAGCCTTACGGTTGTGGGCGGAGCAGTTGCCGTACCAGGCGGTGATACAGCCCGACAGGATGCTCTCGATTGTGCATCTGTAGAAGTTTGTGAGTGCTTTTGGTGACAAGCCGAATTTCTTCAGCCTCCTGAGGTTGAAGAGGCGCTGCTGCGCCTTCTTCACGACGCTGTCTGTGTGGGTGGACCAATTCAGTTTGTCCGTGATGTGTACACCGAGGAACTTAAAACTTTCCACCTTCTCCACTACTGACCCGTCGATGTGGATAGGGGGGTGCTCCCTCTGCTGTTTCCTGAAGTCCACAATCATCTCCTTTGTTTTGTTGACGTTGAGTGTGAGGTTATTTTCCTGACACCACACTCCGAGGGCCCTCACCTCCTCCCTGTAGGCCGTCTCGTCGTTGTTGGTAATCAAGCCTACCACTGTAGTGTCATCCGCAAACTTGATGATTGAGTTGGAGGCGTGCATGGCCACGCAGTCGTGGGTGAACAGGGAGTACAGGAGAGGGCTCAGAACGCACCCTTGTGGGGCCCCAGTGTTGAGGATCAGCGGGGTGGAGATGTTGTTACCTACCCTCACCACCTGGGGGCGGCCCGTCAGGAAGTCCAGGACCCAGTTGCACAGGGCGGGGTCGAGACCCAGGGTCTCGAGCTTGATGACGAGTTTGGAGGGTACTATGGTGTTAAATGCTGAGCTGTAATCGATGAACAGCATTCTCACATGGGTATTCCTCTTGTCCAGATGGGTTAGGGCAGTGTGCAGTGTGGTTGCGATTGCGTCGTCTGTGGACCTATTGGGTCGGTAAGCAAATTGGAGTGGGTCTAGGGTGTCCGGTAGGGTGGAGGTGATATGGTCCTTGACTAGTCTCTCAAAGCACTTCATGATGACGGAAGTGAGTGCTACGGGGCGGTAGTCGTTTAGCTCAGTTACCTTAGCTTTCTTGGGAACAGGAACAATGGTGGCCCTCTTGAAGCATGTGGGAACAGCAGACTGGGATAAGGATTGATTGAATATGTCCGTAAACACACCAGCCAGCTGGTCTGCGCATGCTCTGAGGACGCGGCTGGGAATGCCGTCTGGGCCTGCAGCCTTGCGAGGGTTAACACGTTTAAATGTTTTACTCACCTCGGCTGCAGTGAAGGAGAGCCCGCAGGTTTTGGTAGGGGGCCGTGTCAGTGGCACTGTATTGTCCTCAAAGCGGGCAAAAAAGTTGTTTAGCCTGTCTGGGAGCAAGATATCCTGGTCCGCGACAGGGCTGGTTTTCTTTTGTAATCCGTGATTGACTGTAGACCCCGCCACATACCTCTTGTGTCTGAGCTGTTGAATTGCGACTCGATTTTGTCTCTGTACTGGGACTTAGCCTGTTTGATTGCCTTGCGGAGAGAATAGCTACACTGTTTGTATTTGGTCATGCTTCCGGTCATCTTGCCCTGGTTAAAAGCAGTGGTTCGCGCTTTCAGTTTCACGCGAATGCTGCCGTCAATCCACGGTTTCTGGTTTGGGAATGTTTTAATCGTTGCTGTGGGTACGACATCGTCAATGCACTTCCTAATGAACTCGCTCACCGAATCAGCATATTCGTCAATATTGTTGTTGGACGCAATGCGGAACATATTCCAATCCGCGTGATCGAAGCAGTCTTGAAGCGTGGAATCAGATTGGTCGGACCAGCGTTGGACAGACCTGAGCGCGGGAGCTTGTTGTTTTAGTTTCTGTTTGTAGGCTGGAATCAACAAAATGGAGTCGTGGTCAGCTTTTCCGAAAGGGGGGCGGGGGAGAGCCTTATATGCGTCGCGGAAATTAGTATAACAATGATCTAGGGTTTTTACAGCCCTGGTAGCACAATCGATATGCTGATAGAATTTAGGGAGTTTTGTTTTTAGATTAGCCTTGTTAAAACTTCTCACGAGTCACCAACCCTGATCCGGTAGCACCCCCCACCCCCCACCCCACTGAGTAGCATTGCTAGCATAGCGTCACAAGTAACTTGTAGCATCTAAATATCATTAAATCACAAGTCTAAGACACCAGATGAAAGATACAGGTCTTGTGAATAAAGCCACCATTTCAGATTTTTAAAATGTTTTACAGGGAAGACACAATATGTAAATCTATTAGCTAACCACGTTAGCAAAGGACACGATATTTTTACTCCCAACAACCTTTTCCTGCGTCAGTAGCTATCACTAATTCGACGAAATAAAAATATATATAGCCACTAACCAAGAAACAACTTCGTAAGATGACAGTCTGATAACATATTTATGGAATTGCATAGTTTTTTTTTTTTAAATGTGCATTTTTCAGGTATAAATCACAGTTCTACATTGCAGCTGCAATCTGAAAAGGTGCCGACCAAGCCAGAACAATTACAGAGACCAACGTCATATAACTAATTACTCATTTTAAAACATTTCAGAAAAATACACAGCGTACAGATATTGAAAGCCCAACATCTGGTGAATCCAAACAATATTTCAGATTTATGAAATGTTTTATAACGAAAACAAAATGTAGCGCTAAATTAGCATAGCTATACCAGGCAGATTCGGCTAGGCGCCCACGGCCAGTTCACATGCACAACAGATATGATATAACATCGTAAATTGGGTCTTACTATGGCTGATCTTTTATCAGAATGTTGATCAAAGTGTCCTTTGTCAAGATGAGTCGTTGGTTCCGTTCAGAATTGTTCCTTGCCCACTCCATTTAGCACAGGTACCGGTCGAGTGGCACGGATTTCTCAAACGTAAATACAATCCGACAACGGAACACCGCAAAACTCCCGGAAAAATTCAAATAATCTGATTAAACTATATTGAAAAAACATACATTACGATGATATGGTCACATGTATCAAACAAAATTCGACACGGAGATAGTTTTCATACATAACGCCAGCAAAACAGTACACAATCGCAGCTCAAATTCGAGCGATTCAGTAAACCGGAAGTTGTCGGTCACGCCAAAGAAATGGGTCCTATTTCACGTCAGTCCCAGATAAACAAAGAATTTCTCCTCTGACGTCCTCTTGACAACCAGAGGAAGGCGAATGAAGTGTGTTTCTGGTCATAGGGGGCACGACCATATATAGGCAGAGCTTTGAAGCCAGCATAACACATCTTGATTTTATGTTCTTGGTCATGGAAAGTGCTGTGAAATGACTTCTGTATCACTCAGAGACAAAATTGAAACGGTTTTAGAAACTAGGGATTGTTTTCTTTCCAATGGTATTATTTATATGCATATAGTAAGAGCAATAATTGAATAAGAGGCAGTTTAATCTGTAGAGCAAATTATGCTAATGCGAAAATAGCACCCCCTGTATTCTCAAGAGGTTAAAATCCCCAGCTACGATGAATGCAGCCTCAGGGTGTGTGGTTTCCAGTTTACAAAGAGTCAGATAAAGTTCGTTCAGGGCCATCGATGTGTCTGCTTGGGGGGGAATATATACGGCTGTGATTATAATTGAAGAGAATTCTCTTGGTAGATAATGCGGTCGACATTTGATTGTGAGGAGTTCTAGATCAGGTGAACAGAATGACTTGAGTTCCTGTGTGTTGTTATGATGATCACACCACGTCTCGTTAATCATAAGGCACACCCCCCCGCCCCTCTTCTTACCAGAAAGATGTTTGTTTCTGTCGGCGCGATGCATGAAGAAACCAGCTGGCTGCACCGACTCCGTTAGCGTCTCTTGAGTTAGCCATGTTTCCGTGAAGCAGAGCACGTTGCAATCCCTGATGTCTCTCTGGAATGCTACCCGTGCTCGGATTTCATCAACCTTATTGTCAAGAGACTGGACATTGGCGAGTAGTATGCTAGGGAGTGGAGCGCGATGTGCCCGTCTCCGAAGCCTGACCAGGAGACCGCCTCGTTTGCCCCTTTTACGGCGTCGCACAGGGTCGCCGGCTGGGATCAGATCCATTGTATTGGGTGGAAGGCAAAACACTGGATCCGTTTCGGGAAAGTCATATTCCTGGTAGGAACGATGATGAGTTGACGTTAATCGTATATTCAGTAGTTCCTCCCGACTGTATGTAATGAAACCTAAGATTACCTGGGGTACCGATGTAAGAAATAACACATAAAAAAACAAAATACTGCATATTTTCCAAGGAACGCGAAGCGAGGCGGCCATCTCGTGTCGGCGCCGGAACATATCATACAGCCTGCGTAATTCCAGTGTGAGACAGTCAAAGGCTTTGAGTCTTCTGCCGGTTGGGTGTCTTCCATCCTGATTGGACAGTGAGGAGTTTCAGAACATTGTGTATTAACTTAGTTAGAACTCAGTATTAACTTACAGTTAGAACTCAGTATTAACTTAGTTAGAACTCAGTATTAACTTACAGTTAGAACTCAGTATTAACTTACAGTTAGAACTCAGTATTAACTTAGTTAGAACTCAGTATTAACTTACAGTTAGAACTCAGTATTAACTTAGTTAGAACTCAGTATTAACTTACAGTTAGAACTCAGTATTAACTTACAGTTAGAACTCAGTATTAACTTACAGTTAGAACTCAGTATTAACTTAGTTAAAATTCAGTGTTGACTTACAGTTAGAACTCAGTATTAACTTACAGTTAGAACTCAGTGTTAACTTACAGTTAGAACTCAGTGTCAGGATGGTGTATTGGAGGCAAAGTCAAGTGCAGGAGAGCAGATTATAATGAACAGGCGCAGTTTTATTATAGTTCAAAAAAACGAGAGCACTACATGAATCAAACGCGCTCAAAAAACAGAACATAAAAGTAGAGTGCGAAAACTAGGAGTTTCAGAACATTGCTGAGAGCCAACACCCTCCTCTCTCGCCCCCTCACACACCCTCCTCTCTCGCCCCCTCACACACCCTCCTCTCTCGCCCCCTCACACACCCTCCTCTCTCGCCCCCTCACACACCCTCCTCTCTCGCCCCCTCACACACCCTCCTCTCTCGCCCCCTCACACACCCTCCTCTCTCGCCCCCTCACACACCCTCCTCTCTCGCCCCCTCACACACCCTCCTCTCTCGCCCCCTCACACACCCTCCTCTCTCGCCCCCTCACACACCCTCCTCTCTCGCCCCCTCACACACACTCCTCTCTCGCCCCCTCACACACACTCCTCTCTCGCCCCCTCACACACCCTCCTCTCTCGCCCCCTCACACACCCTCCTCTCTCGCCCCCTCACACACACTCTCATACATACACACACACCCATGGGCCCTCTCCAGTTGCTCTCTGTGGGGGTGTGTGATGCTCTGTGATAATGATGAAAAAAGACACTCGAGCTGTAGAGAGAGGGGAGAGAGAGAGAGGATAGAAAAGAGAGAGGATAGAAAAGAGAGAGAGAAAGAGGAGAGAAAAGAGAGAGTATAGAAAAGAGAGAGGAGAGAGAGAGGATAGAAAAGAGAGAGGAGAGAAAAGAGAGAGGAGAGAGAGAGGATAGAAAAGAGAGAGGAGAGAAAAGAGAGAGAGAAAGAGGAGAGAAAAGAGAGAGGATAGAAAAGAGAGAGGAGAGAGAGAGGATAGAAAAGAGAGAGGAGAGAAAAGAGAGAGGATAGAAAAGAGAGAGGTGAGAGAGAGGAGAGAAAAGAGAGAGAGAGAGAGGAGAGAAAAGAGAGAGGATAGAAAAGAGAGAGAGAAAGAGGAGAGAAAAGAGAGAGAGAGAGGATAGAAAAGAGAGAGAGGATAGAAAAGAGAGATAGAAAAAAGAGAGAGATGATAGAAAAGAGAGAGAGAGGAGAGAAAAGAAAGAGGAGAGAAAAGAGAGAGGATAGAAAAGAGAGAGAGGCAGGCAGCGTTTCTCAGCCAGTCTAAATCATGAATCAGCTGGCATAATTTTTATGGATATATACAAAGAAATGTCAATTGAAAAAAGGTCAAACGAAACAAAGTGCAGCTAAATTGCAGTCTTTCCGGCTTCAGTTTGAAGTTATTGTGTTAGCTGTGTTGTTGGCTAGCTCCTCTGTGTCCTAACGAGACAGCACATTTTCTATGCCAGGCAAAATCGTGCCTCATTAGCTCATTGTTATGGATTTATCCAAATAAATGTCACAAGAAAACAGCTTAAACAAATGCAGCTACTGCTGTTATTCTTGTCACACCCTGATAAGGTTCACCTGTCTTGTGCCTGTCTCCACCCCCCCTCTAGGTGTCTTCCATTTTCCCCATTATCCCCTGTGCATTTATACCTGCGTTTTCTGTTTGTCTGTTGCCAGTTCGTCTTGTCTCGTCATGCCTACCAGCGGATGTTTCCGTACACCTATTTCTCTAGTTCCTGTTTTCTAGTCCTCCTGGTTACGACCATTTCTGCCTGCCCTGACCCCAATCCTGCCTGCCTTCCTGTACTATCTGACTCTGACCTGGTTACGAACACAAAGACTGGACGACTGGGCCGCGTCCATAGATACAGAACAAAAAGACTGAATGACTGGGCCGCGTCCATAGATACAGAACAAAAAGACTGGACGACTGGGTCGCGTCCATAGATACAGAACAAAAAGACTGAACGACTGGGTCGCGTCTATAGATACAGAACAAAAAGACTGAACGACTGGGTCTCGTCCATAGATACAGAACAACGACTGGGTCGCGTCCATAGATACAGAACAACGACTGGGTCGCGTCCATAGATACAGAACAAAAAGACTGAACGACTGGGTCTCGTCTATAGATACAGAACAACGACTGGGTCGCGTCCATAGATACAGAACAAAAAGACTGGACGACTGGGTCGCGTCTATAGATACAGAACAACGACTGGGTCGCGTCCATAGATACAGAACAACGACTGGGTCGCGTCCATAGATACAGAACAACGACTGGGTCGCGTCCATAGATACAGAACAACGACTGGGTCGCGTCCATAGATACAGAACAACGACTGGGTCGCGTCCATAGATACAGAACAAAAAGACTGAACAACTGGGTCGCGTCCATAGATACAGAACAACGACTGGGTCGCGTCCATAGATACAGAACAACGACTGGGTCGCGTCCATAGATACAGAACAAAAAGACTGAACGACTGGGTCTCGTCTATAGATACAGAACAACGACTGGGTCGCGTCCATAGATACAGAACAAAAAGACTGAACGACTGGGTCGCGTCCATAGATACAGAACAACGACTGGGTCGCGTCCATAGATACAGAACAACGACTGGGTCGCGTCCATAGATACAGAACAACGACTGGGTCGCGTCCATAGATACAGAACAACGACTGGGTCGCGTCCATAGATACAGAACAAAAAGACTGGACGACTGGGTCGCGTCCATAGATACAGAACAAAAAGACTGAACGACTGGGTCGCGTCTATAGATACAGAACAAAAAGACTGAACGACTGGGTCTCGTCCATAGATACAGAACAACGACTGGGTCGCGTCCATAGATACAGAACAACGACTGGGTCGCGTCCATAGATACAGAACAAAAAGACTGAACGACTGGGTCTCGTCTATAGATACAGAACAACGACTGGGTCGCGTCCATAGATACAGAACAAAAAGACTGGACGACTGGGTCGCGTCTATAGATACAGAACAACGACTGGGTCGCGTCCATAGATACAGAACAACGACTGGGTCGCGTCCATAGATACAGAACAACGACTGGGTCGCGTCCATAGATACAGAACAACGACTGGGTCGCGTCCATAGATACAGAACAACGACTGGGTCGCGTCCATAGATACAGAACAAAAAGACTGAACAACTGGGTCGCGTCCATAGATACAGAACAACGACTGGGTCGCGTCCATAGATACAGAACAACGACTGGGTCGCGTCCATAGATACAGAACAAAAAGACTGAACGACTGGGTCTCGTCTATAGATACAGAACAACGACTGGGTCGCGTCCATAGATACAGAACAAAAAGACTGAACGACTGGGTCGCGTCCATAGATACAGAACAACGACTGGGTCGCGTCCATAGATACAGAACAACGACTGGGTCGCGTCCATAGATACAGAACAACGACTGGGTCGCGTCCATAGATACAGAACAACGACTGGGTCGCGTCCATAGATACAGAACAACGACTGGACGACTGGGTCGCGTCCATAGATACAGAACAAAAAGACTGAACGACTGGGTCGCGTCCATAGATACAGAACAAAAAGACTGAACGACTGGGTCTCGTCCATAGATACAGAACAACGACTGGGTCGCGTCCATAGATACAGAACAACGACTGGGTCGCGTCCATAGATACAGAACAAAAAGACTGAACGACTGGGTCTCGTCTATAGATACAGAACAACGACTGGGTCGCGTCCATAGATACAGAACAAAAAGACTGAACGACTGGGTCGCGTCCATAGATACAGAACAACGACTGGGTCGCGTCCATAGATACAGAACAACGACTGGGTCGCGTCCATAGATACAGAACAACGACTGGGTCGCGTCCATAGATACAGAACAACGACTGGGTCGCGTCCATAGATACAGAACAACGACTGGACGACTGGGTCGCGTCCATAGATACAGAACAAAAAGACTGAATGACTGGGTCGCGTCTATAGATACAGAACAAAAAGACTGAACGACTGGGTCGCGTCTATAGATACAGAACAAAAAGACTGAACGACTGGGTCGCGTCTATAGATACAGAACAAAAAGACTGAATGACTGGGCCGCGTCCATAGATACAGAACAAAAAGACTGAATGACTGGGCCGCGTCCATAGATACAGAACAAAAAGACTGAACGACTGGGTCGCGTCTATAGATACAGAACAAAAAGACTGAACGACTGGGTCGCGTCTATAGATACAGAACAAAAAGACTGAACGACTGGGTCGCGTCCATAGATACAGAACAAAAAGACTGAACGACTGGGTCGCGTCCATAGATACAGAACAAAAAGACTGAATGACTGGGCCGCGTCCATAGATACAGAACAAAAAGACTGAATGACTGGGCCGCGTCCATAGATACAGAACAAAAAGACTGAACGACTGGGTCGCGTCTATAGATACAGAACAAAAAGACTGAACGACTGGGTCGCGTCTATAGATACAGAACAAAAAGACTGAACAACTGGGTCGCGTCCATAGATACAGAACAACGACTGGGTCGCGTCCATAGATACAGAACAACGACTGGGTCGCGTCCATAGATACAGAACAAAAAGACTGAATGACTGGGTCGCGTCTCTGGCAATCGAACCAACAGAACGAACGACCAGCCGGCTTGGGTAGCAACCCTATATTTGTGTCGGGACTATATATTGTGGAAGGATGAAATAGTATGAATAAATTAATCAAAATAATGTTTTTAATGAAAATATGTCAATCATTATTTGAATATGTTGGTAACACGTTGTATAAAAGTGATAATGCCCCCTACAGCTTCTCGGGCATTATCACTTAGAAATACCACAGTGTGCCATCACAGCCACAATACTTGTGACCTGTTGTATTTTAACTATTTGCACATAATATCACATTTATAATGTCTTTATTCTTTTGGAACTTTTTTGAGTGTAATGTATACTGTTCATTTTTATTATTTGTTTCACTTTTGTTTATTATCTAGTTCACTTGCTTTGGCAATGTTAACATATGTTTCCCATGCCAATAAAGCCCTTAAATTGAATTGAGAGAGAGAGAGAGAGAGAGAGAGAGAGAGAGAGAGAGAGAGAGAGAGAGAGAGAGAGAGAGAGAGAGAGAGAGAGAGAGAGAGAGAGAGAGAGAGAGAGAGAGAGAGAGAGAGAGAGAGAGAGAGAGAGAGAGAGAGAGAGAGAGAGAGAGAGAGAGAGAGAGAGAGAGAGAACGAAAGAGAGTGAGAGTGCCAGAGAGAGAGAGTGAAGAGAGGGAAAGAGAGATAGTGAGGTAGAGAGAGAGGGAAGGGAGTATACTGTAATAGATTTCTGCCAAGGAAAAATACTATGATATATCTATAATCTCTCCCATCTCACGGAACAGGAAAAATACTATGATAAATCTATAATCTCTCCCATCTCACGGAACAGGAGAAATACCCCTGCGAGAGCACTTCTTACTATTGATCTTTGACACTAGGTTTTTCTTCAGAGGGTGAATCTCAAATCTCCTGCATACTTCAAGTGATGGGATTGACTGTTGACATAACCAAAGTTCTAGTCAGTTCTATTTGTTCTGTTTTTGTCCTGCTGTTATCTAAGGAGTCCGGAGTCACTCTCCTCTGCGTGAGCCAAGTAAACGGCTGACAAGGCTCCCTGCAACCCTACGCGTGGGCACGCATCATCAAAGAGCGCCAGCAGGCTGTCATACAAGTCAAATCATCAGTCAGAGCAGAGGGGAACAGCTGCTGTAGAAGACGTGGTGCATTATACTCATGGAGGATTATCACTGCTAAAAGGTCACAGAGACTTGAGAAAGACTGCAACAAAAACACCTAAATACATTCAGAATGCCAAACAGGACAAAAAATGTTTTGTTATTTTTTACTAAATGGGAGTTGTGATGATATACGTTTACCAGTGGCTGTTTCATTAATGTCTTGGATAGGGTTAGGAAATCTTGGTTAAGGTTCATAACAGAACAACTACAAACACTGATGAACACAAATCAATACTGGTCATGGCTTTTTACCTTGTTGTAGTGCAGCATAGTAAAATGGTGGGCGAAGGACATGTGTATAACTAATGGTACTATGACCCCATAAGTCCTAAAAGACCCCCTTTTACTGAGGCATAATTGGTTCTTCCATGAACAGAGTGATCGACTGCTAGGGGAGGAAGGGGAAATGTGTTGGGCCATTAGCCCAGTCTATAATAATGTGTAATCATTATTATACCATTATCACATTGAATCATTATTATACCATTATTATCAGTAAACCATGCTCTATTTGTGAGCGTAAAGAATTACTCTGGAATCTACAACTCAATCATATTTAACCTATAAGTCCTTTACCTCAGTTGCTTCCCCACATGATGTTGTATAATTGGAAAATCACATTAAAATCACATATTAGAAAATAAACAGCAGCATATCAACTAGGCTACATTAGAGACTGGGATAATGGCCCTACTAGGCTACCTTAAAGACTGGGATAATGGCCCTACTAGGCTACATTAGAGACTGGGATAATGGCCCTACTAGGCTAACTTAGAGACTGGGATAATGGCCCTACTGGGCTACCTTAGAGACTGGGATAATGGCCCTACTGGGCTACCTTAGAGACTGGGATAATGGCCCTACTAGGGTACCTTAGAGACTGGGATAATGGCCTTACTAGGCTACCTTAAAGACTGGTATAATGGCCTTACTAGGCTACCTTAAAGACTGGGATAATGGCCCTACTAGGCTACCTTAAATACTGGGATAATGGCCCTACTAATCTACCTTAAAGACTGGGATAATGGCCTTACTAGGCTACATTAGAGACTGGGATAATGGCCCTACTAGGCTACCTTAAAGACTGGGATAATGGCCCTACTAGGCTACTTAAAGACTGGGATAATGGTCCTACTAGGCTACATTAGAGTCTGGGATAATGGCCCTACTAGGCTACTTTAAATACTGGGATAATGGCCCTACTAGGCTACATTAGAGACCTGGGATAATGGCCCTACTAGGCTACATTAGAGACTGGGATAATGGCCTTACTAGGCTACACTAGAGACTGGGATAATAGCCCTACTAGGCTACCTTAAAGACTGGGATAATGGCCCTACTAGGCTACTTTAAAGACTGGGATAATGGCCCTACTAGGCTACATTAGAGACTGGGATAATGGCCTTACTAGGCTACATTAGAGACTGGGATAATGGCCCTACTAGGCTACATTAGAGACTGGGATAATGGCCCTACTAGGCTAACTTAGAGACTGGGATAATGGCCTTACTAGGCTACATTAGAGACTGGGATAATGGCCCTACTAGGCTACATTAGAGACTGGGATAATGGCCTTACTAGGCTACATTAGAGACTGGGATAATGGCCCTACTAGGCTACCTTAAAGACTGGGATAATGGCCCTACTAGGCTACCTTAAAGACTGTGATAATGGCCCTACTAGGCTACATTAGAGACTGGGATAATGGCCCTACTAGGCTACATTAGAGACTGGAATAATGGCCCTACTAAACAGTTTGTAATTGAGCATGGTAATCTCCCACCATGCCTGAATAATGCTGTAATATCTTTTAGATACTCAACTGAGTCCCAAATGGCACTCTATTCCCTTTATAGTGCACTACTTTTGTGACGCACACTGAGTCTGCCTCTTGTTGTTGGAAGCAAATATTCTCCATAATCACCATATTATCATTAATCCGTCTCTACCTCGTAGGAAAGCCTGTAAAATCTTGTGGATTTCAATTGGATTCACTAGAAGAAGCTGCTGGAAAGGACTCCAGTTCCTTCTAGCCCGGGAACCCCATCAAAGGGGTTTTCCTGCCTCTCTACTGACACACTCACGATTGATATGACGGGCAGATTTGCATAGTTTCAGAGAGGTGTGATGGCAAATGGCACCCTAGGTCAAAAGTAGTGCATTATATAGGGAATAGGGTGAGTAGTGCACTATATAGGGAATAGGGTGAGTAGTGCACTATATAGAGCCTTCAAACTCAACTCCGGACCTCCAAGACAGTTTCACTGCATTATTTCATTGTTCCCTTCAAATCAGGGACTGATTTAGACCTGGGACACCAGGTGGGTGATTCCCCTTTAATCAGGGACTGATTTAGACCTGGGACACCAGGTGGGTGATTCTCCTTTAATCAGGGACTGATTTAGACCTGGGACACCAGGTGGGTGATTCTCCTTTAATCAGGGACTGATTTAGACCTGGGACACCAGGTGGGTGATTCTACTTTAATCAGGGACTGATTTAGACCTGGGACACTCAACCATGCACTCTGAAAGCTCCTTTTTAAATGACCCTCCCCTGGGGGATTCGTTTAAGGACACACCACAGTGTCAAACTTTAACCTCAAAACTCTTCTCAGTTTTCACACATTCATTCTCATCCCTGCCTGGTGCTTTTCTCCACTCCTTTGGTAAATTAGTATCCCTTGAAACCATTGTGTTGTGTCCACACCTGGATCCCATTGACTCGAGTGAGTCACTGCAGTTAAGCACAATTACAACCAGCTTTAAGCCGTTTACTCAGCTCCCTGCCTCCCTTACACACACACACACACACACACACACACAAATACACACACACACACACACACACACATATTACACTAATTGCGAGGATCTGTTGGGTTGAGTTGGGCGACATGTCCTCCCCACCCACCAGCATTTAATGTCTTAAAGTTAACACTGAGTTCTAACTGTAAGTTAATACTGAGTTCTAGCTAAGTTAACACTGAGTTCTAACTAAGTTAATACTGAGTTCTAACTGTAAGTTAATACTGAGTTCTAACTAAGTTAATACTGAGTTCAAACTGTAAGTTAATACTGAGTTCTAACTAAGTTAATACTGAGTTCTAACTAAGTTAATACTGAGTTCTAACTAAGTTAACACTGAGTTCTAACTGTAAGTTAATACTGAGTTCTAACTAAGTTAATACTGAGTTCTAACTAAGTTAACACTGAGTTCTAACTGTAAGTTAATACTGAGTTCTAACTAAGTTAACACTGAGTTCTAACTGTAAGTTAATCCTGAGTTCTAACTAAGTTAATACTGAGCTCAAACTGTAAGTTAACACTGAGTTCTAACTGTAAGTTAATACTGAGTTCTAACTAAGTTAATACTGAGTTCTAACTAAGTTAATACTGAGTTCTAACTGTAAGTTAATACTGAGTTCTAACTAAGTTAATACTGAGTTCTAACTGTAAGTTAATACTGAGTTCTAACTGTAAGTTAATACTGAGTTCAAACTGTAAGTTAATACTGAGTTCAAACTGTAAGTTAATACTGAGTTCTAACTAAGTTAATACTGAGTTCTAACTAAGTTAATACTGAGTTCTAACTAAGTTAACACTGAGTTCTAACTGTAAGTTAATACTGAGTTCTAACTAAGTTAATACTGAGTTCTAACTAAGTTAATACTGAGTTCAAACTGTAAGTTAATACTGAGTTCTAACTAAGTTAATACTGAGTTCTAACTGTAAGTTAATAGTGAGTTCTAACTGTAAGTTAATACTGAGTTCTAACTGTAACGAAGTCATGCCAATCTATCCTCCAAAGACCGGCTTCGAGGGAATTATCACTTGTATACAACGGGTTACCAACATATTCAAATAATGATTTACATATTTTAATTTAAAAAAATTATTTTGATAAATTTATTCATACAATTTCATCCTTCCACAAGACCAAATCTAGGGTTTCGCCCAAGCCGGCTAGTTGTTCATTCTATCGATTTGGTTGCCAGAGACGTGACCCAGTCATTAAGTCTTTTTGTTCTGTATCTATGGACGCGACCATACTGCCATACTGCCTGGCAAGGTTCTTATCCCTTGCTTGCTAGCTAGCCAACTACGGCTAAGTTAGAAACAGTACAGGTCAGAATAACAACAAAGTAGGTGCATTTGCATTTGTTTAAGATGTTTTCTAGTGACATTTATTTGGATACATCCATAACAATGAGCTAATGATGCACGTTTTCGCCTGGCATAGAAAATGTGTTCTCTCGTTGTCAGGTTTTGGCCAAGACTGTTCGGGTTCAAATCAAATCAAATCAAATCAAATTTTATTAGTCACATACACATGGTTAGCAGATGTTAATGCGAGTGTAGCGAAATGCTTGTGCTTCTAGTTCCGACAATGCAGTAATAACCAACAGTAATCTAACCTAACAATTCCACACTACTACCTTACACACACACACAAGTGTAAAGGGATAAAGAATATGTACATAAAGATATATGAATGAGTGGTGGTACAGAACGGCATGGCAGATGCAGTAGATGGTATAGAGTACGGTATATACATATGAGATGAGTACTGTAGGGTATGTAAACATAAAGTGGCATAGTTTAAAGTGGCTAGTGGTACATGTATTGCATAAAGATGGCAAGATGCAGTAGATGATATAGAGTACAGTATATATACATATGAGATGGGTAATGTAGGGTATGTAAACATTGTATTAAGTGGCATTGCTTAAAGTGGCTAGTGGTAAATTTTTACATAATTTCCATCAATTCCCATTTTTAAAGTGGCTGGAGTTGGGTCAGTATGTTGGCAGCGGCCGCTAAATGTTAGTGGTGGCTGTTTAACAGTCTGATGGCCTTGAGATAGAAGCTGTTTTTCAGTCTCTCGGTCCCTGCTTTGATGCACCTGTACTGACCTCGCCTTCTGGATGATAGCGGGGTGAACAGGCAGTGGCTTGGGTGGTTGTTGTCCTTGATGATCTTTATGGCCTTCCTGTGACATCGGGTGGTGTAGGTGTCCTGGAGGGCAGGTAGTTTGCCCCTGGTGATGCGTTCTGCAGACCTCACTACCCTCTGGAGAGCCTTACGGTTGTGGGCGGAGCAGTTGCCGTACCAGGCGGTGATACAGCCCGACAGGATGCTCTCGATTGTGCATCTGTAGAAGTTTGTGAGTGCTTTTGGTGACAAGCCGAATTTCTTCAGCCTCCTGAGGTTGAAGAGGCGCTGCTGCGCCTTCTTCACAACGCTGTCTGTGTGGGTGGACCAGTTCAGTTTGTCCGTGATGTGTACACCGAGGAACTTAAAACTTTCCACCTTCTCCACTACTGACCCGTCGATGTGGATAGGGGGGTGCTCCCTCTGCTGTTTCCTGAAGTCCACAATCATCTCCTTTGTTTTGTTGACGTTGAGTATGAGGTTATTTTCCTGACACCACACTCCGAGGGCCCTCACCTCCTCCCTGTAGGCCGTCTCGTCGTTGTTGGTGATCAAGCCTACCACTGTAGTGTCATCCGCAAACTTGATGATTGAGTTGGAGGCGTGCATGGCCACGCAGTCGTGGGTGAACAGGGAGTACAGGAGAGGGCTCAGAACGCACCCTTGTGGGGCCCCAGTGTTGAGGATCAGCGGGGTGGAGATGTTGTTACCTACCCTCACCACCTGGGGGCGGCCCGTCAGGAAGTCCAGGACCCAGTTGCACAGGGCGGGGTCGAGACCCAGGGTCTCGAGCTTGATGACGAGTTTGGAGGGTACTATGGTGTTAAATGCTGAGCTGTAATCGATGAACAGCATTCTCACATGGGTATTCCTCTTGTCCAGATGGGTTAGGGCAGTGTGCAGTGTGGTTGCGATTGCGTCGTCTGTGGACCTATTGGGTCGGTAAGCAAATTGGAGTGGGTCTAGGGTGTCCGGTAGGGTGGAGGTGATATGGTCCTTGACTAGTCTCTCAAAGCACTTCATGATGACGGAAGTGAGTGCTACGGGGCGGTAGTCGTTTAGCTCAGTTACCTTAGCTTTCTTGGGAACAGGAACAATGGTGGCCCTCTTGAAGCATGTGGGAACAGCAGACTGGGATAAGGATTGATTGAATATGTCCGTAAACACACCAGCCAGCTGGTCTGCGCATGCTCTGAGGACGCGGCTGGGAATGCCGTCTGGGCCTGCAGCCTTGCGAGGGTTAACACGTTTAAATGTTTTACTCACCTCGGCTGCAGTGAAGGAGAGCCCGCAGGTTTTGGTAGGGGGCCGTGTCAGTGGCACTGTATTGTCCTCAAAGCGGGCAAAAAAGTTGTTTAGCCTGTCTGGGAGCAAGACATCCTGGTCCTCGACGGGGCTGGTTTTCTTTTTGTAGTCCGTGATTGACTGTAGACCCTGCCACATACCTCTTGTGTCTGAGCTGTTGAATTTCGACTCGATTTTGTCTCTGTACTGAGACTTAGCCTGTTTGATTGCCTTGCGGAGAGAATAGCTACACTGTTTGTATTCGGTCATGCTTCCGGTCACCTTGCCCTGGTTAAAAGCAGTGGTTCGCGCTTTCAGTTTCACGGTTTTCACGGGTTTTTGGTCACTAGATGTCCCCATTGCACCTTTTTTGTACCTTTTGTTTTTCTTGCTCCAATTATTGTTTGCACCTGTAGGTCATTCCCTTGTTAGTATTTAATCCCTGTGTGTTCCTTAGTTCCTTGCTCTGTGTTTGTAAGTTAGCACCCAGCCCCAGCCCAAGCCTTGTTTTATTCAGTGTTTTCTCTTGTTGGATTTTCCAGAGGTTCTCTGGTTTAGTTTTGTGTATTATTTGAGTAGTCTTTTGAGGTTTGTTTTTCCCTGCTGTTTTTTACCACTTTGTGGAGTTTCTTTAGTATTTTGGAGGATTTCCATTTTTGTGCTTTTTGGCTTGATTTTTGGACATTGTGGTTTTAGTTTCTTGCCTGGAGATTTTGTTCTTTATTAAACCACTATCGCTAGTACTGCTGTGTCTGCCTCATCTTCTGGGTTCTGACGATTATTAGTGACTGTTTCTCGCACCGGGTCCTGACAGAAACACAGAGCCATTATAATGAACCCAGAGGCAGCCAGTACCCAGGATCTTTTTTCCATGCTGTCCCACCACGAGGGGACTGTCCAACGCCACGAAGCTGCTCTGGTTCAGCAAGAGGCCTTAATGGCTAGACATTCTCAACTTCTGTCAGAGATGCTGACTTCCATAAAGCAGATTTCGGATCGACTTTCCCCGGCAACCGCTTCTGCTCCAGTTCATCAGATTCAAGTACCCCTGGCAGTTAACCCCCTGGCTGAACCTCGTCTACCGCCTCCCCAACGGTTCTCAGGGGATCCGAGTGTTTGTAAGGGGTTTTTCACCCAATGTTCTCTCTCCTTTGAGCTGCAACCATCGTCGTTTCCCACCGACCGGTCCAAGATAGCATATATCATCACCCTGCTGTCGGAAAAAGCCCTAGCCTGGGCTACTGCTGTTTGGGATGCCCAAAGTCCCTGCTGTGCCAGCTACTCTACCTTTGCTGAAGAATTCAAGCGAGTGTTTCAAGGTCCTACCAACGGCCCTGACTCAGCCAAACAGCTCCTGACTCTCCGCCAAGGTCGGCGCAGCATGACGGACTATGCCATCCAGTTCCGCACTGTGGCAGCAGCAAGTGGCTGGAACGACGAGGCGCTCACAGTGTGTTTTTTGAAGGGTCTTTCTGACACCATCCAAGATGAACTGGCCACTCGGGAACCACCGGACAACCTCGAGTCCCTTATCAAGTTGGCTTCACGCATAGACCAGCGTCTGAGAGAGAGAGAACTCAACCGCAGACCGCTCACCCTAGCTCCTATCGGTTCCAGCTCCGAGTCTCCACCTTTATCCTCGCTGGCTCCACCAGAACCCATGCAGGTTGGACGCATCTCCCAGGCTGAGAGAGACCGCCGGATGAGGGAGCGATGCTGTCTATATTGCGGCAAACCGGGCCATTTCCGCTCCACGTGTCCCGGGCTCCAGGGAAACGCACTCTCCCGTGCAGGCCTGGGAGGACTGTAACGGGAAACATAACCTCCTCCCATCCATCCAACTCCCGCCTGCTCATTCCAGTTACCCTTTCCTGGGACGACCACGAGTTTTCTCTTCAAGCCTTGGTAGACTCTGGAGCCGCAGGTAACTTCATGGATGGAGTCTGGGCGAAGGAGAATGGCGTTCCTTCTGAACCTCTAAGTGACCCCATAAGGGTTACTACGTTGGATAGAAGTCCTTTGGGATCTGGACTTGTCACTCGTGCCACTACCCCCTTGAGACTTTCAGTTTCCCAACACCAGGAAGTGATGAACTTTCATCTGATCTCCTGTTCCGAGTTCCCTCTCGTCCTTGGTTATCCCTGGCTTCACAGCCATAACCCTCACATCGACTGGTCTGTGGGCACTATCAAGCAGTGGGGTCCTACGTGTCAAGCCACTTGTATCTTCCCGAGTTCCCAGAGTTCCCCTTCCGAGTCTCTAGAATCCATCGACCTGTCCCGAGTTCCCGAGTGTTACCATGACCTCAAACTGGTATTTAGCAAACAGAGGGCCACCAAACTACCACCCCATAGATCTTACGATTGCACCATCGACCTGTTGCCGGGGACCTGTCCTCCCAGGGGTCGGATCTTTTCCCTTTCTCCTCCCGAACGAGCTGCTATGGATACCTACATCAAGGACGCTCTGGCAGCAGGCCTCATGCGTCCATCTACCTCGCCGGCGGGAGCAGGGTTTTTCTTTGTGGCCAAGAAAGACGGTGGATTACGACCTTGCATCGACTACCGGGGACTCAATGCCATAACCGTCCGTAACCGCTACCCGCTACCCCTTATGGCCACAGCCTTTGAGCTGCTCCAGGAAGCAGTTGTCTTCACTAAGCTTGACCTGCGGAACGCATACCATCTTGTGCGGATCAAACCCGGGGACGAGTGGAAGACCGCTTTCAACACGCCTACTGGTCACTACGAATACTCGGTGATGCCCTTCGGCCTGACCAACGCTCCGGCTGTGTTCCAAGCGCTCATAAACGATGTGCTTAGGGATATGCTTAACATCTTTGTGTTTGTTTACTTGGATGACATCCTCATCTTTTCGAGCTCCCTTCAAGAACACATTAAGCATGTCAGACAAGTGCTCAAACGCCTCCTAGACAGCCATTTGTACGTTAAGCCGGAAAAGTGTGAATTCCATTCCTCTCGAGTACAATTCCTGGGATTTATAGTGGAACCCGGTCGAGTCCAGATGGACCCCAAGAAGGTAGGGGCGGTAGCGGATTGGCCCACCCCCAAGTCCGTTAAGGAAGTTCAGCGTTTCCTGGGCTTCACCAACTTTTACCGCAAGTTCATCAAGAACTTCAGCTCGGTGGCAGCCCCTCTCTCAGCTGTAACCAAGGGTGGCAACACAAGGTTTCTGTGGGGAAGAGAAGCTGAGACGGCCTTCCAAGGACTCAAGCAGCGCATCCTCTCTGCTCCCATCCTGACACTACCAACGGCGGATGAACCTTTTGTGGTGGAGGTAGACGCATCAGAGGTTGGGGTTGGAGCTGTCCTGTCTCAGAGGGGTGAAGACAAGAAGCTTCATCCTTGCGCCTTCTTCTCTCACCGGCTTACCCCGGCCGAGAGGAATTACGATGTGGGGGATCGTGAACTCCTAGCGGTTAAGATGGCATTGAAGGAATGGAGACACTGGCTCGAGGGGGCTTCTCAACCGTTTCAAGTGCTTACGGACCACAAAAATCTGGAGTATATCCAGCAGGCGAAGCGGTTGAACTCCAGACAAGCTCGATGGTCTCTTTTCTTCAGCCGATTTCAGTTTATCCTCACCTATAGACCCGGGTCGAAGAATCTCAAACCGGACGCCTTGTCACGAATCTACTCTCCTGCCATTCGAGAAGATACTGACATGACTGTCCTTCCGGCCGCTAAGATCGTGGCTCCGATCTCGTGGCAAGTGGAGGATACCGTGAAACAAGCTCAAGCCATCGAACCGGGCCCTGGAGGAGGTCCTGCTAATCGGTTGTTTGTTCCCAAGGCAGCAAGGTCCCAAGTCCTTCTGTGGGGGCACTCCTCTCGCCTCACCTGTCACCCGGGCGTAGGTCGCACCTTGGAGTTCATCCAGCGTAAGTTCTGGTGGCCCACCATAAAAGAAGACGTTGCCACTTTCGTCAAGGCCTGTTCCGTGTGCTGCCAGGGCAAATCTTCTCACCTCCGCCCTCAAGGACTCCTTCACCCTCTATCTATTCCCCACCGACCCTGGTCCCATATCTCGTTGGACTTTATTACTGGCCTTCCTCCGTCCCATGGTAATACTACGATCCTAGTCATCATCGACAGGTTTTCTAAGGCGGCCAGGTTTGTTCCCTTGACCAAATTACCTTCTGCCAAGGAAACAGCTGAGTTGGTGATTAACCATGTGTTCCGAGTCTTTGGGATTCCGCAAGATATGGTTTCCGACAGAGGTCCCCAGTTCGCCTCAAGGTTTTGGAAGGCCTTCTGCCAACTCATAGGGGCCACGGCCAGTTTATCTTCAGGGTACCATCCGGAGTCCAATGGCCAAACTGAGAGGATGAATCAGGAGCTGGAAACCACCCTCAGATGCATGGTTTCCAACAACCCGTCCACATGGTCATCATTCATTGTTTGGGCCGAGTACGCGCACAACACCTTGTGCTCCTCCTCCACTGGTATATCCCCGCATGAGTGTCAGTTTGGCTATGCGCCTCTATTGTTCCCGGACCAGGAGGCAGAAGTCAGAGTGCCTTCAGCCTCGAGGTTCATCAGACGCTGTCGGCTTACGTGGAAGAAGGCACGTCTTAATCTTCTGCGTTCCTCTCAGCAGTACCAACGACAAGCCAACAGACGTCGCCGTCCCGGTCCTACCCTGTACCCCGGCCAGAGAGTATGGCTCTCAACTAAAAATTTACCACTACGGGTGGAGTCTCGCAAGCTGTCCCAGAGGTTCATCGGTCCCTTTAAGATTGCCAGGAGAGTCAATCCCGTTACTTTTCGCCTGCACTTACCCAGATCCCTTAAGATCAATCCAACATTTCACATCTCTTTATTAAAACCTGTTGTTTTTTCTCCCCTTATCCCGGCAGGCAGACCTCCCCCTCCGCCCCGTGTCATCGGTGGCCAGTCGGCTTATACCGTCCACCGGATACTGGATTCCCGCCGGGTGCAGCGGTCCTGGCAGTATCTGGTGGACTGGGAAGGCTACGGTCCCGAGGAGCGCTCCTGGGTTCCTGCCAAGGACATACTGGACCCTGACCTCATTCGTCAGTTCAGGACCCTCCACCCTGAGAAGGCTGGTAGGAACGTCAGGAGCCGTTCCTAGGAGGGGGATTCTGTCAGGTTTTGGCCAAGACTGTTCGGGTTTTTGGTCACTAGATGTCCCCATTGCACCTTTTTTGTACCTTTTGTTTTTCTTGCTCCAATTATTGTTTGCACCTGTAGGTCATTCCCTTGTTAGTATTTAATCCCTGTGTGTTCCTTAGTTCCTTGCTCTGTGTTTGTAAGTTAGCACCCAGCCCCAGCCCAAGCCTTGTTTTATTCAGTGTTTTCTCTTGTTGGATTTTCCAGAGGTTCTCTGGTTTAGTTTTGTGTATTATTTGAGTAGTCTTTTGAGGTTTGTTTTTCCCTGCTGTTTTTTACCACTTTGTGGAGTTTCTTTAGTATTTTGGAGGATTTCCATTTTTGTGCTTTTTGGCTTGATTTTTGGACATTGTGGTTTTAGTTTCTTGCCTGGAGATTTTGTTCTTTATTAAACCACTATCGCTAGTACTGCTGTGTCTGCCTCATCTTCTGGGTTCTGACGATTATTAGTGACTGTTTCTCGCACCGGGTCCTGACACTCGTCAGGACACTGTTGTTCAGAGGAGCTAGCCAACAACACAGCTAACACAATCACTTCAAACTGAAGCAGGAAAGACTGCAAACTCGCTGAACTTCATTTTGTTTTACCTGTTTTCTATTCATATTTCTTTGTGTATATCCATACAAATTATGCTGATTTATGATTTCGATTGGCTGAGAAAAGCTACCTTCCTGTTTGCCTCATCTCGACTCCTGACAATTTCATTACTACGCTACAGCTGGAGATCGAATTTGAATATAGAAACGATGTTGCAAATGTCGGAGAAACAGACAGCAAGGTTTATAGAAATCTCTGCTCTTGAAAACCTAAATGTTTGTCTAAAAGAAATGTGAGATAATGTCTAGATGCTTTTTTTATAGTGGAGATCAAGTTTATAAATTGCCTGGCTGGGCTGATGAGACAGTGGATTGTGTAGTCAGATGGAACAGAGTAAATACGCATTTTAACATCATAGATTTAGCCGGTGTTAACTTGTGGAATAGACACCGGCTGGAATGCGGTTTTAACCAATCAGCATTCAGGATTAGACCCACCCGTTGTATAACACTGAGTTCTAACTATAGTACTTGAGTAACGATCGCATTGTTCTAACAGACCTTACAAAGTACTCAACAATACGATCGCATTATTCTAACAGACCTTAGAAAGTACTCAACAATACGATCGCATTATTCTAACAGACCTTACAAAGTACTCAACAATACGATCGCATTGTTCTAACAGACCTTACAAAGTACTCAACAATACGATCGCATTATTCTAACAGACCTTAGAAAGTACTCAACAACACGATCGCATTATTCTAACAGACCTTAGAAAGTACTCAACAACACGATCGCATTATTCTAACAGACCTTAGAAAGTACTCAACAACACGATCGCATTATTCTAACAGACCTTACAAAGTACTCAACAACATTTCAGTAGTGTTTCTAAGTACTCCTCCACACATTTCAGTGTTCGTTCTAAATCACAAAACCCTGATCACCCACAGGGTTACATAAAGTGCCGTAGTTTCCTCTAGCATGACAAATAGATAATACTAAAGAGAGAAAGCCTGAGGACTTTGGAGAGCATCGTCTGTGACTAATCAGCTGAAAAGGTGATAGACCGATGCCTCGGTTTGCTGTTGACCTTTAACCCCTGACATCATGCAGACAGCCAGAGAGACCTGGGGTTACATCCGAATGGCACCCTAATCCCTACATAGTAAGCTACTTTTGATATAGGGATTAGGGAGCCGTTTGGGACACAGCCTAGATAATCTCTGCTAGCCAGATGCTAATGCATCAGAGGTAGTACTTGGGCAGCACCTTGTGCCAATGGAAGACAATTTATATTCATCTTCACCGGACAAATCATATTATGGACGGTTCGCAATATTCTCACCGGCATTGAACCGAATGTAAATTCTTCCAACTGGACTGACAGACAGTTCAGCAGATAGAAATGTGGAATGTGGGCCAGCACTATGTGGGCCAGCACAATGTGGGCCAGCACAATGTGGGCCAGCACAATGTGGGCCAGCACAATGTGGGCCAGCACAATGGCTTGGTGGTGTAATCACCGTGCCCCCCTAACCCCTCCCACATTATGTCATCCTCCACCTAGTTGTGATTTTGGCAGGAGAAGGCCCTGGGTCTTGCCTGCTAGCCTTATGAGCTGTTAGAATCGCAGAAGCCATCTTGTAAACGGCCAATTAAATGAGAAGAGATCACGAGAGACTGCATACCTGCCCGGAAGGAACCATCAAATCTAATAAGGGGGGAAAAAGTTGGCCTGGGTGAGAGGCTCTGCTGAGGATAATTACAGCTGGGGAATTTCTCCTTCCTCGCCCCCTCAGGAGGACTGCTCCAACATGAGGCTGTGATGTGAGGACAGATCTGATCTACACAGACACACAGAGGAACTTGTGGTTTTGTAGATGTACTGTAGGTGAGTGTTATCTAATTCAAGGTCATAGGATGTCCTCTGTCGAAGTCTTTAGCATAGATTAGAATAATAGTAGTGGAGAAAGTAGATAGGAAAGTGCTTGTGATACGAGAGATTCCAAAATTCTGTTCAGACTTCCATTTTGTTCCATTTGAATGCCTTGTGTCGTGGTAAACCCTTGCTGATTGGCTCTGGTGACAACTAGGAGGCTCATTGGTTCACATCCCAGCAGAACGTCATCAAGCTGGGAGGAACAGTGAGACGCGAAGCCCCTGTCTAGTGAGGAATAGGGTCATCAGTTTGGCGCACACAAATAATGATACCATATAAATACCCCAACAGAAGGTTGTAACCTTGCCAAGGTGAACCAATGAAACCACTGACAACACAAGGAGGTTTTTTCTTTGTTGCTTTGCCTTATATTTGTAAGACAGGCATGGTATGTGGGTCTACGGGGTCAGACACAGACAATAATTGTTCCGTCAGACCTACTGATATTGCTTGGTAATACATTTAGAACACAAATTGTCACACTGACACGGCATACAAAACAGGCAACACTGACGAGAGAGTGAGAGAGAGAGAGAGAGAGACTGTGGCATTGAAAATACAATGGAGCCTTCTCTCCACATCAGCCTGTGTGTGTGTGTGTGTGTGTGTGTGTGTGTGTGTGTGTGTGTGTGTGTGTGTGTGTGTGTGTGTGTGTGTGTGTGTGTGTGTGTGTGTGTGGTGTGTGTGTGTGTGGTGTGTGTGTGTGTGTGTGTGTGTGTCTTGTCCTAAGGGAACCAGACATGTCTTAATCACGTAGCCCCACACACCCCAACTGCATGCTAAAACATTGATAATTTGATTCCACTAAATCAAACAGACTGAGACAGTGCTGTCCTCCATTCCCTCACCTCTAATGGACGAAGAAAGGGGTGACCCCTCCTCGTAAACACTAGGACCGCGTCCCAAATGGCACCCTAGTCCTTATACAGAACACTACATAGGGAATAGGGTGTCATTTGGGACGAACACAAGATGCACTCTGAGAAGGAGGCAGTGAGAGAATCAACAGGACGGTAGACAGGAGGGAGGGGTTTCTCCTCACCGCTGATTCCCACTGGTGGATTACCTGGGGTTGTGTCTCAAATAGCACCCTATTCCCTGTGCCAGGACTCTCCAACCCTGTTCCTGGAGACATACCCTCTTGTAGTGAAATCCTACTGGACGGTAACTCTCCAGGAACAGGGTTGGAGTTAAAACCTACTGGACGGTAGCTCTCCAGGAACAGGGTTGGAATTAAAACCTACTGGACGGTAACTCTCCAGGTACAGGGTTGGAATTAAAACCTACTGGACGGTAACTCTCCAGGAACAGGGTTGGAATTAAAACCTACTGGACGGTAACTCTCCAGGAACAGGTTTGGCGAGCCCTGCCCTATACAGACCACTACTTTTGACCAGAGCCCTGAGTGCAGGTCAATAGTAGTGCTCTATATAGGGAATAGGGTGTAATTTGGGACACAACCTTGGTAATAACCAGGAGAAGGACAGCAAACGGACAACATAGTACGTGAAGGGATTTATTACCCATTCATAAGCCCTACATAACCCATTCATAAGCCCTACATAACCCATTAACAAGCACTACATAATACTTAATCAATGCTTATGTACTGTTTATGAATGTGCAATGAAGTCTTTATGTAGGTAACCTTCAAATAAAGTGTTACCAACCTATCATTAACTATGTGTTTATCTGATCCACAGCCAATTAAAGCATTATTCTGCATAACTACGTAAATGTAGATTACACATGACATCTCTATCATCATGCACTTGTTTTGGTCTATGGAACATGTGTTTTATTTTACTAGCTGTTATCAGAAGCACATCTGAGGCTCGCCGCCAGATTCGAGTGGTTTGGTTTTTAAATAGATTACACAGTGAAGACAGTCCCTCATTAGAATGGGTTTTCCACCTCCCCACATTCGGATGTGCTTGCTGTGTCCTGGAAACAAGCAACGCTTTGGCAATGAAAGACAAATTGATTCCTTCAGTGTTGCCAAGTGTCAAGCCTAATACTGCCACCCAGTAAACAGACTGGGAAATGTCTCCAACTCATCTTTGACAGTATGGAGTATTGTTCCCCGCTTAAAACAGAATGTCTGCCAAACGGATCCAATTCGTCTGCAGTCCTCCAACACTTGTGTTTATATATCCACGCCACGGGAAGTCCGAGAAACAAGGTTTCTAAAGGTTTGTATCTTCAGATTGGAAGCTGCTTGACAATGTAGAGAGGAATTCAGTGTCGTACATAGAAGGGTTTCTGTTATAGCCTCCCTTCTCGGTTTCAGGAGTCAACAGTGCACAATTATGATCCAACAAAAAGCTCCTACTCCTGGTAGTGGATATATCAGCATCCATGAGGATCTTTCTTTATAAGCTGCTTTTAAAAAACAAGAGGACCCTGATGTGGGGCCCTATTGAGATGTGGGGCCCTATTGAGATATGGGGCTCTTACCGGCTCTCATTGGAAAGGCCCTGAGCCGAAACTCTTATCCCACTGAGAACACTGCTGCTCTAACTGGTCTAGCAGTCTGTCCACCGAGTCCTCCTTATTGTCCAGCTTCAGGTACCTGCGGGCACAGCCCAGGTCTAACCGGGGCCAGCTGCCGTGCTTCTGCTCCTCTACAGGAGTGAGCTTCGGGGTCTCCACGCATCTAAACATGTTCACACACACGTCCAAGCTGCGCTCCCTCCGCGTGGGCTGCACTATCTGTGGGTCTGCCCCAGGTCCCCCGGGTCGCATGGCCCCTTCCTGTAGACGTATTACAGTCTGGGGCCAGTGAGGGCCGGGGTTAGTCCTGTAGCTAAGACTGTAGGAGCGCCTGGGCAGCATGGCTGTGACCTCCGACCAGTCGTCCCCTCCCAGAGTGGACATGGAGCTGGCTGACACCAGACAGTTGTGGAGCTTAAAGAGGTGAGCGGGCTGGGGGTCTGGGCTGGAGCCCCCTACGCCTGGCTCACCACCACCACCGCCCCACCGCGTGTTGAAGTCCGTCTTGCTGGAGTTGCAGGAGTTGGAATGGGAGGAGTGGAGGGAAGGGGTGGAGGCTGACTCCTGGTGGTGTAGAGCCTCCGTCTGTACGGTGGCCTGCTGGTACGTATAGTCAGCCGTCTCCTCCTCCTCCCTGCTGTCTCTGGTCATCTGCAGCAGGGGCTCTGAGCTGGCTAGCTGCTGCAGACAGAGGATGTTAAGGTGGGTGGCAGGCAGACTGCTCACCCACTGGTAGTGTCTGGCCATGGAGTTGGCTGCTGCCATGTCTGAGAGGTCGGCTGAGGGCATGGCCGCCGACACCGAACAGATGACGCTCTGCATCTGGGCCAGCAGCATCTGGGTCTCCCTGTCGCGGTTCTCGTACAGCACCGTGTTGGCACAGATGAGGATGAACAGCCCCACGCCCATGATGACTGGTCCCAGGAGCTTCATCCGCTCACTGTGGATCAGACTGGTCGAGGTCAGGAGGCTCTTAGCCCCCAGGCTCCAACCGGATGACTGGGGCTCAGAGACACCCTTACCTCTACCTCCTGCTGCTCTGTCCACAGAACCAGAGCCTTGTTGTCCAAGTCCAAGGAGCTGTGATGATCGGTGGGTCCGGTAGGGCCAGTACCCAGCCACTGCCAGAGCCGTGCCCACCACCACCACGATGACCCCCAGCACTAGGAAGGCTCCTGGCACAGAGCGGATCCGCAGCTTGCCTTGGATCAGGCCCTCCTTCTTCTTCCGGCCCCGCAGGCTGAAACCAGACATCCGTTGGCGTGGGGAAGGAGAGCTTGGCGTTGGGCCCCCGGGGGCCCCGGCCTTCTGGGTCTTCATGGTGCGACTCGGTCCAGCGCCCTATCGGAACACTGTGGAAGAACAGCAGGTTAATAGAAGAGACTACTAACGTGGCTTCTGCTTCCTGTATAGTTTTTATACTGTTGTTGATATTGTTCACCTCCCTCCCTCCCTCCCTCCCTCCCTCCCTCCCTCCCTCCCTCCCTCCCTCCCTCCCTCCCTCTTTCTTTCTACTTTGTTTTGTTTCTCTTTTTAATGTAAAGTGTGTTGTGACCCATGTTAAATGCACTTTAAATAAACGTGGACTTGACACTGGCGAAGCTGCACTGTATCCTGTAAACAATGAACTCCTTATCCTCGTAGAGACGTTGATCATAGGTTCTGTTCTCACGTTCATACCGCGGATACTTTGTTGCTCTACTGTTCTCCTGTAAAAACAGCTTCTCAGGTTTGTGATATGTGACACAACCAAATGTTTCCCTGTTGAAACACTTTGTTAAAAAAAATATATATTTAAGAGGGAGATAATAAAGGTATTTCGTTAATGTTTTTATTCCTTTGGAGATTAACATATTTATTACCACGTTTTGCATCACTGCATTTTTCCATTTTAATCTTCACAGAAAATCATTAAAGTTAGATAACTATTTTTAACAAACCGTTCCAAACCTTTCATGTCGTTGGCGAGCTTGTAAATTGTAAAGGTACAAACAAAACCCGGGGAAAACACTCTCTCACGTGGCGTTCTACTTGAGTGCACACATGACCATAAACAAGGTGAAACAGCTTAAAACGTTTTAGCTGCAATTAAGCTGCTAAGCAACAATTCTTTTAAAACCTAGTGTCTCTAGTACCAAGATGATTTGATAACACTCAAAACACATATAATAAATCTTTAAAACGTTGATTCCTTGGGCCTCCCGAGTGGAACAGCAGGTACTGCATCGCAGAGCTAGAGGAGTCACTACAGACCTGAGTGGAACAGCGGTCTAAGGTACTGCATCGCAGAGCTAGAGGAGTCACTACAGACCTGAGTGGAGCAGCGGTCTAAGGTACTGCATCGCAGAGCTAGAGGAGTCACTACAGACCCGAGTGGAACAGTGGTCTAAGGTACTGCATCGCAGAGCTAGAGGAGTCACTACAGACCCGAGTGGAACAGTGGTCTAAGGTACTGCATCGCAGAGCTAGAGGAGTCACTACAGACCCGAGTGGAACAGTGGTCTAAGGTACTGCATCGCAGAGCTAGAGGAGTCACTACAGACCTGAGTGGAACAGCGGTCTAAGGTACTGCATCGCAGAGCTAGAGGAGTCACTACAGACCCGAGTGGAACAGTGGTCTAAGGTACTGCATCGCAGAGCTAGAGGAGTCACTACAGACCCGAGTGGAACAGTGGTCTAAGGTACTGCATCGCAGAGCTAGAGGAGTCACTACAGACCCGAGTGGAACAGTGGTCTAAGGTACTGCATCGCAGAGCTAGAGGAGTCACTACAGACCCGAGTGGAACAGTGGTCTAAGGTACTGCATCGCAGAGCTAGAGGAGTCACTACAGACCTGAGTGGAACAGTGGTCTAAGGTACTGCATCGCAGAGCTAGAGGAGTCACTACAGACCCGAGTGGAACAGTGGTCTAAGGTACTGCATCGCAGAGCTAGAGGAGTCACTACAGACCCGAGTGGAACAGTGGTCTAAGGTACTGCATCGCAGAGCTAGAGGAGTCACTACAGACCCGAGTGGAACAGTGGTCTAAGGTACTGCATCGCAGAGCTAGAGGAGTCACTACAGACCCGAGTGGAACAGCGGTCTAAGGTACTGCATCGCAGAGCTAGAGGAGTCACTACAGACCCGAGTGGAACAGCAGGTACTGCATCGCAGAGCTAGAGGAGTCACTACAGACCCGAGTGGAACAGCGGTCTAAGGTACTGCATCGCAGAGCTAGAGGAGTCACTACAGACCTGAGTGGAACAGCGGTCTAAGGTACTGCATCGCAGAGCTAGAGGAGTCACTACAGACCCGAGTGGAACAGCGGTCTAAGGTACTGCGTCGCAGAGCTAGAGGAGTCACTACAGACCCGAGTGGAACAGTGGTCTAAGGTACTGCATCGCAGAGCTAGAGGAGTCACTACAGACCCGAGTGGAACAGTGGTCTAAGGTACTGCATCGCAGAGCTAGAGGAGTCACTACAGACCCGAGTGGAACAGCGGTCTAAGGTACTGCATCGCAGAGCTAGAGGAGTCACTACAGACCCGAGTGGAACAGTGGTCTAAGGTACTGCATCGCAGAGCTAGAGGAGTCACTACAGACCCGAGTGGAACAGCGGTCTAAGGTACTGCATCGCAGAGCTAGAGGAGTCACTACAGACCCGAGTGGAACAGCGGTCTAAGGTACTGCATCGCAGAGCTAGAGGAGTCACTACAGACCCGAGTGGAACAGTGGTCTAAGGTACTGCATCGCAGAGCTAGAGGAGTCACTACAGACCCGAGTGGAACAGCGGTCTAAGGTACTGCATCGCAGAGCTAGAGGAGTCACTACAGACCCGAGTGGAACAGCGGTCTAAGGTACTGCATCGCAGAGCTAGAGGAGTCACTACAGACCCGAGTGGAACAGTGGTCTAAGGTACTGCATCGCAGAGCTAGAGGAGTCACTACAGACCCGAGTGGAACAGCGGTCTAAGGTACTGCATCGCAGAGCTAGAGGAGTCACTACAGACCCGAGTGGAACAGTGGTCTAAGGTACTGCATCGCAGAGCTAGAGGAGTCACTACAGACCCGAGTGGAACAGCGGTCTAAGGTACTGCATCGCAGAGCTAGAGGAGTCACTACAGACCTGAGTGGAACAGCGGTCTAAGGTACTGCATCGCAGAGCTAGAGGAGTCACTACAGACCTGAGTGGAACAGTGGTCTAAGGTACTGCATCGCAGAGCTAGAGGAGTCACTACAGACCCGAGTGGAACAGTGGTCTAAGGTACTGCATCGCAGAGCTAGAGGAGTCACTACAGACCCGAGTGGAACAGTGGTCTAAGGTACTGCATCGCAGAGCTAGAGGAGTCACTACAGACCCGAGTGGAACAGCGGTCTAAGGTACTGCATCGCAGAGCTAGAGGAGTCACTACAGACCCGAGTGGAACAGTGGTCTAAGGTACTGCATCGCAGAGCTAGAGGAGTCACTACAGACCCGAGTGGAACAGTGGTCTAAGGTACTGCATCGCAGAGCTAGAGGAGTCACTACAGACCCGAGTGGAACAGTGGTCTAAGGTACTGCATCGCAGAGCTAGAGGAGTCACTACAGACCCGAGTGGAACAGCGGTCTAAGGAACTGCATCGCAGAGCTAGAGGAGTCACTACAGACCCGAGTGGAACAGCAGGTACTGCATCGCAGAGCTAGAGGAGTCACTACAGACCCGAGTGGAACAGCGGTCTAAGGTACTGCATCGCAGAGCTAGAGGAGTCACTACAGACCCGAGTGGAACAGCGGTCTAAGGTACTGCATCGCAGAGCTAGAGGAGTCACTACAGACCCGAGTGGAACAGCGGTCTAAGGTACTGCATCGCAGAGCTAGAGGAGTCACTACAGACCCGAGTGGAACAGCGGTCTAAGGTACTGCATCGCAGAGCTAGAGGAGTCACTACAGACCCGAGTGGAACAGCGGTCTAAGGTACTGCATCGCAGAGCTAGAGGAGTCACTACAGACCCGAGTGGAACAGCGGTCTAAGGTACTGCATCGCAGAGCTAGAGGAGTCACTACAGACCCGAGTGGAACAGCGGTCTAAGGTACTGCATCGCAGAGCTAGAGGAGTCACTACAGACCCGAGTGGAACAGCGGTCTAAGGTACTGCATCGCAGAGCTAGAGGAGTCACTACAGACCCGAGTGGAACAGCGGTCTAAGGCACTGCATCGCAGAGCTAGAGGAGTCACTACAGACCCGAGTGGAACAGTGGTCTAAGGTACTGCATCGCAGAGCTAGAGGAGTCACTACAGACCCGAGTGGAACAGCGGTCTAAGGTACTGCATCGCAGAGCTAGAGGAGTCACTACAGACCCGAGTGGAACAGTGGTCTAAGGTACTGCATCGCAGAGCTAGAGGAGTCACTACAGACCCGAGTGGAGCAGCGGTCTAAGGTACTGCATCGCAGAGCTAGAGGAGTCACTACAGACCCGAGTGGAACAGCGGTCTAAGGTACTGCATCGCAGAGCTAGAGGAGTCACTACAGACCCGAGTGGAACAGTGGTCTAAGGTACTGCATCGCAGAGCTAGAGGAGTCACTACAGACCCGAGTGGAGCAGCGGTCTAAGGTACTGCATCGCAGAGCTAGAGGAGTCACTATAGACCCGAGTGGAACAGTGGTCTAAGGTACTGCATCGCAGAGCTAGAGGAGTCACTACAGACCTGAGTGGAACAGTGGTCTAAGGTACTGCATCGCAGAGCTAGAGGAGTCACTACAGACCCGAGTGGAACAGTGGTCTAAGGTACTGCATCGCAGAGCTAGAGGAGTCACTACAGACCCGAGTGGAACAGCGGTCTAAGGTACTGCATCGCAGAGCTAGAGGAGTCACTACAGACCCGAGTGGAACAGTGGTCTAAGGTACTGCATCGCAGAGCTAGAGGAGTCACTACAGACCCGAGTGGAACAGCGGTCTAAGGTACTGCATCGCAGAGCTAGAGGAGTCACTACAGACCCGAGTGGAACAGCGGTCTAAGGTACTGCATCGCAGAGCTAGAGGAGTCACTACAGACCCGAGTGGAACAGTGGTCTAAGGTACTGCATCGCAGAGCTAGAGGAGTCACTACAGACCTGAGTGGAGCAGCGGTCTAAGGTACTGCATCGCAGAGCTAGAGGAGTCACTATAGACCCGAGTGGAACAGTGGTCTAAGGTACTGCATCGCAGAGCTAGAGGAGTCACTACAGAGCCGGGTTCGATCCCGGGCTGTATGACAACCAGACGTGATCGGGAGTCCCATAGGGCGGCGCACAACTGGCCCAGCGCTGTCCGGGTTAGGGGAGGGTTTAGCCGGGGGGCTTTACTTGGCTCTTCGTGATCTAGCGACTCCTTGTGGCGAGCCAGGCGCCTGCAGGCTGACCTCGGTCCGTCAGGTGAATGGTGTTTCCTCCGACACATTGGTGCGGCTGGCTTCCGGGTTAAGCAGGCGGGTGTTAAGAAGCATGGTTTGGCGGGTCATGTTTCGCAGAACACATGACTCGACCTTCGCCTCTCGAGCCCGTTGGGGAGTTGCAGCAATGAGACAAGATCGAAATTGGAGAGAAAAAAGGGGGTAAAATACCCCAAAAACCGTTAATTATTTTGTCACACATAATCAACATGTTCATTTAACAAAAAATCTTCTGCATCCCAAATCTTACCCTATTCCATACAGAGCTTCTTTTGACCAGAGCCCTGTACAGTGAATAGAGAGCAATAGTAATGGCTCTTTTGTAGGCACCAACTCCTTTTTGTAGGCACTAACTCCTTTTTGTAGGCACCAACTCCTTTTTGTAGGCACCAACTCCTTTTTGTAGGCACCAACTCCTTTATGTAGGCACTAACTCCTTTTTGTAGGCACTAACTCCTTTTTGTAGGCACCAACGTTCGTTTTGTTTTATGAGATTATCTTCATCAGCTAACGTCACTTTTTCTGAATTTTGAGGCATTTTTGTCATACAAAAAAAAAGCACAAAAGAACTTCATAGTCCATTAAGGTCATGTTAACTGACTGACATTGTCTCATAGAACAAAACGTATAAGATTTCCTAAGCCTGTGTTAACCTCAGACCTTATTTTCTAAGTTTATCCCAAAACCCCATTCTTTCCTCATTCCTTTTCCCCATAGGAATGGCTAAACAAACCAGAGGTAACTCATTTCCATTTTTTTAGGACTACAAGCAAGCGTGCTTTATAGGGTGTCACTTGGACTCAGCCTCACTCTGGCCAGAAAACACAGAGAAAAACCGCAACGCTGGACTTAAATGGTGGAACTGGCACATGGTGAAGACATGTCTTTTCCACTGTTTGGTAAATATTCATACACAGAGACAGATGGGGGCCACAGGCCACATCCTTTGGCTTGAGTTCATCAAAGCACTTTAGATATGGTTTAGAATGAATGATGAAACCCGGCCCAACTTCATAGGCTCCGTACTGGTCTCCCAAAGGACTTCTTTAGTCATAAACTATATGTAAATGAAGTGGCAGAGTCTGGTAGCAGCAGTTGTGATGTGTGTGTAGCATGAATGTGTATGTGTGTGTGTGTAGCATGAATGTGTATGTGTGTGTGTGTAGCATGAATGTGTATGTGTGTGTGTGTGTGTAGCATGAATGTGTATGTGTGTGTGTGTAGCATGAATGTGTATGTGTGTGTATGTCTGTGTATTTCCAGTTCAAGTGTTCAGCAGTCTGATGGCTTGTAGATAGAAACTGTCTCTGAGCCTGTTGGTATGAGACATCATGCTCCGATACAGTCTGATGGCTTGTAGATAGAAACTGTCTCTGAGCCTGTTGGTATGAGACATCATGCTCCGATACAGTCTGATGGCTTGTAGATAGAAACTGTCTCTGAGCCTGTTGGTATGAGACATCATGCTCCGATACAGTCTGATGGCTTGTAGATAGAAACTGTCTCTGAGCCTGTTGGTATGAGACATCATGCTCCGATACAGTCTGATGGCTTGTAGATAGAAACTGTCTCTGAGCCTGTTGGTATGAGACATCATGCTCCGATACAGTCTGAAGGCTTGTAGATAGAAACTGTCTCTGAGCCTGTTGGTATGAGACATCATGCTCCGATACAGTCTGTCCGACGGTAAGGGAGAGAACAGCTCGTGGCTGGGATATGTGGGGTCCTTGATGATGCTGCGTGCTTTCCTCAGGCATCGTTATGATTAGATGTCCTGGGTGGGTGGGAGCACAGTCCCAGTGATGTCCTGGGCGGATGGGAGCACGGTCCCAGTGATGTCCTGGGTGGGTGGGAGCACGGTCCCAGTGATGTCCTGGACGGGTGGGAGCACGGTCCCAGTGATGTCCTGGACGGGTGGGAGCACGGTCCCAGTGATGTCCTGGGTGGGTGGGAGCACGGTCCCAGTGATGTCCTGGACGGGTGGGAGCACGGTCCCAGTGATGTCCTGGGTGGGAGCACGGTCCCAGTGATGTCCTGGACGGGTGGGAGCACGGTCCCAGTGATGTCCTGGGTGGGAGCACGGCCCAGTGATGTCCTGGACGGGTGGGAGCACGGTCCCAGTGATGTCCTGGGTGGATGGGAGCACGGTCCCAGTGATGTCCTGGGTGGGAGCACGGTCCCAGTGATGTCCTGGACGGGTGGGAGCACGGTCCCAGTGATGTCCTGGGTGGATGGGAGCACGGTCCCAGTGATTTCCTGGACGGGTGGGAGCACGGTCCCAGTGATGTCCTGGGTGGGTGGGAGCACGGTCCCAGTGATGTCCTGGACGGGTGGGAGCACGGTCCCAGTGATGTCCTGGGTGGGTGGGAGCACGGTCCCAGTGATGTCCTGGGCCATCTTCACCACCCACTGGGGGGCCTTGCGGTCGTGGAATGAATAATTCCCGTACCAGGCCGTGATGCAACCGGTCAGGAGACTCTCAATGGCGCAGTGGTAGTATTTGGAGAGGACCGGGGTGGCATGCTGAATTTCTTCAGCCGCCTCAGGAAGTAGAGACGCTGTTGCACCCTGTTGACAAGAGTGGTGGTGTTGTCGGTACATGACAAGTCTTCTGTGATGTGGACACCGAGGAACTTAAAACTTGTGACTCTTTCTACTGCAGTCCCGTTGATATGGAGTCTCAGAGCGAGGGTAATTGAGTCTCAGAGCGAGGGTACTTGAGTCTCAGAGCGAGGGTACTTGAGTCTCAGAGCGAGGGTACTTGAGTCTCAGAGCGAGGGTAATTGAGTCTCAGAGCGAGGGTAATTGAGTCTCAGAGCGAGGCTACTTGAGTCTCAGAGCGAGGGTACTTGAGTCTCAGAGTGAGGGTACTTGAGTCTCAGAGCGAGGGTACTTGAGTCTCAGAGCGAGGGTAATTGAGTCTCAGAGCGAGGGTAATTGAGTCTCAGAGCGAGGGTAATTGAGTCTCAGAGCGAGGGTAATTGAGTCTCAGAGCGAGGGTAATTGAGTCTCAGAGCGAGGGTAATTGAGTCTCAGAGCGAGGGTAATTGAGTCTCAGAGTGAGGGTAATTGAGTCTTAGAGCGAGGCTACTCCCTACCGTGGGATGTAATTTACAACACTACTTTGAATCCCATCCTCATTTAGTTTGGCTTATTTGACCTCAGTGGAGACGCAGGGCTGGTTTAGACAGCCACTACATCCTAAATGGCACCCTAATGCACTATAAATGGAATAGTGTGCAATTTGGGACACATGAAAACAGCAATTCAGTTCAGTCAGAGATGTGGATCAGAATTCAGTTTTCAATTATCAATTTAGGCCCTGTGCACACTCAGATTGTACAATCGATGCACAACACATTAAGGCCCTGTGCACACTCATGTTGTACAACACATTAAGGCCCTTTACACACTCAGGTTGTACAACTGATGCACAACACATTTGACACAATTGTTGTGATGCAACAGAGAGTTTGGTATGAACCAAGATGTCTACAAAATCATTGTTTCCAAACAAACAACCATTGTGTAAAATGAGTTGTACTTGTGTCCAGACCAGAGAGTTACAGGTTCAAATGCCATCTGGGTGATCTGGATAGTTAAAGGTGCACTATGCAGATATCGCTCCGCCATTTCCTGGTTGCTAAAATTCTAATAGTTTGCCTAATTTTAGTTTATGTGACAAAACAAGCAAGTATAGTTTAGAGCATCATTGTACCATCTAAACCTCCGTGAAATATATTTTCCATAACCAAAAATATTGTATTTTCAGCTGTTTGAAGCTGGTGTACAAAACCGAAAGTAAAAGACGCAAAAACAAAACGTTAGGACGGGAAGCATAGAAATAGAGCACATAGAATAGCTCTACTGCTTCTTAGACTTGCGTTCAATGAGAATGACAGATCTATAACTAACATTTCTATGTGAATTTGGTCTGGTTGCCCAAAAGTGTACATATAGCAGCTTTAAAAGCATGTACTGCTGCTAATTCCACTCTCACTGAGAATAGTTACCTGGCTGTGTGGAGAAAGAACATTCACTCTAGTTGCCTGGCTGCATGGAGAAAGAACATTCCCTCTAGTTGCCTGGCTACCTGGAGAAAGAACATTCCCTCTAGTTGCCTGGCTACCTGGAAAAAGAACATTCCCTTTAGAAGACTGGCTGCCTGGAGCAAGAACATTCCCTCTTGTTGCCTGGCTGACAGGAGCAAGAACATTCCCTCTTGTTGCCTGGCTGACAGGAGCAAGAACATTCCCTCTTGTTGCCTGGCTGACAGGAGAAAAAACATTTCCTCTTGTTGCCTGGCTACCTGGAGCAAGAACATTCCCTCTTGTTGCCTGGCTGACAGGAGAAAAAACATTTCCTCTTGTTGCCTGGCTACCTGGAGCAAGAACATTCCCTCTTGTTGCCTGGCTGACAGGAGCAAAAACATTTCCTCTTGTTGCCTGGCTACCTGGAGCAAGAACACTCCCTCTTGTTGCCTGGCTGACAGGAGCAAAAACATTTCCTCTTGTTGCCTGGCTACCTGGAGCAAGAACACTCCCTCTTGTTGCCTGGCTGACAGGAGCAAAAACATTTCCTCTTGTTGCCTGGCTACCTGGAGCAAGAACATTCCCTCTTGTTGCCTGGCTGACAGGAGCAAAAACATTCCCTCTCGATGGCTGGCTGCCTGGAGCAAGAACTATCCCTCTGCTCATATGGCCACTGATCATAAATGAGTGAGGCAAACCAGACCTCACCTTTCATTAGCTAGCTGTTTTTTCCACTCTCACTTTTAATGAGTCGGGAACAAGTAGTACTACATAACAGTGGAATAAACGTAATATTTTGTTTAAATTCTATAAGAGATGTATTAAGTTATATAATTATCAGCTAAAGTGACTTTGGTCCCAAGACAGCCTCTTATAGCAGGGAGAGAATAAGAACGTACCTTTGACAGTCCACTCTCAAAATGTAAGTCACGTGACAGTTTCTGCGTTTTTACTGTTTCTCTTAATTCCCCTCTTGGTAATCGACAAAAAACACTCAGGGCAATATTATTCTACTGAACCCTGTTCCTAGGCATGTATGACGCACGGTAAATAATGATTTAGATAATTGCCAAGCTCATTGACTATGCAAAAGAGGTCCACATATTATGTAGGAGTAGATCCATGCGTCGTGCTTGCAATATCTTTCCGTTATTATATTCATTTTTTTTATCTGCACTGATTAGCTTACAAATATTGCGTGCAAAACGCTATTATGCGCACTCCAAATTAACTATATCATACTCGACTACTTTATCAATTAACTGTATAATGAATTGAGTACAATATACCTTGAAGACCCATATTGGGATAATGTTACAGATATCCAAACCCCCTCGCAAATAACGGTTTAATGTCGGTCGCGTCATAGCAGGCTACGGGGGAGAAAACGATGGAGCGTTGCTACATTCCTTCAGTACATTGCCCAGTCTCATTGTGCATCGGTCAGGGTTTGCGGAGAAAATGTAATCTTATTTTTATTTCCTCTAAATACAGATCAAATCTCCCAAATATCATACAGTTGAAATAGGCTAATAGGTGAGGGGAAACCAGACAGTGACAGCTTCACTGATTGTCTTGAACTTCAGTAGGTGCACGGTGTCAAAATAAAATCTTTCTCTTCTGACCTACCAGAAAAGTCTACATTCAACGTGAATTGTCTGAAGTTGGCGCTCTCCTCCAAAGATTCCGCAACACTGTAACAATAATCTTTCTACAACCGGTTGAGTGATGATAGCCTACTTTTGAATGTTTCTACCGGGGAAAGTTATAGCCTACTTGCCTTTGATGCAGAATTCTTCGGTTATATTCATTGTCCCCCGACACATATCGATACAGTATCGTTTGGGTTGTTCTGTCATGTAGCTTTAGGATCTTGTCCGTGAAGAAGAAATGTAATTTGTCTATAATTTCAACCAAAACGGAAGGATCAAGGATGAGTGTGGTTCTGCTGCTCGCCGTCTACTATAAACTCTATCTCTTATTCAATACGTTTCTAGATATCCTTGTCGTTCGTTACTGGGGAGAGAAAAAAATGCATTTTCAAAAGCTTTAGCCAAAAATGACGCTACATGTGGCCGCCCCCCTCACAAGACTGACCGAACATTCCCACCTCTACTTTTTCTTTGGCGCTTCCATTCCTTCACCAGCCGTGATGCTATGCGCACTGCACTTCCGTGGAAATGGAACAGGGGAGCAGGCTGCTCTTGAAGGATTATTCCATATGCGCACTGTTGACTGACTGACCGACGATCTAAATCAGTAGTCAACCATTAGAAGTGGTCTCAAAAATATTTAAATATGGAAAGCTAAGCTCATTTATAATTGGTGGTCAAGTTGTTGTGCCTGGTAATTCGATCAGATAAATATGCCAATTTATTTTGGCGCTACAACTCATTGTAATGAACTTTAATTGCTGCAATTGATGTGATAATTGAAACCAAAACATTGGAAGGGAAAATATTTTATTCCCATGGTTACTCATTGCTAATTACCATTGCCAGTGAGGGCATTTCTGTCAGCAAGAATACAGGACTACTGTCAAATTAGTACTGCCATCTTGTGGCTAAGCAGGGCCACATACCCCAAACCTTTATGGTCCTCCATAGAGCCCCACAGTGGAGATGTCATAATACCCATAAAACCTAGAGGTCAAACAGGGAAATGGTTCCAATCGTTTTTCCACCACTCCATAGAGGATTTTAGAAACACTTAAAATAAGGGCTGTTTCATGTAGGCTTACCCTGGCGTGATGTACTGATAACCATGTCAATCTCAGAGGTGACTTTTATTCATATATTAAGTCTTTATTTACTCCGATTCAAAAATGCTATTTAGCATCAAAGTAGACCATGCAAAACTACAAATCCCTGCACTTCAGCTGACACCTTTGCTAACAGGTATTTTGTCCATTTTAAACTTGCACCAGACAGTTCACAGAATTGTCAATTTCTTAAAGAAATTGAGCCAATTTATTCATTACTACATTTAGATAATTAATCCAGAGATTCTTACCTTTGACTCGATTCGGCAGTCTCGTCCTAATCATGGCATTTATAATTCTTTAATTATAGTCACATTAGCATTTTGGGGGGGGGTAAATACAGGCAAATCAGTCACCTCGTCCTAGAGAGATTTACACGGTTATAAAAACCGTCATGCCAAGTTAAGCCTACATGAAACACAGACCTTATTTTAAGTGTTTCTAAAAATCTCCTATGGGAAAAATGAATGGTGGAAAAACAAAAATTGGAACCATTTCCCTGTTTGACCGCTAGGTGTTATGGTATTATGACTCATACTGTGGTACTCTATAAACAAACATTCTTGTTGCCCCTATAGGTGGTGTAGTTTCTCTGGTCCACGGTGTCATATGCTGAGTGGAGGAACACATACTCCGCCCTGGAGCAGAGCGGTTGGTTCCAACAGTACTAGTCTCAGCACCCAGAACTGCACCAATTTGATCAGCATGCAACCCAACTTATTTTAAAAACCAAAAGACAACTCCATTTGAGATCAGGATTTATTTTTTTAAAAGTGGTAAAAGGATTTTCCACAAAATGAGAAGATACAACCGAACAAAACAACCCTCATCCTGCACAACATTGACAGCTCGGTATGCTTAAGTATGTCATAAAAAGGTTAACACACTTTACTACAGCACTTGTAACTAAAATTTCAAATTACAAAAAAATCTATCCAAGCAAATACCCTCCAACTTAGGTCACACATTTTCATATTTTTACAAACACCTCAATTAAGAGACAACACTATCAGGAAAAAGATGCAGAATGACCGACAAGCACTGTATACTTAAAAGAAATGGGGAAGACACCTTGAGCGTGAGTGCCTGGGTTTTTCATTCAACCATTTATCAAAAATACTAAAAGAAATGTGACAAAAAAATTAAGTGGGGGGTGGGGGGGGGGGGTGCAGGGGACGAGAAGAAACGGAGGGGGAAAACAATGGATGGGAGATGTTGGTATCCTAGCTTAGGACTGTGATCGAGAACGGGAGCGAGAACGAGATGCGGAGCGAGATTTGGAGCGGGACTCTGAGCGGGAGACGGAGGGGGAACGGGAGCGGGCTTTGGCCGGGGAGGGAGATGGAGATTTGGACTTTGACTTGGATTTAGGTTTGGATTCAGTGGGCGTATGGGAGCGAGAGCGGGGAGCCCCCTTCTCGGCTGCAGCTCCCTCGTTGTCGCTCTTGGCCGGCTCACGGCTCTTGGAGCCTGACTTCCTGGAGCGATCCTTGGCTGCTGATCTAGAGCGAGAGCGGGAACGAGACCTGGACTCATCCTTCCTGCTCTTCTTCCCTTCTTTCTTGCTGCTCTTTTTGCTCTTACTGCGGCTCTTACTCCGGCTCTTACTCCGGCTCTTACTGCGGCTCTTACTGCGGCCCACATCCTTGGCCTTGTGGGCACCGTTGGTGCGCTCCTCCTCTCTGCGGCCCTTGGTCTTGTCCTTGTCCTTCTTGCTGTGGGAGCGACTACGTGAGCGGGAGGCAGCACCCCTGGGGAACAGGAAGGAGCAGACAGACAACCAGTCAACTAAAATGTAATTGAAATACGGCAATGTAAAAATGGCCAACACTCCTAGCAATAGCTGGTCATGACATCTGTTAGGACATCTGGGTAGCAAGATGGGGGGGGGGGGGGGGGGGGGCAAAGTCCATATTGGAGTCAAGAGCTCTGGGTAAGTGGACATTTACTACACACAGTGACTTGAGATATGAGTGATACAGATGTCCCTCAGAAAACGACTAAGTACAGTCGCAGTAGATAAGGGCAGAAGTAGATAGTAATAAATGGCACCCTATTCCCTATATAGTGCACTGATTTTAACCTAAGCCCCAGTCAAAAGTAGTGCACTGCATAGAGAACATGGTTCTATTTGGGACACATTAAAGAGGTCAGGGGTCACCCATGAGTTAAACGTGGCCTGCGCTCTGGGACTCACCTGGAGCGGGAGCGACTGCTGCTGTCACTGCGGCTGCGGCTCTTACGGGACCTACGGCTCCTGGAGCGAGACCTGGAGACAGAGGATGGTGAACGTAAGTTAAAAAGGTAAGCCATGTGCTTGAAAGATGCTTGAGGGGTTAGGGTGAAGTGCAGTCAAACGGAAGTGTGAACCTTAAAATTGTGAACTGATGGGAAAAGCAATGCATTGAGGGCCGGGGGGGGGCAACTGAAAAAACTAGTCCTTTGTTTTAATGCATGCATTTTGCTCAGTCGCTGATTAAAGATGGTCCATCGAATAACTACTCGTTATGATTTGCAGATCAGTCTCATATTCAGCGGAAATCCCATCCTCTTCTAGAAGGCCTACTCCGTTTACACAGGCAGCCAATTCTGATATTTTTCCCAATTATGGGTAACAGATCCGATTGGTGAAACGACCAATTAGTGGCAACAAAAAAAAACAGAATTGTGAATTCAGCCTTAGCTTTAGTCACTGATCACCTCTTGCATCAAAAATAACTATGAGACTTGTAGCTAAATCAGTATTCTTATTTACCTGGAGCGGCTGCGAGAGTAAGAGCGCTTGCTGCGCTTGGCCCCGGGGCGGTCCTCAATCAGCCGGATCTTCCTGCCGTTCACCTCTGTGCCGTCCAGCTTCTCCAGGGCTCTCTTCATGTCAGAGTACAGCCTGAACTCTATCACCCCCTCGTTCCTGCGCCCTTTATTGGTGTCAGCATACGTCACCTCACCCGCCTGCCTCATGTAGTCCTGGTGAAGGAAGGGAAAGGGTTGGGATTTGGCCAGCAAACCACAAAGATATTAATAAATATGGGTAATTTAATATGGTATACATTATATACACATGTTTCGTGTTATATATGTATTTTGAGAACTGCTGGAAATATCAGATTTATGCGGCGCCATCTAGTTAGTTCAAGCATGACAATTATGGGCATTTATTCAATGACGAAGGTGCACAAAGATGGCGGATTTCAGATATGACGTCATCGTTTAAGCACTACCCAGAGTTTATTTTTTTTCTTTTCTTTTCTTTTAAAAATACGTCTCACGACATGGTAAAACGTCTACAATCTACTGTTGTTTCATGTTTTCCAAATTGCCGCCATCTTGGGATCATGTATACTGTGACAATGAACATACAAAAACAAGCATCACGGAGAGCAGTACGATAGGGAGAACACAGTAAACGAGGCATGTGTGGTAAGTACACGGGGACCGCCATCTTTATGCACCTCCGCTATTGTAAAACCACGGGGTCTTATGAGTAAATGTACATGTAATAAGGATAGCATGTTTCTCTCCAAAACATTAACATAGGATGCAGAAATCATAAGGAAGAAAAAGAGTTATCATTGCTGAATAACCCGTCACCACCATACCTTCAGGTCCTGCCAGCTGCAGCGACTGGACAAGTTCTCAACGATCAGCCGATAGTCTGTCCTTGCTGGTGGGCCATATCTGTCTCTGCCACCACGCCCATACCCGCCCCCGCCTTCAAGGTAACAAGGATAGAGCAGCAGCAATTAGGGCAGGGGACACACCGAGAGGACAGCCTCAACACTAATCTTCCAAGCTACATTATGTAAACAATGGCCACATAAAAATCTGGGAGAAATTAAAATAGATAACAGGCAGGGAAAGTAAAGACAAAAACAAGCTAACCAAAAAAACAAAAGGAAATCAATCCTGTGTGTAGGCTACATTAATTAACCTAGAAAACTGCACATTTCCATCAGGAACTCTGACATAACCTATTCCTCATCTTCAACAGCATCTAAACTACTAAATCATTAACTGACGATTCACGCTTGGGTAGAACTGAATACAAAACTCTACATAAACTAAAAAAAAAGAAAAAAAAGAAAAGCTAAGATAAAAATAAAATTAAAAAAACGACATAAAAACTGACTGAAAACAGTACTTACGGTGACACTAATGTTTAAGTTAACTAGCACATCTAAATATAGACATTTCACATTTGTTTCAGGCATCTATAAGAGCTCAACCCACATCTGTTCCTAACCCAATGGCATCCTCACCACCCGGCCTGGGACTAATGGGACAAGCGGTCTTCATTCACATTGGCTCCCTTTTTTGGTCTGCCCAGGGGCCCAGAATGGTCAAACCACACTCTTGGTTGGAAAGGGGACACCATGGCCAGGCCAGCAATAGGGGCAGGCAGTCAGCAAAGGACTCTTTCAATTAAAACATTGGAGGTTCTTTGTTAAATCTTTACCTTTATTATTCAACATTCATTTAAATAAACAAAATAAAAGAATCCTGAATTAAAAACAGCAGATTACACGATTCTCAAATTACTCAAACAAATTAGCTAGTTAATTTATTCTAGTCAAAAATCACAGATAATTTATCGGCAAATATTCAAAATAGTAGTGATTCTCAAGCTAGATTCCCCCTGACAATTTGAATGAATACGAGTGCATTTGTTGCAGTTTCAAATCAAGCACACGGGTTCCCAAGATAACGACATGTCATTTGGTGGTTGTGGTTCATGTCATTTTAATTCCATCGTCAACTCAAATATAAAATCTGTTCTCTACACCCATTATTCAAACAATTACTGTTAAGTACCATAAAGGGTTTAATTCAGTAGTACTAGCTCGTCCGTGATGTGACTACGTCTGCAATACAATACTGGTGTCGTCTAAAAGAAAAGAAAAAAAAAGGATACTTTATGATTTTGGCAATGCCGCCCGCCCTTTATCTAATTCCCCAGAGTCATATTAACTCATTAATACCATTTTTCATGTCTCTGTCTAGCATGACAGAAGTTAGAGGTACTTTTGCAAGCCAATGCTAACTAGTGTTAGCGCAATGCCTGGAAGTCTATGGTATCTGCGAGCATGCGACGTGTATGCTAATTTAAACTAGGAGTGACCTAATAGGCCGGATTTAGAACAGAACCCTGGTAACCACTCGTCACAGAAACTAGGGGAAACTACAACAAATAAGTTAAATATGTCCTCTTAAAAAGTCACAGAAAAACAATTTGCGGTGCAATTAATCAATCATAAAAAGGGATGGAATCAGTGCGGAGTGAATAGAGCCAGCTGTGACCACGGATACCAATATGGTACAATTTCTACTGACAAGTTACCATCACTACTATCCCCAAGAAAGCAACAAACATTTGAACAAAGGGTACTCGGATTAAACATAAAACCACCTGGTAAATTCAGGTAAAAAAACAGACATGTGGTGGACACATCGTCACAGGCAGCATTAACAAATAGTTGAAACACAAAGTAGTTGTTTTATTAACTAAGATATGTGGTCGTCTTGACCAACTACATTAAGTTGAATGCACTGACTAAGTCACTCTGGATAAGAGCGGAACACAATTATATGAACTACAACCACCAAGGACAAACTTGAGATGTTATGCAGTAGTCTCCTATCCTACATGCACTGCCATGTTGGTCTCCTCAATCACATATCAAATAAATGTTAAAACACCACTGCATTGTAAACTTACTTCGTCCACCTCCACCTCCTCCTCCCCCTCCTCCACCACCACCGCCGCCTCCTCCTCCTCCTCCTGAGCCGTAGCTGCCGTCCCGCCGCGGCCCCTTTGTGTGTTCCACAATAACCCTCTCCCCACACAGGTCTTTCCCATTCAGGTCATACACAGCATCATCTGCATCGCGGGGGTCATCGAATTCAACAAACCCATACCTTTGCACAGAGGAGACAAAGCATGTTAGGCCAGAGACACGGTACAGATTTGGGATCCAATTATTTGACTAAATCTACTGCTAGACCCAAATGTACGTGATCCTTTTGATAAATCACAAAGTAACATTTTGTAATCGCTCACACACAGAAGCATTGATTTGATTTAATAAACAGAACATTTTCCCAATTCCAACGTTTCACCTGCAACTAGCGATGGGAGTTGAGAAGACTGGCAAGTTCCAAGTTGAGAATTAAGCAGGGGTGAAATGTTTTTAATTAAATAAAAAAAAAGTAGATTATATTTCTTCCCAGTACGGGAGCTCTTTTGTGAAATATGATTAATCATAGAATCCTTATTCATTTTAACTTTTAAAAATGCATTACCTTTTAAGGTGGCATAAACTAGGGCTGACCCATTTGGTTGACCGAGATTTTTCTTTAGTTGAGCAGACAAATTTTTTCTTCTTCTCTTTTTCAAACTCTCATGGTGTACAAGACACCCGTCTGATTCACACTGAGTGGACTGATCCATTGTGGAGGCCGTGGGGGGGTGGCCCAGTCCATCAGTCTAAGACATGTGCTGCTGAAATTGTATATGGTTATATTACATAAGAACAAGTGGTGCAACACCAATAAAAATATTTTCTAGCAAATGCACTTTTTCCCTCGATGTATAGTGGTCGCTGTCCACGGTTCTGAAACACTTCAGTGCGCTGTTGAATTGGCGCCTTTTCCTAGACCATATTCCTATGTGCACAATAGCAAAGTTAACCACGATATTGGTGTTGAGAACAATGCAGTGGAGGTAGCAGCAGAATGAGGAGACGAGAAAACAGCCCTTGCCTTACTGTCTAAGAAAAGTGAGAAGAGGGGAAACCAACTTAAGTGTATAAATCAATAGCCTGTTAAAATGTGCCTGGCTTTTATAAATCAATACATCTACAGAAATAAGATCCTGCTTCAGTGTTTGTTTAATTAAGCCTACTGATTCCGTGAGCACTAAGCCTCACGCAACGACATGTCAAGTAAACAATTTCACATATTCAGCCTTTAATTATTTTTTTTGCGTTGCTGTAGTAAATAAAGGCATTAGACTTCTTTGTGTTAGAACAGCCTCTGCGGTATTATTGATTTAGTGTTCTTTAACGCGGTTCCAAATTGTCTGGAAAATGACATAATAATGTTACATTTTCTTAATCTCCTTGCTATTATTATGATCATACGTAACGCCATTTATCACTGGTAGGCTTAGTATAGCAGCCTTGTATAACCACCATCGATGTGTAGGCCCCAGGAGCACATGCTGTTTTTAGTCTTAATAGCGTAGCTTACTTAGGCCTACATTTCAATACATCTATAGGATACTGTATCAATCATTCACGTCATCACACAGCATAAAAAGAGTCAGTCACGATTTGAATTGCAATCAAGCATTTTAGTTTGAAATTAAAGCGAGCCTTGAATAATTAGCTTATACAATAAATAAAAACGGTTTCATTTCGAAAATTGCATTCATGAACGAATGTTACTGTTTTTAAGTCTTTGCTGTAATAAAGGCGTCATAAAAATAAATAAAAAATGTTAGACCCTCTGGTACATTTATACTTTAGTGTTGTTTATACAGCACCTGTTTGGCACACAATATGTACACAGTGCTTGCTCCTTACCTTATTTTTCTTGATCTCCTGTATTTTCCATATCTACTCATAATTATTCCACACATCTGACTTTCCATTTACCTCCTGAGCAACCAGTAAACATTTCCCGTTTCTCGAGTTTGTCACGTCCTCTGCATCCATTTTGCTGTCACGTGTGTTACGGTGTTCAGAGTTTGTTTAAAACCAATTTATTGATGTGAATTAGGTCAGCACCTATTCAGACGGGATTAGTTTTACAATGGGAGGTCGGGTAATGTAATTATGTGCACAAAACATCGGTAATTTTAGTCCCTTCTGAATCTGCCACGTCAGTAATTTTTACATGGCAGGAGTGTAACAATCCCAGCCAGAATAACCTACTGTTTTTTGGGGGCAAACTCCAAAACTAGCCCCGTAACAGTCGGCATCCCTGTGTTTTAAGAGAAATGTCTGAGTATGACAGGTGTTGATCTAGGTTTGCGCAAGAAAACAATAACGAATTTGATGAATTCACATAAGTCCTGCGAATAAAGTCGGTTAGGACATCTACTTTGTGCATGACAAGTAATTTTTCCAACAATTGTTTACAGACAGATTGTTTCACTTAAAATTCACTGTATCACAATTCCAGTGGGCCAGAAGTTTACATACACTAAGTTGACTGTGGCTTTAAACAGCTTGGACAATTCCAGAAAATTATGTCATGGCTTTAGAAGCTTCTGATTGGCTAATTGACATCATTTGAGTCAATTGGAAGTGTACCTGTGGATGTATTTCAAGGCCTACCTTCAAACTCAGTGCCTCTGCTTGACATCATGGGAAAATCAAAAGAAATCAGCCAAAACCTCAGAAACAAAATGGTAGACCTCCACAAGTCTAGTTCATTCTTGGGAGCAATTTCCAAAAGCCTGAAGGTACCACGTTCATCTGTACAAACAACAGTACGCAAGTATAAACCCCATGGGACCACGAAGCCGTCATACAGCTCAGGAAGGAGACGCGTTCTGTCTCCTAAAGATTAACGTACTTTGGTGTGAAAAGTGCAAATCAATCCCAGAACAACAGCAAAGGACCTTGTGAAAATGCTGGAGTAAACAGGTACAAAAGTATCTATATCCACAGAAAAACGAGTCCTATATCAACATAACCTGAAAGGCCGCTCAGCAAGGAAGAAGCCACTGCTCCAAAACCACCATAAAAAAGCCAGACTACGGTTTGCAACTGCACATGGGGATAAAGATCAGACTTTTTGGAGAAATGTCCTCTGGTCTGATGAAACAAATATAACTTTGACCATAATGACCATCGTTATGTTTGGAGGGAAAAGGGGGAGGTTTGCAAGCCAATGAACACCATCCCAACCGTGAAGCACGGGGGTGGCAGCATCATGTTGTGGAGGTGCTTTGCTGCAGGAGGGACTGGTGCACTTCACAAAATAGATCGCTTCATGAGGAATTAAAATTATGTGGATATATTGAAGCAACATTTCAAGACATCAGTCAGGAAGTTAAAGCTTGGTCGCAAATGGCTCTTCCAAATGGATAATGACCCCAAGCATACTTACAAAGCTGTGGCAAAATGGCTTAAGGACAACAAAGCCAAGGTATTGGAGTGGCCACCACAAAGCCCTGACCTCAATCCTAGAGAATTTGTGGGCAGAACTGAAAAAGCGTGTGCGAGCAAGGAGGCCTACAAACCTGACTCAGTTACACCAGCTATGTCAGGAGGAATGGGCCAAAATTCACCCAACTTATTGTGGGAAGCTTGTGGAAGGCTACCCAAAACATTTGACCCAAGTTAAACAATTTAAAGGCAATACTACCAAATTGGGTGTATGTAAACTTTTGACCCATTTGGGAATGTGATGAAAGAAATAAAAAGCTGAAAGAAATCATTCTCTCTACTATTATTCTGACATTTCACATTCTTAAAATAAAGTGGTGATCCTAACTGACCTAAGACAGGGAATTTTTACTGGGATTAAATGTCAGGAATTGTGAAAAACTGAGTTGAAATGTATTTGGCTAAGGTGTATGTAAACTTCCGACTTCACCTGTATGTATGTATATATAAATAAATGGCCTACAACGTAGCCCAGGAATGCTTTTGTTTCTATGTATTACGTCGCCACTATAGGAAAGATGGTTCAGAAACCAAGCTGGAGTTCAGTGTGGCCCTTGGACATGTTGAATCTGTATCCTCACACCTCCAGGCTTCTGTCATAAGTCAAATTTGTGTATATATATATATATCTGTCATAACAGTCAAATGTGTGTGTGTGTGTGTGTGTGTGTGTGTGTGTGTGTGTGTGTGTGTGTGTGTGTGTATATATATATATAAATTTAATTACAGGGGGCAGTTCGGGGAAAAAAACTAATCGCGTCTAAACTGTTCTCTGGAATAATGGACATTCTGGGGTAATAAATACACTACCGTTCAAAAGGTTGTGGTCACTTCCATGAAAACATACATGAAGAGTTGCAAATTGAATAGGAAATATAGTCAAAACGTTGACAATGTTATATATATTTTAAATAAGTGTTCAAATTTTTCGTCGTAAAAATAATCAATTTGCAGCAATTACAGCCTTGCAGACCTTTGGCATTCTAGTTTTTAATTTGTTGAGGTAATCGAGAGATTTCACTCCATGCTTCCTGAAGCACCTCCCACAAGTTGGATTGGCACTTCTTATATACCATACGGTCAAGCTGCTCCCACAACAGCTCAATAGGGTTGAGATCCGGTGACTGTACTGGCCACTCCATTATAGACAGAATACCAGCTGACTGCTTCTTCGCTAAATAGTTCTTGCATAGCTTGGAGCTTTGCTTTGAGTGATTGTCCTGTTGTAGGAGGAAATTGGCTCCAATGAAGTGCTGTCCACAGGGTATGGCATGGTGTTGCAAAATGGAGTGAGCCTTCTTTGTTCAAGATCCCTTATACAAATCTCCCACTTTACCACCACAAAAGCACCCCCAGACCATCACAATGCCTCCACCATGCTTGACAGATGGCGTCAAGCACTCATCCAGCATCTTTCTGCATCATACGAATATTCTTCTTTGTGATCCAAACACATCAAACTTAGATTTGTCTGTCCATAGCACTTTTTTCCAATCTTCCTCTGTCCAGTGTCTGTTCTTTTAAGCCCATCTTAATATTTTATTGGCCAGTCTGAGATGTATTTTTCTTTGCAACTCTGCCTAGGCCAGCATCCTGGAGTCACCTCTTCACTGTTGACGTTGAGACTGGTGTTTTGTGGGTAATATTTAATGAAGCTGCCAGTTGAGGACTTGTGAGGCGTCTGTTTCTCAAACTAGACACTAATGAACTTGTCCTCTTGCTCAGTTGTGCACCGGGGCCTCCCACTCCTCTTTCTATTCTGGTTAGAGACAGTTTGCGCTGTTCTGTGAAGGGAGTAGTACACAGCGTTTTACGAGATCATCAGTTTCTTGGCAATTTCTCGCATGGAATAGCCTTCATTTCTCAGAACAAGAATAGACTGACGAGTTTCAGAAGAAAGTTTTTTGTATCTGGTCATTTTGAACCTGTAATCGAACCCACAAATGCTGATGCTCCAGATACTCAACTAGTATAAAGGCCAGTTTTATTGCTTCTTTAAAATCAGAACAGTTTTCAGCTGTGCTAACATAATTGAAAAAGGGTTTTCTAATGACCAATTAGCCTTCTAAATTATAAACTTGGATTAGCTAACACAAAGTGCCATTGGAACACAGGAGTGATGGTTGCTGATAATGGGCCTCTGTACGCCTATGTAGATATTCCAGTAAACAGCCGTTTCCAGCTACAATAGTAAATTACAACATTAACAACGTCTACACTGCATTTCTGATCAATTTGATGTTATTTTAAGGGGGAGGGGGAAAAGTGTTTCTCTTTCAAAAACAAGGACATTTCGAAGTGACCCCAAACCTTTGAACAATAGTGTACATAACCAACGTACTCTAGTAATACTAGTCCCATGCGAATAGGTCTCAACCCTTGCTCGCTTCACGTGACACATGTATGTAATGCAATGTCACGTAAAGAGAGCAAGGGTTTAAAGGGAATATTTTTCCTAAAAAAAGGAGGGATTTCGGGTAACATAACTTTTCAGTCAGATATGGCTGTAATTATGTTGCAGCTTCAGTAACACGGACAGCGAGATAAACACTGATGTTCTGTGGTCGCTGCAGCAGGGAGTCCAATTTCAGCAAGCTTTACACCACTCCAGCCGACGCTTGGCATTGCATTTGGTTATTTTAGGATTGTGTGCAGCTGGAAACCCATTTCATTAAGCCCCCGACGAACGGTTCTTGTGCTGACATTGCTTCCAGATGCAGTTTGGAACTCTGTAGTGAGTGTTGCAACCAAGGACAGACGATTTTTACGCCCTTCAGCACTCGGCGATCCCGTTCTGTGAGCTTGTGTGGCCTACCACTTTGCGGTTGAGCCATTGTTGCTCCTAGACATTTCCACTTGACAATAACAGCAGATGACCGGTGCAGCTCTAACAGGGAACAAATTTGACGAACTGACTTGTTGGAAAGGTGGCATCCTATGACGGTGCCATGTTCAAAGTCACTGAGCTCTTCAGTAAGGCTATTCTACTGCCAATGTTAGGTTATGGAGATTGCATGGCTGTGTGTCCGTTTTTTTTTTTTTTTCACCCGTCAGCAACAGGTGTGGCTGAAAAAAATCAGAATCTACAAATTTGATGTCGTGTCCACAAACACTATACATACAAAAGTATCTGCCATGGCAAAACGTTACTGTTATCGTCGAACCACAGCGTATTTTGGAGGGTATTTCCACATGTTTAAGTCAGTAAATTTTCGGCAATGGTGTTTTAATTATTGTGATATGCTAACATTTTACCAGTAGGTCATATCCCCACTATTTATTTCTCCGGTACGGCTTACTTTCCCCTCTGTAGTAATCAGCATGAAAAGGTTAGTTGAAAAATTGCTGCCGTTGCTTTACATTAGCTAAGGTGTACCGGCTGTATGGAAACATTAACTTATCACCGTCACAATAAATGGCTATGCTGCTGCCATAGTTGTGATACTTTGCAGTCCTGCCTATGTGTACTAGGGTTGAAGGGTGGGAACCGGGTTACTGAGATTTACCACCCAAAACCACTCCCTTTCCCCGGGATAAATAACGGTGAAATAATATGATTAGACAAGACAGTTAAGAACAAATTCTTATTTACAATGAAGGTCTACCCTGGCCAAACCCGGACGACGCTGGGCCAATAGTGCGCCGCCCTATGGGACTACCAATCACAGCCAGATGTGATACATTTAATTTAACAGTTGAAAGTGAGGAAGGAAGCAACAATAGAGAAAGAGGTAGGCTAATAACATTAGGGAAAATATTTTGAAAGGTATATAAGCGTCAGCCTACTAATTATACCAATAGGCCCCATTATATTTAACTAGGCATGTCAGTTAAGAACAAATTCTTATTTACAATGACGACCTACCCCGGCCAAATCCAGACGATGCTGGGCCAATTGTGCGCATCCCTATGGGACTCCCAATCACGGCCGGGTGTGATTCAGCCTGGATTCGAACCAGGGACTGCAGTGCCTTAGACCGCTGCGCCACTTGAGAGCCCGAGTATGCAATCAATGCAGGGTGCTAGCCAAATTCCATCTGCAAACATGGTGCAGTTTTGCGTACAGTTAACGTTAGACTGACTAGCCATGTGGAAATAATCAGCATTTGGTTTTGAAACCCATGTAATATTAGTGCTAGTAACTGGCTTTGCAAATTGGGTCTCATCTGATCCACCAGATACCAAATATCACCATTATCTTGGCTGTACAGCAAGCTAAGTTACAGAAGAAGAAAAAAAAGTGTACACGTCGCCAGCTATGGGGGTAAATTAGCTAGCGTAACGTCGTTAGCAGATAGCTAGCATGCCAAACTTATTTCAAGGTGCCTGCTAACGTTATCTAATTATGATTTTAGCTATAAACATGTAACTACCTTTATTATTTTTATTTTTGAAATAGGAAGCGTCTCGTACTCAAAGCAATTAGGCGCTAACGTTAGCTAGGTAACGTTACTAACGTTAGTAGGTAGCTAACGTTAGCTAACTCGTTAACCGAAATTAGCTAACAAACTTTGGTTGTCTAGCAAATATCTTTAAGTTATAACCCATACAAATAAATAATACGTCAATCAGGTTGCCAAACTCAAACAATGTACGATAATTGTCAATAAACTGCGCTTCAACACGCCTGGGCCTAGCTACTAGGACTAGGCCACGAACTCAACGCGGTAAGCTAGCGTTAGCTACCACAGAACAACGACACGAGAGCGGCGTTCATTTTGTTACCCGTTTTTCAGGTCAACTTCAAGTATCTTCCCATAGCCCTTGAAGAACTTCTCAACGTCCTTTTCCCTTGCTCGATAGCTCAATCTTCCGATGTAAACTCTCGACATTTCCCCTGTGCTGATTTTGTGTTTCACTCACAGGAACAAACACACAGTTGCGCGGTAGTGGAAAAGGCACATAAATTATACACGCTATTCTGAACACTGTAGGATCAAGCGCAAAAGTGGGCGTACCATCAATAGAAGTAGTTCCAGGGATCTTTATACTGCTGTTCAAATGTAGCAAGTTTGCAATTACAATTGGTTATGTTTTGTGTGTGCCCTGTTAGTTCATTCACTTTCCAATGTTCATTCCATATATAACAGCATTACATCTTTTTTTTTTTAGGCCAGATTGATTGCCATTGGGTCTTTTGTATGTCAATGGTCTCTACACGAATCCCAGTTTAATTCCAGAATGACCTTAAAATGTAAATGCAATAACTGTGTGAATAAACAAGGTGAAGTTGACTTGTCTACCTAGTAGTATCAATGATTTATATATAATTGAGTAGTATAGAAGATTACACAGTGGCTTGCAAAAGTATTAACCCTCTTGGCATTTTTCCTATTTTGTTGCCTTACAACCTGGAATATAAATGGATTTTGGGGGGTTTGTGTCATTTGATTTATACAACATGCCTACCACTTTGAAGATGCTAAATATTTTTTCTTGTGAAACAAACAAGAAATAAGACAAAAAAACAGAACTTGAGCGTGCAAAACTATTCATCCCCCAAAATCAATACTTTGGAGAGGCACCTTTTGCAGCAATTACAGCTGTAAGTCTCTTGGGGTATGTCTCTATGAACTTGGCACATCTAGCCACTGGGATTTTTCAAGGCAAAACTGCTCCAGCTCCTTCAAGTTGGTTGGGTTCCGCTGGTGTACAGCAATCTTTAAGTTATACCACAGATTCTCAATTGGATTGAGTTCTGGGCTTTTACTAGGCCATTCCAAGACATTTAAATGTTTCCCCTTAAACCCCTCGAGTGTTGCTTTAGCAGTATGCTTAGGGTCATTGTCCTGCTGGAAGGTGAACCTCCGTCCCAGTCTCAAATCTCTGGAAGACTGAATTTCCCTGTATTTAGCGCCATCCATCATTCCTTCAATTTTTACCAGTTTCCCAGTCCCTGCCGATGAAAAACATCCCCACAGCATGATGCTGCCACCACCATGCTTCACTGTGGGGATAGTGTTCTCGAGGTGTTGGGTTTGCGCCAGACATAGCATTTTCCTTGATGGCCAAAAAGCACAATTTTAGTCTCATCTGATCATAGTACCTTCTTCCATATGTTTGGGGAGTCTCCCACATGCCTTTTGGCAAACACCAAATGTGTTTGCTTATTTTTTTCTTTAAGCAATGGCTTTTATCTGGCCTCTCTTCCATGAATCCCAGCTCTGTGGAGTGTACGGCTTAAAGTGGTCCTATGGACAGATACTCCAATCTCCGCTATGGAGCTTTGCAGCTCCTTCAGGGTTATCTTTGGTCTCTTTGTTTCCTCTGATTAATGCCCTCCTTGCCTGGTCCGTGAGTTTTGGTGGGCGGCCCTCTCTTGGCAGGTTTGTTGTGGTGCCATATTCTTTCCATTTTTTTAATAATGGATTTAATGGTGCTCCGTGGGATGTTCAAAGTTTCTGATATTTTTTTATAACCCAACCCTGATCTGTACTTCTCCACAACTTTGTCCCTGACCTGTTTGGAGAGCTCCTTGGTTTTCATGGTGCCACTTGCTTGGTGGTGCCACTTGGTGCCACTTGCTTGGTGGTGCCACTTGCTTGGTGGTGCCACTTGCTTGGTGGTGTTGCAGACTCTGGGGCCTTTCAGAACAGGTGTATATATATATATATACTGAGATCATGTGACAGATCATGTGCACACAGGTGGACTTTATTTGACTAATTATGTGACTTCTGAAGGTAATTGGTTGCACCAGATCTTATTTAGGGGCTTCATAGCAAAGGGGGTGAATACATATGTACGCACCACTTTTCTGTCAAATTTTTTGTTGTTGAATTTTTTGAAACAAGGTATTTTTTACATTTCACTTCACCAATTTGGACTATTTTGTGTATGTCCATTACATGAAATCCAAATAAAAATCCATTTAAATTACAGGTTGTAATGCAACAAAATAGGAAAAACGCCAAAGGGGGATGAATACTTTTGCAAGGCACTGTATATGTTTGCTTAATGCATAGTTGTGTATGTATATTTGATCATAGCACATGGGAATAATCTGATATGGGATGGTCAATGCAAAGATGGTTTTCTTTCATTTGTACCCATAAAGTCATCCATCTTCTTTGACCACTAACTGGCCACCCGATTAGACTACAATCACCCCTGTTGTCTAATCGGGTTGCACAGGCACTCCGGATGTTTCCTACGTGTTGTTGTGGGAGGGGCTTCTATACATTTGGATGCTGATCGTTGTGTGGGACACACCACACTGGCGTCAATTCAAACTGGGCTGCGTTCAGTACGAACATTCAACATTCAATTAAACGGAAACGGTGCTGTTCAGAACGACCATTTCAAAAATGGGGAATGGCTGAATTGTGGGTTGGGGAACACTGTCAGCATGGCCGCTGCCCTTAAAATACGTCACGCTTTGCTTCAAGCCACACCTCGCCACACCCACCAACCGGAACAAACGTACCTCCAAGTCTGTTCAAGAACTTTGAACCTTTTGGGGAAATTTGTCGTTCAGTACAAACCGTTAAGCAACGTAGCAAATGTTCAATCCAACTGAACGCACCTCTTGAGATCAACTTTACAATGGAGATGTGATCGCTAGCTAAAATGCCTGTCCTCGCTTCATTGTTGCATTCAAATGTAACTACAAGTTGTGTTACATGTTTACTTTTCCTAACAGATGCATTGGACAACATGCGAGAGCTATCATTATTCTTTAGACTTGTAAAATTCGATAGCTCATGATAGCGGATAGTTTTCGCTAAAGATGGTACAACAAATGCATGAAGCAAGACAGCTAACTGAAAAACTTTAGAGAGCGGCGGGACAGGGGGTATTTAGCTATGGATAGCCCAATGTTTTCGAAGTACTCATGGCTTGATTTTCTTTTCTCGGTAGTCGGTGTGTGTACCTTCTTGTTTGACGTGGGATCCGACATTTGGGTCGCTACGGAGTTCTACTCGCGTGGGGATTTCTTCTGGTTCGGAGTGTTGATCGGCCTTATGGTCCTGTCTTCGGTAGTGGTCCAGATGTTTAGCTGGTTCTGGTTCAAATACGACCGCGAACTGGAGGGCTTCGATGAGCAAACTGCCAAGAATGTCCTCTTTGGAGGCTGCGTCAAACTTTCATTCCTGCTACATGTACTTCAGCTCGGATTCTTTTGCAGGTACTGTAGCTAGCTTTTTAGTTTGACACTTAATTGCATGCACGTAATTCTCATGTGGACCATCTTTGCTAACTACACCTTGTTTTTCACAGTGTACTAGACACAGTAGTCTAAAAATACATAATCTACATAATCCACATATTTATTCTATGGCTACAGTGTAGTGCATAATTTTTTGGGTTCCATGAAACTATGCATTGTATAATATTTGTATTATTTGGTCATATAATAATTTGGTCATATTATAATAATATATATAATTTCCTCAGAAGTTTTTTAATGTAACTTAGCCTATGAAATTGATTTCCTAAGCCATCACTCCAAATAAGATAAATACTTGTCAGAGAGTCCACAGGAAGACATGATGTGCTGCAGGCTATTTGTGAAATGTATAATTTCCTTTGTCTCGTTAATACCGAGAGGCTCACGGAGCCGCTCATGTACAGCTAATAACATTAGACTTATGTAGAAACCATCAAGTTACCCAACTCACAGGTGTGTCAGCGAGAAAAGCCAGTCATTTGGGATGGACATACAATGTAATAAGTGCATAATAACACACATGATAGTTAATTGGGAATTCAAACTATTTGGGCAAAGTACAGGAATGATCCTACAGCTCACGATGCACATGTTTGTATACTTTTCTCATTGTGGTGTGAATACTGAGGCTCACAGAGCAGCTCATGCACAACTAATAACATGTGACTTGTGTAGAAACCAATCAAGTTACCACTCCGGTGTGTCAGGTATGTAACCATAGCCAGTAGGCTCTGTCTTGACAACCTCACTCCCCACCTACACAGATGTTAAGTTGCTAAGTGGAAGACATTGTTTTGAATGACATAAATAGGCCTATGTCTGCGTCCTGTTCTCTGACAATGATAGGTGTCTTCTGGTTTATTGCCGCTTAGTAACACACAAGATGGCAATTTAAACAATTTAGGTGGTATAAGGACCCAACAGCTCATGATGGTGCTCTGTTTCGTCAATTTACTTCCCACCTACACAGATGATAAGTTAGCTAAGTGGAAGACATTTTTAGAATGATGCCCATGTGTGTATGTTCTATTGTCCCTGGCAGGTGTTTCTGTTGGTTGTTGCTGCTCATACTAACGGACAGTGTTTGTTCACAGACACATCTCAGCCATATGGCAGGGCTTCCGTGTGTGGTGGCGACAGGAGCAGGGCTCGGGGTACGCCGTGTACCTGACCCACGACCTGAGCATGCTACGTCTCATCGAGACCTTCTGTGAGAGCGCCCCGCAGCTCACCCTCATGACCCACATCATGCTGCACAACAACAAGGCCAGGACGGTACAGTGTGAGTCACCTCTACACAGTACACACTAGAGGTCGACCGATTATGATTTTTCAACACCGATACCGATTATTGGAGGACCAAAAAAAGCCGATACCGATTAATCGGCCGATTTTTTTCAACTTATTTGTAATAATGACAATTACAACAATACTGAATGAACACTTATTTTAACTTAATATAATACATCAATAAAAATCTATTTAGCCTCAAATAAACAATGAAACATGTTCAATTTGGTTTAAATAATGCAAAAACAAAGTGTTGGAGAAGAAAGTAAAAGTGCAATATGTGCCATGTAAGAAAGCTAACGTTTTAAGTTCCTTGCTCAGAACATGAGAACATATGAAAGCTGGTGGTTCCTTTTAACATGAGACTTCAATATTCCAAGGTAAGAGGTTTTAGGTTGTAGTTAATATAGTATTTATAGGACTATTTCTCTCTATACCATTTGTATTTCATATACCTTTGACTATTGGATGTTCTTATAGGCACTTTAGTATTGCCAGTGTAACAGTATAGCTTCCGTCCCTCTCCTCGCCCCTACCTGGGCTCGAACCAGGAACACATCGACAACAGCCACCCTCGAAGCAGCATTACCTATCGCTCCACAAAAGCCGCGGCCCTTGCAGAGCAAGGGGAACAACCACTCCAAGTCTCAGTGTGAGTGACGTTTGAATCGCTATTAGCGCGCACCCCGCTAACTAGCTAGCCATTTCACATCGGTTACACCAGCCTAATCTCGGTAGTTGATAGGCTTGAAGTCATAAACAGCGCAATGCTTGAAGCACAGCGACGAGCTGCTGGCAAAACGCATGAAAGTGCTGTTTGAATGAATGCTTACGAGCCTGCTGGTGCCTACCATCGCTCAGTCAGACTGCTCTATCAAATATCAAATCATAGACTTAATTATAACATAATAACACACAGAAATACGAGCCTTAGGTCATTAATATGGTCAAATCCGGAAACTATCATCTTGAAAACAAGACGTTTATTCTTTCAGTGAAATACGGAACCGTTACGTATTTTATCTAATGGGTGGCATCCATATGTCTAAATATTCCTGTTACATTGCACAACCTTCAATGTTATGTCATAATTACGTAAAATTCTGGCAAATTAGGCGGCCCAAACTGTTGCATATACACTGACTCTGCGTGTAATGAACGCAAGAGAAGTGACACAACTTCACCTGGTTAATATTGCCTGCTAACCTGGATTTCTTTTAGCAAAATATGCAGGTTTAAAAATACAGTATATACTTCTGTGTATTGATTTTAAGAAAGGCTTTGATGTTTATGGTTAGGTACAGTCGTGTAACGATTGTGCTTTTTTCGCAAATGCACTTTTGTTAAATCATCCCCTGTTTGGCGAAGTTGGCTGTCTTTGTTAGGAAGAAATAGTCTTCACAGAGTTCGCAACAAGCCAGGTTAGCAGGCAATATTAACTAAATATGCAGGTTTATAAGTATATACTTGTGTATTGATTTTAAGAAAGGCATTGATGTTTATGGTTAGGTACACATTGGAGCAAGACAGTCCTTTTTCACGAATACGCACCGCATCGATTATATGCAACGCAGGACACGCTAGATAAACTAGTAATACCATCAACCATTTGTAGTTAACTAGTGATTATGATTGATTGATTGTTTTTATAAGATAAGTTTAATGCTAGCTAGCAACTTACCTTGGCTTCTTACCGCATTTGCGCAACAGGCAGTCTCCTTGTGGAGTGCAATGTAATCAGTTGGTTAGAGCGTTGGACTAGTTAACTGTAAGGTTGCAAGATTGAATCCCCGAGCTGACAAGGTAGAAATCTGTCATTCTGCCTCAGAACAAGGCAGTAACCCACCGTTCCTAGGCCGTCATTGAAAATAAGAATGTGTTCTTAATTAACTGACTTGCCTAGTTAAATAAAGGATAAATAAAGGTGTAAAAAAAGGTGACCAAAAATACCGATTTCCCGAATTTTATTAAGACTTGAAATCAGCCCTAATTAATCGGCCATTCCGATTAATCGGTCGACCTCTACTTTCTACAGATGGTTCTACATGGAACCCAAAAGGGTTCTACCTGGAACCAAAAAGGATTCTCCTATGGCGACAACCAAAGAACCCTTTTGGAACCCTTTTTTCTAAGAGTGTATTCCATTATTGTGCACTACATTTGAGCAGGGCCCATAGAGCTCTGGTGGAAAGTAGTGGACTAAATAGGGCATAGAGTGCCATTTGGGATACATCCCTGTTATTCTGGACACTAGACTGGAGTAGAAATCACCACTGATGAAGTCCAAACAGATAGGGAAATACAATCACACAGTATGGCATAATCACATACTACGCCTCTCTATGTATGTGTGGGAATACTTGGGAACATATTTCCTAAATTAAAATAACTTCAGATGATTATCTGGTGATTTTACAGTCTTTTATGCACCCCCCCCCCAAATAATAATAATAACCTATTTGCTCAGATTTTTTTTTTTTTTGTGTGGGGGGGGGGGGGGGTTCGGCCAATAAAATCACCCGTGAGCCGAATTATGCACGCAGGTCACCTATTGGCTAACACTGCTGTAGGCAATTGAGAACAATCTGAATTCAAAGGCAACACTTAGGTTTGGGATTCTTTACTATACTGTAGTCCTACTGTATCAATCACTTAGATCATGTACTTTCAGGCTCACGAAGCAACAGCTTTCTATCCCTCTCGATCGCGGTTCTCTATTCTCTCAGTCTCCGTGTCTGCTCTCAACCATCCGCTGAATGTAACTGAGGACCCCTGACCTACAGCATCAGTGGTGATTTCTACTCTAGTCTAGTGTGTCCACATAATACATTTTTCAAATAGGAAGTATTTAGAGGAAGAAAATAAATGTGTATGAGTTAATATATGTTCCTCATACCATCATTGTGTCCCTCAGTAAGTTTAGCAATGGTTTACACAATGATCTAGCTACCCATTGTGTTTACACACAACTTCCTCTCTATATCCGCTTCCTCTCAAGTTTCAGGAGCTTTTTGACTATGTGCTAGTGTTGAGTCATTAACCGACATTTCTGTTATTTTTTTGTTTTTATTTGAATTGTATTTTTTTCTGTCAGCTCGATGTGCAGTTTCTGTAGAGATAAATCAGATGAAGCCTGAACTCTCCATCCGGCACAGCCAGAAGAGGACTGGCCACCATAGCCTGGTTCCTCTCTAGGTTTCTTCCTAGGTTCTGGCCTTTCTAGGGAGTTTTTCCTAGCCGCTGTGCTTCTACACCTGCATTGCTTGCTGTTTGGGGTTTTAGGCTGGGTTTCTGTACAGCACTTTGATATATTAGCTGATGTAAGAAGGGCTTTATAAATACATTTGATTTTGATTTGAACTGTGCGATGTAGTAGGGAGTTATAGTTTCCAACAGGCCAATATTCTACATAGTTTAGCACAGAAAACGTGGTAATTAACTACAATGACCATAATCCATTGCGCGTCCGCTTAAACTTGTCCGGTCTGTGTGGAGCAGACACGGAGACTGAGAGAATAGAGAACCGCGATCGAGAGGGATAGAAAGCTGTTGCTTCGTGAGCCTGAAAGTACATGATCTAAGTGATTGATATTTGGTATTCAGCAGTTATTATAGTATGCCTTATTTACTTTGAAGAACTACTAAAATAGTGATTTTGTCAGACAGCCTAGGCAGCAGTTCTATAGAGATGAGATGATGACATGGAATGAAATAATAAAGTCATCAAATAAAACAAATATTTTATTAAAGTAAAGTTTTTATTATTTTTAATTTAACCTTTATTTAACTAGGCAAGTCAGTTAAGAACAAATTCTTATTTACAATGACGGCCTACCAAAAGGCCTCCTGCGAGGACAAAGTATTGTGATTAAGTGATGGTTAATAAGCGATAAGTACTAATGGCCAGTCACTACCATCGTGGGACTTATATGAATTGTTTTATTCTGTGTTGTTACAGTGTTCAACCCACATAATGCATAGTGCATTTAATGTATTTCAAAATAAAAAAAATCTAAACCAAAATCACCTAACCGTGATTATTTTTGAATAATCAAATCAGTACCAAACCAAACTCAAAAAGCATCGCCCAGCACTACTATGTAGTAAACTTCCTCTTGTCATTTTTCTGATAGTTTTACATCTCTTGTAGGTGTGAGTGTCGTGGCGTCAACTACTTCCATAGCCTGGATGGTGGTGGACTACCACCGCTCCCTGCGTTCCTTCCTCCCAGACAAGGCCAAGCAGGGCTGGGGCTCCGCCTTGGTCTACTTCCTGTGGAACCTGCTTCTCATCACGCCGCGAGTGGCAGCGGTCGCCCTCTTCGCCACAATTCTGCCCTCCTACCTGGCTGCCCACTTCCTGCTTATCTGGCCAGTGCTGGTGTTCTGGGTATGGCGGCAGGAGACAGACTTCATGGACAGCGCAGGCGGAGAATGGCTCTACCGGGCCACCGTAGGTCTCATCTGGTACTTCAGCTGGTTCAACGTGGCGGAGGGAGGGACCAGAAGGAGGAGCATCATCTATCACTCCTTCATGGCTACGGACGGAGGGATTCTGCTAGTCTCATGGTGGTTCTACAGAGACCCGGTCCTGACACAGTCCTACGCCCCCATCCTGCTGGCCACTCTGCCCCTCACCTACCTGATGGGGGTCCTGTTTAAAACACTCTACTACTACTGTTTCCACCCTACGCTGTGGATGCCCCCCGTCAGGGAGACAGGGTTAGAAGAGGAGCTGCCTGATGGTCAGGAGATGGTGTTCAGATCCATCGCCCCCCAAACTGGTACTCCCCGGTTCCGTAACAAGAGGATGGCAAGCCATGCCACTCACTTCTACTCCGAGGAGGAAGCCAGGAAGCCCATTAAGATAAACGGGCGCGAGGCCAACACTGTTGTCTGACTGGATGTGCTTGAACTAGACTCTTATTTACATGCAATGATGGAGTGATGATTGAATGTCTGGTGTCTTTTTCTAGACCATCCTGTTTTTCATGCTGTATTTTTGTATAAATAAGGTGCTGCACATCTTATTGTAAATCAGACTTTATGTTTAAATTAGCATATTCTGTGAAACAGTGATAAGGTCACTGAAGTTTCATCCCAAATGGCACCCTTGTATAGTGCTATATGGTGCACTACTTGTGGCCAGGGCCCATAGGGATATGGTCAAAAGTAGTGCACTATGTAGAGACTAGGGTGCCATTTGGGATACAACCTGAGCAGTTCCATTGATCAATATTGGAGTTGTAGGAGAGAGCTATTGGGTTATTCCAGGAAATTTGTCCTTTTTGGGTTCTGTAACTTAGTGAGAGAGAAAAAACAACGTTTAATTTCACCTAATTGTAACATTCTGTCACAAAGAGCACATGTTCAATTTAGTAAAAAACATATTTTCCCATCTCAAAAAAAAAACTATATTAAGTGGCAAATAAAGTAACAGGGTTGACGACTTTATATTAAATCAGCGAGAATTCCCCTTGTGACAGGTGGAATGGAAGCTTGTGTGCAACAGGGAGAGGCAATTGAATGCAAGCTTCACAAAACAATTGGAAATGTAAACATTTCTAGCCTGTCTATCAACAGGGGTAACAGGGTTGATGTCTTATCATCGAACCGCTCAGTTTTCCACCACAAAACACCAGAAAATGGCCAAAACAAGTAGATTCAGCTCACCTGCTCTTACACTATGATTTTTTACTCTTAGATGTTCAATGTAAAAAATTAAAAAATTTAAAAAAAAAAATTTCATCATATCAAATTTTCATCATATTAAAACGAGAGTTCAGATCACGTTACAGTATTAACCTTAAAATGAGGGACAGGGTGAATCTCACACTAATTAACACCCATCTTCAGAAATTAATTTTTCAAGCACCAGAATAACTAAGGTTTTGCAATGATGGTGAAATGGTAGCCTTAAGTGGGTTAAAATCTTCCTATACGTCACAGAGGGAATGTCAAAATGCTTTGGTACTTTCACAAGTCTTCTTTTATATTAAAGCTCAGAGTTGATAGAATTTTCTATTTGGTCAATATTAAAGGTATACTTTGGGATAATGGCAATGAGGCTACCAAAGTTAGATGTAGTGTCGCCAACCAATGCTAACAAGCGTTAGTGCAATGAATGGAAGTCTATGGGTATCTTAGTTAGCATTTGCACTAGAGCTAGTTAGCAACTTCCTTTAAACTGCACACAGAGACAGAAAAATGGTATCCCACGAGTTCATCTGACTCTGGAGAAGTAGCTAAAGAGCCTCATTGCCAAAATCTTGAAGTATCCCTTTAAAGGACACTTAATTTAATATAACAGGCTTGTAAAATTCTATATTGGTGCACAGTTTCTACTTAAAATCTCAAAATAACTAATTGCGTGAAACGACCACGCCGTTCATGATGCCAAAGGTAATTAGAAGTATAAGTAATGGTACATTTTTATCCGTTTTTATTATTGTGTGAAAAGTTTGTATTTTCATCTGGGAGATTGTTACCCGTCTACAACGTTCTGAAAGTTATTTGACATTTTGTTTGCTATTTTTGGATGTACAATGAATGTACGATGAACTATCACGTTCCTCGCTTTGCTGTTGTAACTGTTGTGTTATTTTTAATTCTCTGTATCTATGCCGACAGTGCATCCACTAATGTCTGTGACGGTCACTCGTCCACCAGCTTCATTAGTCTTTTTTCTATATACAGCATCAAATCTATGTAGGCCACACTGTATGTACAGATGGATGGAACGTCAATACAGTTTGATTTAAGAGTCCCAAATGGCACCCTATTCCTGCTATAGTGCACTACTTTTGACATTATGTTGTGGACAATGTTCTGGATGTTCCGGCTCCCGAGTGGCACAGCGGTTTAAGGCACTGCGTCTCAGTACTAGAGGCGTCACTACATACCCTGGTTCGATTCCAGGCTGTATCACAACCGGCCGTGATTGGGAATCCCATAGGGCGGCGAACAGTTGGCCCAGCGTCGTCCGGGTTAGGGTTTGGCCCGATGTAGGCCGTCATTGTAAATAAGAATTTTTTCTTAACTGACATGCCTCGTTAAATAAAACATGTATAGCAACACCTGTGGCCTTGTGAAGGTATGTTCCTAGAATGTTAAAATTTCTGTGTGAAACATTATTGGATACTGCAGAATGGAACCAAATATTCCATATTTTAACTGTCATCTCATTCGTTCTGCACATGATTGTTATTACACAGTGTGTTTTGTGAACCTATTCCCCTGAAGGTCAACAATTCAACCTGTATCTTACCTCATCATTTAAAGGGCATCTAATGCTGGGCTATTAAAATCACAAGACAATCACAAAGTTATGTAGTTTTATGCCTTTTCTTTTGTGTCGTTTATGTCTGTGGTTTCAATGTTCTTTTCTTAAAGGTTCCTCAAGTGTTCTTCCAAGGCTTCAGCTATTGACATCGTCAATACATGAGTATAATATAATCTCATATGAGTAATGCTCACACATATCCGTCTTCAATCATGATATAAGTTGAAGTGTACTAGCTAGTATTGCATTGTAACTTTTTCTACCTGAGGACCCATTGTGATGTCAGTAACTTTTTCTACCTGAGGACCCATTGTGATGTCAGTAACTTTTTCTACCTGAGGACCCATTGTGATGTCAGTAACTTTTTCTACCTGAGGACCCATAGTGATGTCAGTAACTTTTTCTACCTGAGGACCCATAGTGATGTCAGTAACTTTTTCTACCTGAGGACCCATAGTGATGTCAGTAACTTTTTATACCTGAGGACCCATAGTGATCAAATTGTATTTGTCACATGCGCCCGAATACAACAGTGAAACAGTGAACACCTTACAGTGAAATGCTTACTTACAAGCCCTTAGCCAACAATGCAGTTTTAAGAAAAATACATATTTTTATTTGTTTAACACTTTTTTAGTTACTACATGATTTCATATGTCTTATTTCATAGTTTTGATGTTTTCACTATTATTCTACAAAAATAAAGAAAAACCTCGAATGAGTAGGTATTCTAAAACATTTGACCGGTAGTGTGTGTGTCTATATATATATATATACAGTGCCATGAAAAAGTATTTGCTTCCTTTTCTCTACTTTTGCATATTTGTGATACGTACTGTTATCAGATCTTCAACCGAAACCTTTTATTTGATAAAGGGAACCTGAATTAACAAATAACACAACAATGACATACTTATTTCCTTTATTTCATAAACTAAGTTATTCAACACCCACAATGCCCCTGTGCGAAAAAGTTATTGCCCCCTTCCACTCAATAACTGGTTGTGCCACCTTCAGCTGCTTTAACTCAGTGACATTTGTAGGTTTTCAAGCATGAACCGCTCGTTTCAAGTCCTGCCACAACATCTCAATTGGGATTAGGTCTGGATTTTGACTAGGCCATTACAAAACTTCAAATGTGTTGCTTTTTAACCATTTTCATGTAGACTTGATTGTGGGTTTTGGATCATTGTCTTGCTGTGTGAGCCAGCTGCTCTTCAGTTTCCACTCCCTGGCTAATGGCCTGACATTCTCCTGTAGAATTCTCTGATACAGAGCAGAAATGATGATTCTTTCTATTGAGGCAAGTTGTCCAGGTCCCGAGGCAGCAAAGCTTCCCCAATCCCTCACTCTACCACCACCATGCTTAACCGTTGGTATAAGGTTCTTACTGTGGAACGCAGTGTTTGGTTTTAGCCAGGCATAATGGGTCCCATGTCATCCAAAAAGTTACACTTTCAAATCATCTGTCCATAGAACATTATTCCAAGAGTCTTGATGATCATCCAGGTGCTTCCAGGTGCTTTTTGGAGAACTTGAGCTAACTTTTTGGATGACATTTGTCCCATTAAAGCCCAATTTGACTCCAATGCTTCCCAAAGTTGTATCAAGTTGGCTGGATGTCCTTCGGAGGGTGGACCATTCTTGATACACAGGGGAAACTGTTGAGCATGAATAACCCAGCAGTGTTGCAGTTCTTGACACAAACCGGTGCGCCTGGCAACTACTACCCTAACCTGTTCAAAGGCACTTAAATCTGTTGTATTGTCTATTCGCCCTCTGAATGGCACACATACACAATCCATGTCTCAATTGTCAAGGCCTAAAAATCCTTCTTTAACCTGTCTCCTCCTCTTCATCTACACTGATTTAAGTGGATTTAACAAGTGACATCAATAAGGGATCATAGCTTTCACATGATTTCACCTGGTCAGTTTATGTCATGGAAAGAGCAGGTGTTCTTAATGTTTTGTATACTCAGTTTATAATGGTGTGTATAGACATTATGGACAGTTTAAGACTAGAAAAGGTATGTACAGCAGTAGTTATATAGAAAAAGCCATGACTAGAATACAGTATAATGTATACTATACATATAAAGTGTGTAAAACAGTATGTTAAAATTATTTTACTATCTCATCATGTTGCCTACAACTTGAAATACTCTGTTATATGCAGACGTTATATTTCTCTTGTCCCTCCCCCAAAGCAAAAAGCCTGCTGTACTTCTGCCTTTGCTTACTTTCAGTTTCACAGTACAAGGGTTTCTCCACAGTGAGGGGACGTCATAAGTAATGCATTCTTTCTCTCTCTCTCTTTCATTGAGTTGATAAGTGCTAGAAGAGCCAACGCAAACGTGTGCATTTTCAGTTTACACCATGGAGGAGGACGCGGGACAGTCTATCCCATTCAAGTACCCCGCCTCTGACTTCTTGTTGACTGTCGGAGGTATGCTGCTTTTCCTCCTGGATGTGGTGCTAGACGTGTGGGCGGTGGGGACGTTTTATCAACAAGAGGCTTACGTGTTCATGGGACTGCTGGTGTTGCTACTGCTGTGCTCCTCAGCCCTGGTCCAGGCTTTCAGCTGGCTGTGGTACCACTATGACAAGGACGGGACTGAGACCAGAACAGAGAGCCTTGTGAAGAGCCTTCACTCACTCAAGATCCTTCATGTGTTCCAGATGGGCGTCTACCTCAGGTTCAGTTAAACTTTGTTGACTAAACTTGATGTTGAACTGGGAACAGAAACACGGACTGTGTTGATATCCTAAGGAACTTGTATCACCAGTGGTGGAAAAGATACCCAATTGTCATCCTTGAGTAAAAGTAAAGATACATTATTAATAGAAAATGACTAAAATGACTAAGTAAAAGTGAAAGTCACCCAGTAAAATACTACTTGAGTAAAAGTCTAAAAGTATTTGGTTTTATAGATACTTAAGTATCAAAAGTAAATGTAATTGCAAAATATACTTAAATATCAATAGTAAAAGTATAAGGGCCATTCTGCCGAATCGGTACCTTTTCTGTCCCCAGTACATTACATGCATGAAAAGTATCTGTATAATACATTACATTATCAAGCAAAGTGTCTTGCACTTTGTCCTAATTGCAATTTGAAGATACATCATGTAAAACCTTAACAAAAACGACCTAGAACACTGAAAAAATTTGATTTTAGCCAGTCCCCACTCTATAACACTAGAAATAAATGAAATAAAGGATTAGAATCCTTCAGAAATCATTTTTTTTTTAAGGAATATTGTGTGACTCTATTTCCAATTTAGGCATAAAATACATTTTCTCATCGGAAATTCATAATATGTTAGTTAAAATACACATTTTAGTTGTGTCCCCAGGATTTCAGTCAGTCCTGTTACCCTGACACATCCCCCCCCTCTAAAAATTCTAAAAAAGTCACATGATCAACAGGAAGTAGCATAATTTGAGTCTACTGAAGGCCATGGGAAGACCAAGCCTGCGGTCCAAACAATTAAAAGACACACCCTATCCCCTCAGCCCTCAAATTAAGTGTGCACTTTTGATGACGTATCATCACGTCTGACAAGTATAAACTTGCAGGGCGAGGAAGGAATGATTTTTAAAATGGACCACCCTTCGTTCACCCCACGATGATTGTGTTTTCAGCCACCGGTAGCTTGTGGTTGCTTTATATGCGCTTCAGTCAAATATGAGTATATATATATATAATTATTAATATACGCCTACTGTATGATAGCTAGCAAATTAATTAGCTAACTAACATTAGCCTGCCTAGCTGAAACTTCTGAAGAATTTTTTTTTTCTTTCTTCAATTTCCAAAAGCTAACCAAATAAAACATTGACTTTTTATGAGACGTGTTTGTGCCGTCATGTGCATTAGTAGCACAATGTCTAACTTATTTGCATTAGTTTTTACTTCCACTTGTATTTTGACTTCTCCATTGATGTTGTTTAAGTTTTCGCTGACTTTTCTTAGCGGATGTACAATCATCGCGAATTGAATTATGGGGGAGTTTCAGGTCTCTGAGTGAACATAATTGTACACTCGCAAAGCCGACTAAAAATGAGGGCTGAAGGGCTTACGTTGCAAACTTCCCTTGTTACACGGAACCCAAACCGGCTGCACGCGTGCGCTATCATGCGCTATCGTGCATACATTTATTTTGCCCCCCCACACCAAATGCGATCACGACACGCAGGTTAAAATATCAAAACAAACTCTGAACCAATGACATTAATTTGGGGACAGGTCGAAAAGCATTAAACATGTATGGCAATTTAGCTAGCTAGCTTGCACTTGCTAGCTAACGTTAATTTGTCCTATTTAGCTAGCTTGCTGTTGCTAGCTCATTTATCCTGGGATATAAACATTGAGATGTTATTTTACCTGAAATGCACAAGGACCTCTACTCTGACAATTAATCCACACATAAAATAGCCAGCCGAATCATTTCTAGTTATCTCTCCTCCTTCCAGGCTTTTTCATCTTTGAACTTATATGGTGATCGCATCTAAACTTTCATTGTATTACCACGACAACCGGCAACAAAGTTCGTCTTTCAATCACCCACGTGGGTATAACCAATGAGGAGATGGCACGTGGGTACCTGCTTCTATAAACCAATGAGGAGATGGGAGAGGCAGGACTTGCAGCGCGATCTGCGTCAGAAATAGGAATGAGTTCTATTTTAGACCTTGGCGTCGCAGAAGCTCTTTGGCGTGCGCGAGAAGTGTGGGTGCAATAATTGAATAACATGGATTTCTAAATTTATTTTGCGACGCTCGCGCACGCGACGTGTCCGGTCTGGTCAGCATGTTAGGCTAATCATTTGGACCACCTTCCAAGATGGCAACAGGGATTCCCCCAAGGGCATAAGGCGAGGGTAAGTGGATGAGGGTGTGTCTTAAGTGTTTGGACCCTATCCAAAAAAGTTAATTCTCACTCTTTTCTGTATGACTGAGAAAGTCAATCTCAACGTACAGTCAGTCCTGTTACCTAAATTATTTCTTAGATGTTATTCTTGTTTTTTTTAAAGATAGTTTGGATAAACCACTTGAAGCTGCTAAGTGTTCTCATGCTATTAGCATTGATGCCATGTGGCTACATTTAACGTATTTGCTAATGCTATGCTAAAAACTCAGTCCTGTTACTGATATGAAGGGTAACAGGACTGAATAAGAGTAACAGGAGTGAGAAGTTTGAATGAAATAGCCATTTTTAAATGTGTATGTAACCAGTTCTGTACCGGTACCTTTTTGCATTGTGTTCTGGTAAGGTGTAGGTGGAAGATAAGGCTCTGGACACAATTCGTCAGGTTGTCTCTCTTTTAATGACTGCATGGAATGGATACAAATACAAGGCAAAAGTTACTGCTGCCGTCTGGACTCCATGTGCCTCTCCTCATAACGCGCTGAGCAAACTCAGTAGTAAAAACATCAACAACAAAAAATACATTGTACAAATTGTACATGTTCCTATTTTCAAAAGACTAATTTAGTTTTATAAATGTTGTACACCAATACACTAATAATTTAATAATAAGTGCTAAATATTTCTTAGAGTGTACTATTGTACCATTATACCGGAGGCATACTAATGAAGCAACAACGCCATTTTTGACATGCTCGGGCAAGTAGAAAAATGAACGACAGCTAACTAGGAAACATTAAACATGAAATACAAAATCGTCACATTTCACAACATACCTGCATGGAATGGATACAGTATATTTGCTATTTGATAAAAGACAGTGTAGAAAACCCGTGAGAAAAAAAAACAAAAAACTCACGATGTAAGAGACCCTCTCCCGTAACAAAGCTAACGGTAGTTGGGCTAGCCTTGCAAAGTTGCACTCGAAAATTCAAATCAAAATCAAATTTATTTATATAGCCCTTCTTACATCAGCTGATATCTCAAAGTGCTGTACAGAAACCCAGCCTAAAACCCCAAACAGCAAGCAATGCAGGTGTAGAAGCACAGTGGCTAGGAAAAACTCCAGAGAAAGGCCAAAACCTAGGAAGAAACCTAGAGAGGAACCAGGCTATGAGGGGTGGCCAGTCCTCTTCTGGCTGTGCCAGGTGGAGATTATAACAGAACATGGCCAAGATGTTCAAATGTTCATAAATGACCAGCATGGTCAAATAATAATTATCACAGTAGTTGTCGAGGGTGTAACAGGTCAGCACCTCAGGAGTAAATGTCAGTTGGATTTTCATAGCCGGTCATTGAGAGTATCTCTACCACTCTTGCTGTCTCTAGAGAGTTGAAAACAGCAGGTCTGGTACAGGTAGCACGTCCGGTGAACAGGTCAGGGTTCCATAGCCGCAGGCAGAACAGTTGAAACTGGAGCAGCAGCACGGCCAGGTGGACTGGGGACAGCAAGGAGTCATCATGTCAGGTAGTCCTGAGACATGGTCCAAGGGCTCAGGTCCTCCCGAGAGAGAGAAAGAAAGAAAGAGAGATTAGAGAGAGCATACTTAAATTCACACAGGACACTGGATAAGACAGGAGAAATACTCCAGATATAACAGACTGACCCTAGACCCCCGACACATAAACTAATGCAGCATAAATACTGGAGGCTGAGACAGGAGGGTTCAGGAGACACTGTGGCCCCATCCGATGATACCCCCAGACAGGGCCAAACAGGCAGGATATAACCCCACCAACTTTTCCAAAGCACAGCCCCCACACAACTAGAGGGATAACTTCAACCACCAACTTACCATCCTGAGACAAGGTCGAGTATAGCCCACAAAGATCTCCGCCACGGCACAACCCAAGGGGGGGGACCAACCCAGACAGGAAGATCATGTCAGTGACTCAACTCACTCAAGTGACGCACCCCTCCTAGGGACGGCATGGAAGAGCACCAGTAAGCCAGTGACTCCCAGTGGAGAGAGGGGAACCGGCCAGGCAGAGACAGCAAGGGCAGTTCTTTACTCCAGTGCCTTTCCGTTCACCTTCACACTCCTGGGCCAGACTATACTCAATCATAGGACCTACTGAAGAGATGAGTCTTCAATAAAGACTTAAAGGTTGAGACCGAGTCTGCGTCTCTCACATGGGTAGGCAGACCATTCCATAAAAATGGAGCTCTATAGGAGAAAGCCCTGCCTCCAGCTGTTTGCTTAGAAATTCTAGGGACAATTAGGAGGCCTGTGTCTTGTGACCGTAGCGTACGTGTAGGTATGTACGGCAGGACCAAATCGGAAAGATAGGTAGGAGCAAGCCCATGTAATGCTTTGTAGGTTAGCAGTAAAACCTTGAAATCAGCCCTAACTATAACAGGAAGCCAGTGTAGAGAGGCTAGCACTGGAGTAATATGATCCAATTTTTTGTTTCTCGTTAAGATTCGAGCAGCCGTATTTAGCACTAACTGAAGTTTATTTAGTACTTTATCCGGGTAGCCGGAAAGTAGAGCATTGCAGTAATCTAACCTAGAAGTGACAAAAACATGGATACATTTTCTGCATCATTTTTGGACAGAACATTTCTGATTTTTGCAATGTTACATAGATGGAAAAAAGCTGTCCTTGAAACAGTCTTGATATGTTCGTCAAAAGAGAGATCGGGGTCCAGAGCAACACAGAGGTCCTTCACAGTTTTATTTGAGACGACTGTACAACCATCAAGATTAATTGTCAGATTCAACAGAAGATCTCTTTGTTTCTTGGGACCTAGAACAAGCATCTCTGTTTTGTCCGAGTTTAAAATGAGAAAGTTTGCAGCCATCCACTTCCTTATGTCTGAAATACAGGCTTCCAGCGAGGGCAATTTTGGGGCTTCACCATGTTTCATTGAAATGTACAGCTGTGTGTCATCCGCATAGCAGTGAAAGTTAACATTATGTTTAAGAGGTAAAATATATAGTGAAAACAATAGTGGTCCCAAAACATAACCTTGAGGAACACCGAAATTTACAGTTGATTTGTCAGAAGACAAAACATCCACAGAGACAAACTGATATCTTTCCGACAGATAAGATCTAAACCAGGCCAGAACTTGTCCGTGTAGACCAATTTGGGTTTCCAATCTCTCCAAAAGAATGTGGTGATCGATGGTATCAAAAGCAGCACTAAGGTCTAGTAGCACGAGGACAGATGCAGAGCCTCGGTCTGACGCCATTAAAAGGTCATTTACCCACGCTCTGAAGCAACCTTCTGGAAAATTAGAAACGGAAATGGCGCCACACCAAACTGGAAGTCTTCCGAATAGCTTGGAAAGACAGTACCGTGCTGTATCGAAGAGCCCTCACTGCTGCTCGATCATCCTATTTTTCCTAATTTTTAGGGGTGCGACTGCATCTAGGGTATTGCGCAAGGTTAAATTGAGTTCCTCAGTTAGGTGGTTAACTGATTTTTGTCCTCTGACGTCCTTGGGTAGGCAGAGGGAGTCTGGAAGGGCATCATGGAATCTTTGGGTTGTCTGAGAATTTATAACACGACTTTTGATGATCCTTGGTTGGGGTCTGAGCAGATTATTTGTTGTGATTGCAAACGTAATAAAATGGTGGTCCGATAGTCCAGGATTATGAGGAAAAACATTAAGATCCACAACATTTATTCCATGGGACAAAACTAGGTCCAGAGTATGACTGTGGCAGTGAGTAGGTCCGGAGACATGTTGGACAAAACTCACTGAGTCGATGATGGCTCCGAAAGCCTTTTCCATGTGAATATTAAAATCACCAAAAATTTGAATATTATCTGCTATAACTACAAGGTCCGATAGGAATTCAGGGAACTCAGTGAGGAACGCTGTATATGGCCCAGGAAGCCTGTAAACAGTAGCTATAAAAAGTGATTGAGTAGGCTGCATAGATTTCATGACTAGAAGCTCAAAAGACGAAAACGTCTTTTTTTTTTGGTGTAAATTGAAATTTGCTATCGTAAATGTTAGCAACACCTCCGCCTTTGCGGGAAACGTGGGGGATATGGCCACTAGTGTAACCAGGAGGTGAGGCCTCATTTAACACAGTAAATTCATCAGGCTTAAGCCATGTTTCAGTCAGGCCAATCACATCAAGATTATGATCAGTGATTAGTTCATTGACTATAACTGCCTTTGAAGTGAGGGATCTAACATTAAGTAACCCTATTTTGAGATGTGAGGTATCACAATCTCTTTCAATAATGACAGGAATGGAGGAGGTCTTTATTCTAGGGAGATCGCTAAGGCAAACACCGCCATGTTTAGTTTTGCTCAACCTAGGTCGAGGCACAGACACGGTCTCAGTGGGGATAGCTGAGCTGACTACACTGACTGTGCTAGTGGCAGACTCCACTAAACTGGCAGGCTGGCTAACAGCCTGCCAGTTTAGTGGAGTCTGCCTGCACCCTATTTCATTGTGGAGCTAGGGGAGTTAGAGCACAGTCTATGTTCGTAAATAAGATGAGAGCACCCCTCCAGCTAGGATGGAGTCCGTCACTCCTCAACAGGCCAGTTATCTACAAATTCTATCTTTTGGGAGGGGCAGAAAACAGTTTTCAACCAGCGATTGAGTTGTGAGACTCTGCTGTAGAGCTCATCACTCCTCCTAACTGGGAGGGGGCCAGAGACTCTGCTGTAGAGCTCATCACTCCCCCTAACTGGGAGGGGGCCAGAGACTCTGCTGTAGAGCTCATCACTCCCCCTAACTGGGAGGGGGCCAGAGACTCTGTTGTAGAGCTCATCACTCCCCCTAACTGGGAGGGGGCCAGAGACTCTGCTGTAGAGCTCATCACTCCCCCTAACTGGGAGGGGGCCAGAGACTCTGCTGTAGAGCTCATCACTCCCCCTAACTGGGAGGGGGCCAGAGACTCTGCTGTAGAGCTCATCACTCCCCCTAACTGGGAGGGGGCCAGAGACTCTGCTGTAGAGCTCATCACTCCCCCTAACTGGGAGGGGGCCAGAGACTCTGCTGTAGAGCTCATCACTCCCCCTAACTGGGAGGGGGCCAGAGACTCTGCTGTAGAGCTCATCACTCCCCCTAACTGGGAGGGGGCCAGAGACAATTACTCAATGCCGACATCTTTCTAGCTCATTTACACGCTGAAGCTATGTTGCGCTTGGTGACCTCTGACTGTTTCATCCTAACATCGTTGGTGCCGACGTGGATAACAATATCTCTATACTCGCCAGTTTTAGCTTTAGCCAGCACCATCTTCAGATTAGCATTAACGTCGGTAGCCCCGCCCCCTGGTAAACAGTGTATGATCGCTGGATGATTAGTTTTAAGTCTAATACTGCGGGTAATGGACTCGCCAATGACTAGGGTTTTCAATTTGTCAGAGCTAATGGTGGGAGGCTTCGGCGTCTCAGACCTCGTAACGGGAGGAATAGAGACCAGAGACGGCTAGGCCTCTGACTCGCTGCTTAATGGGGAAAACCGGTTGAACGTTTCTGTCGGCTGAATGAGCGACACCGGTTGAGCATTCCTACAGCATTTCCCTCCAGAAGCCATGCGAACGTTGTCCGTCTGCGGGGACCGTGTGAGGGGATTTATACTAACGTTACTATCTGTACTTACTGGTGGCACAGACGCTGTTTCATCCTTCCCTACACTTAAATTACCCTTGCCTAACGATTGCGTCTGAAGCTGGGCTTGTAGCACAGCTATCCTCGCCGTAAGGCGATCGTTCTCCTGTATAGTATGAGTACAGCGACTACAATTAGAAGGCATCATGTTAATGTTACTACTTAGCTTCGGCTGGTGGAGGTCCTGACGAACCACGTCCAGATAAAGCGTCCGGAGTGAAAAAGTTGAATGAAAAAAAAGTTGAGTAAGGGGAAAAACTAAAAATATAAACAGCAATTAAAAAGTAAAAACCATAAAGTTGTCAGGTAGCAAAGTAAGGTTAGCAACAAAACGCACAGCAGCGCGTAAACAAGTCTGCGTTTTGCTTGGCGGATCTTGGCGGCCTGCCTCAAAGTAAGAGTAAGGGGAAACACTTCCAGTAGAAAGTAGTTCAGAAACTCTAATCAAGAGACTAACCACTAGAGTATTTTCTAGTATGTAATATGGTGGATGACTACCAGGAACTAGTTTAGAGAACTGAAATTGGGACTTGGAACATTGGCTCCTACAGCACAGGTGAGCATCTAATAGACACTGCCACAAGACAGCTCTGTGCAGAACCATACATGGTAAAAACATCCTTGTGCATCCAGAGATCAGAGCTGCAATAGGGCGTGCCACAAAAAGCCATTATCCCCATTCACATGAATATATAGTCCTTTAAACAGTAATGCAACACTAAATCAGTGACAATATAACTTTTGCTTGTCTTTTCTTGTGAACATGTGCATACATAACACCTAGTTCTCATCACGCTTTGAGCAAACTTAGGAGTAAAAGCATGGCTAGCTTGGATACTACACTTTTTATGAAAGATGCTAACCAAATTCCCATATCGATCAATGTGATACAATCATTTTCCAAAGCATCTGGTCTATATCTTAACATTAATAAATGTGAACTTATGGCTGTCAAAGATTGTGTGACACCTTCATATTATGGTATTCCAGTAAAAGAAGAACTTACATATTTAGGCATAACCATTACAAAGGATCAGAAGTCTAGAGGCTTACTACATTTTAACCCTCTTATTAAAAAACCCCAGAAGAAGCTAAATCAATGGCTACAGAGGGACTTATCTTTAAATGGAAGAGTCCTAATAACCAAGGCCGAAGGTATCTCTAGACTAACATGTGGCGCTCTATCTTTATATCTTGACTGTAAAATAAGCAAGGAGATAGACCAGATGCTTTTCAACTTTCTGTGGAGAAACCGTACCCATTACATTAGGAAAACTGTTGTAATGAACACTTATGAGAATGGTGGACTGACTTTACTACTTTAAATAATACTTTTAAGATCAATTGGATAAAACAATTCCTAAGAAGACCCACTTCTATGTGGAATTTTATTCCTCATCATGTCTTCTATACTTTTGGTGGCCTTAAATACATGTTGGTTTGCAATTATAATATTGACAAAGTTCCAGTGAAACTTTCTGCTTTTCATCGGCAGGTTTTCTTGTCATGGTCCTTAATTTATAAGCATAATTTTTCTCCACACAGATATTATATATGGAATAGTAGGGATATATTGTATAAAAATACTTCTTTGTTTTTAGAATATTGGTTCCGAAATAATATCCTATTGGTGAGCCAACTGGTAAATGCAGAGGGTCTTTTACTCAGTTATAAGGAATTCTTATCACTTTACAAGGTCCCTGTAACACCTAAAGATTTTGCAATTGTTTTAGATGCCATTCCCTCAGGAGTTGCTTTATTATTCAGGAACGTGTCAAGACCTGACCCTCAGAGCCTACCTTCCGTTGACCCTTCAGTTGGAAAGATTTGTTTCTCTTTTGGTCCATCCAACAACAGAGCGATACGAACCTTGTTTCAGCAGGATGTTGTATGACCTTATGTCATGCCTTATTGGAATGGATTTATTGATAATATCTGTTGGAAAAAAGTTTGGATGTTGCCACACACATACCTACTTGTTAACAACATTAAGGAAATTTCCTTTAAAATTATTCATAAATATTATCCTGCCAACCACTATATGAAGAAGTTTAAGGAAAACATCAACTCAAATTGCTCCTTTTGTAATGACCACCCAGAAACAGTGTTGCATCTTTTTTGGCATTGTATTCATGTAAGAAAACTGTGGCAAGACATCAGTAGATTTATGATTGAACACATTTATGAAGATTTTACACTATTGTGTAGAGATGTACTGCTTGGATTCTTTACCTACGATAGAAATGAGCGGAAACTTTGTCATTAATTTCATTGTTCTTTTGACCAAATTTCCTATTCACAAATGTAAATTTACAAACAAAAAAACACATTTTCTTACCTTACAAAAAGAAATTGAACAGTATTTTAAGACAATTAAATACTCTACTAACAAAAAAGCTGTTAGAATTATGTGTCTGTATGTCCCTTAAGGTCCTTGTGTAATATGATTATTATACCCCCTAGCCCCGCCCCCAGCCCCCCTAGCCCAATTGTCCTTTGTATATTATTCATATATACTTGTGTTCCCACATGTACTTCCTGTATTGATTTGTAAATACAATTTATTTTTAAAGCATGGTTCCCGTTGATGACATCACAACATTAACATTTTGAAAATAAATACAATAAAATGATTCACTCTTGAAAGTAATGTAATACATCTTAAAATAACCTTTAAAATAATAAAATACAATAAATGAGGGATTTTCAGTGAAATACATAAAGTATATTTTACACCTGTTACATGTATCTGGTATATACATTGATTAATTATAATACTAAAGGTGTTTTCAGTTTAACCTTTTGGACGACATTATGACTGGCTAAAACCAAACACTGCGTTCCACAGTAAGAACCTTATACCAACGGTTAAGCATGGTGGTGGTAGAGTGATAGATTGGGGAAGCTTTGCTGCCTCGGGATCTGGACAACTTGCCTCAATAGAAGGAACCATCATTTCTGCTCTGTATCAGAGAATTCTACAGGAGAATGTCAGGCCATTAGCCAGGGAGCGGAAGCTGAAGAGCAGCTGGGTCACGCAGCAAGACAATGATCCAAAACCCACAATCAAGTCTACATGAAAATGGTTAAAAAGCAACACATTTGAAGTTTTGTAATGGCCTAGTCAAAATCCAGACCTAATCCCAATTGAGATGTTGTGGCAGGACTTGAAAAGAGCAGTTCATGCTTGAAAACCTACAAATGTCACTGAGTTAAAGCAGTTCTGCGTGGAAGAGTGGACTAAAATTCCTCCACAGCGATGTGAGAGACTGATCAACAACTACAGGAAGTGTTTGGTTGGAGTCATTGCAGCTGAAGGTGACACAACCAGTTATTGAGTGTAAGGGGGCAATAACTTTTTACACAGGAGCATTATGGGTGTTGCATATCTTAGTTTATGAAATGAAGGAAATAAGTATGTCATTGTTGTGTTATTTGTTAATTCAGGTTCCCTTTATCAAATAAAAGGTTTCGGTTGATGATCTGATAACAGTACGTATCACAAATATGCAAAAGTAGAGAAAATGACAATACCAGTCAAGAGTTTGGACACACCTACTCATTCCAGGGTTTTTCTTTATTTGTACTATTTTCTACATTGTAGAATAATAGTGAAGACATCACAACTATGAAATAACACATGGAATCATACTTTTTAAGAAGTAAGAAGAAGAGATTTGCTTGGGCCAAGAAACATGAGCAATGAACATTAGACCGGTGGAAATCTGTCCTTTGGTCTGATGAGTCCAAATGTGAGATTTTTGGTTCCAACCGCCGTGTCTTTGTGAGACACTGGTGACACTCTCTGTGATTTATTTAGAATTAAAGGCATACTTAACCAGCATGGCTACCACAGAATTCTGCAGCGATACGACATCCCATCTGTTTTGCGCTTAGTGGGACTATCATTTGCTTTTCAACTGAATAATTACCCAAAACACACCTCCTGGCTGTGTAAGGGCTATTTGACCAAGAAGGGGAGTGATGGAGTGCTGCATCAGATGACCTGGTCTCCACAATCACCCAACCTCAACCCAATTTAGATAGTTTGGGATGAGTTGGCTGCGGTCCAACAAGTGCTTAGCATATGTGGGAACTCATTCAAGACTGTTGGAAAAGCATTCCTCATGACGATGGTTGAGAGAATACCAAGTGTGCAAAGATTTCATCAAGGCAAAGGGTGGCTACTCTGAAGAATCTAAAATATATTTTTGATTTGTTTAAAAAAAATGTTGGTTACTACATGATTACATATGTGTTATTTCGTAGTTTTGATGTCTTAACTATTATTCTACAATGTAGAAAATAGTAAAAATAAAGAAACCCTTGAATGAGTAGGTGCGTCCAAACTTTTGACTGGTACTGTATGTGTACATTTATTTTGCAATCTTGCACATGCAACGCGAGCGGTGTGGTCAGAAGTAAAATAACAACCCAATGTTTATATCCCCGGACAAATTAGCTACCAACAGAAAGCTAGCTAGCTAAATTACCATAAATATTTAATGCTTTTCGACCTGTGCCCAAATTAATGTAGCTGGTTCAGAGTTCGTTTTGTTTTGATATTTCCACCTGTGTGTCCTGATCATGTCTGGTGTGGGTGGACAAAATCAGCAAGCGCGCGAGCGGTCTGGTCAGCATGTTAGGCACTGCATCGCAGTGCTAGAGGTGTCACTACAGATCCGGGTTTGATCCCGGGTTGTGTCGCAGACGGCGCACAATTGGCCCAGCGTCGTCCGGGTTAGGGAAGGGTTTGGGATGTCCTCGTCCCATCACGCTGTGGCGGGGCTGGCGCAGCGCACGCTGACACGGTTGCCAGGTGGACGGTGTTTCTTCCAACACATTGTCCGGCTGGCTTCCGGGTTATGCGGTCAGTGTTTGAAGAAGCAGTGCGGCTTGGCAGGGTCGTGTTTTGGAGGACGCATGGCTCTCGAGCTTTGCCTCTCCCGAGTCCGTACGGGAGTTGCAGCGATGGGACAAGACTGTAACTACCAATTGGATATCACAAAAAAGGGGTAAAAAATGTATAATTTACAAATGAAGCATGTGTGTTTATTGAATCAGAGGCAGTAGGGATGAGCAGGGATGGAAAAGGGGGATACCTAGTCAGTTGTCCAACAATGTATTCAACTGAAATGTGTCTTCCGCATTTAATCCAACCCCTCTGAATCATAGAGGTACGGGGGGCTGCCTTAATCGACACGATGTCTTCGGCGCCCAGGGAACTGCCTTGCTCAGGGGCAGAACGATACATGTTTACCTTGTCAGCTCGGGGATTCGATCCAGCAACCTTCCGGTTACTGGCCCAACGCTCTAACCACTAGGCTACCTGCTGGTTACTGGCCCAACGCTCTAACCACTAGATAAGTGTGTGAATTGGACCATTTTTCTTGCTAACAAGTAGTTTTGGGTGTCAGGGAAAATGGATGGAGTAAAAAATATATATCTTTTTTTTAGGAATGTAGTGGAGTGAAAGTTGTCAAATAGAAATAGTGAAGTACAGTACACAATAATAACTATGTATATGTGGCTGTCATTTTAGATATGCTGGTCTGGTGAGGATCTCGATATGTGGCTTCTGCTGTAGAAAGCGTTACATGGAGGGCAACGGTGTGTATTTAACCCATGACCTTAGCCTGCTGCGCCTCATCGAGACCTTCTCTGAGAGCGCGCCACAGCTCGTCCTCATGATTACCATCATCATCCAGAGGGGAGAGGTGGAGCCCATTACAAGTACGTAAAAGCAAACATAGAATTACTTAGAACACAAAGACCTAGGAGGTACAGTTGAAGTCAGAAGTTTACATACACTTAGGTTGGAGTCATTAAAACTCGTTTTTCAACCACTCCACAAATTTCTTGTTAACAAACTATAGTTTTGGCAAGTTGGTTAGGACATCTACCTTGTGCATGACGCAAGTAATTTTTCCAACAATTGTTTACAGACAGATTATTTCACTTATAATTCACTGTATCACAATTGCAGTGGGTCAGAAGTTTACATACGCTAACTTGACTGTGCCTTTAAACAGCGTGGAAAATTCCAGAAAATTATGTCATGGCTTTCGAAGCTTCTGATATGCAAATTATTGACATAATTTGAGTCAATTGGAGGTGTACCTGTGGATGTATTTCAAGGCCTACCTTCAAACTCAGTGCCTCTTTGCTTGACATCATGGGAAAATCAAAAGAATTCAGCCAAGACCTCAGAAAATAAATTGTAGACCTCCACAAGTCTGGTTCATCCTTGGGAGCAATTTACAAAAGCCTGAAGGTACCACGTTCATTTGTACAAACAATAGTACGCAAGTTTAAACACCATGGGACCACGCAGCCGTCACACCACTCAGGAAGGAGACACGTTCTGTCTCCTAGAGATGAACGTACTTTGGTGCAAAAAGTGCAAATCAATCCCAGAACAACAGCAAAGGACCTTGTGAAGATGCTGGAGGAAACAGGTAGAAAAGTATCTATATCCACAGTAAAACGAGTCCTATATCGACATAACCTGAAAGGCCGCTCAGCAAGGAAGAAGCCACTGCTCCAAAACCACCATAAAAAAGCCAGACTACGGTTTGCAACTGCACATGGGGACAAAGATCGTACTTTTTGGAGAAATGTCCTCTGGTCTGATGAAACAAAAATAGAATTGTTTGGCCATAATGACCATTATGTTTGGAGAAAAAAGGGGGAGGCTTGCAAGCCGAAGAACACCAACCCAACCGTGAAGCACGGGGGTGGCAGCATCATGTTGTGGGGATGCTTCGCTGCAGGAGTGGTGCTCTTCACAAAATAGATCGCATCATGAGGAATTAAAATGATGTGGATATATTGAAGCAACATCTCAAGACATCAGTCAGGAAGTTAAAGCTTGGTCGCAAATGGCTCTTCCAAATGGACAATGACCCCAAGCATACTTCCAAAGTTGTGGCAAAATGGCTTAAGGACAACAAAGTCAAGGTATTGGAGTGGCCATCACAAAGCCCTGACCTCAATCCTATAGAAAATGTGTGGGCAGAACTGAAAAAGCGTGTGCGAGCAAGGAGGCCTACAAACCTGACTTAGTTATTCCTCTGTCAGGAGGAATGGGCCAAAATACACCAACTTATTGTGGGACGCTTGTGGAAGGCTACCCAAAACGTTTGACTCAAGTTAAACAATTTAAAGGCAATGCTACCAAATACTGAGTGTATGTAAACTTCTGACCCACTGGGAATGTGATGAAAGAAATCAAATCTGAACTATTCTCTACTATTATTCTGACATTTCACATTCTTAAAATAAAAAGTGGTGATCTTAACTGACATAAGACAGGGAATTTTTACGAGGATTAAATGTCAGGAATTGTGAAAAACTGAGTTTAAATGTATTTGGCTGAAGGTGTATGTAAACTTCTGACTTCAACTGTAGATCTGGATATAAGTTTTATATAGCTTGTAACTAGGCCCCAGAATTGATGGTCTGGCCCTACTCATAATTTAAGAGGTGACTGACTCCAGACCTGATGATACATTTTTACAATTCCTTTCATTGACAGTTTATTTGATAGTCTGTTATTTAACATCCTGAGTTCATTGACAGTTTACTTGATAGTCTGTTATTTAACATCCTGAGTTCATTGACAGTTTACTTGATATAACATCCTGAATGTATGTTTTTTTCTCTCCCTCAGTCTTGAAGGCGCTTGGTTCAGTGTCCGCCATCGCCGTCAGCGTGACCATGTATCACCGCTCCCTGCGTTCCTTCCTCCCAGACAAGACCAAGCAGGGCTGGAGCTCCTCAGTGGTCTACTTCATGTGGAACCTGCTCCTGATTGGTCCACGTGTGGCAGCAGTCGCCCTCTTCGCCTCGGTCTTCCCCTGCTTCATCGCTGCCCACTTCCTGTCTTCCTGGATGATTCTATTTTTCGTCGCCTGGCAACTGAAGACAAACTTCATGGACAGCGGCGGTGGAGAATGGCTCTACCGGGCCACCGTAGGTCTCATCTGGTACTTCAGCTGGTTCAACATAGTGGAGGGGCACACCAAGCAGCGGAGCATCATCTACCACACCTGGATAGGAGTGGATATTGGGATGCTTTGTGGTTTTTGGGTGTGGCAGATGATGAAGAACCCTCCATATTTTGAACTGCCATTAGATCCCTATGTCATCTTTGTCATTATGATCTCACTCTACATAGCTGGGCTCTGTCTCAAGGTGATATACTACAAGTTCTGTCACCCAAAGATTACAAAGCGGGGAGAAGTTGAGTGTCGCCTCGAGCCGATGTCGCAGTCGGCGGGGCTCTCCCCATATGGGTTAGATGTTGTTGACTCTAGGTTAATGATTCATACAGAGCGTCTGGAACCGTCCGTCAGGGTCAATAAAAGGATGAGGAATTTAGCTGATAACTTTTACTCTTAATCCGGATTATCAGATGCCTCCTACACATTGAGAAGACTGTATGGGCTTGTTCAACAACCCAGTCAGGCAACTGCCAACTGACTGATCTACAAATTACCTTGGATCATAAATAACTACTCATTATTTGTAGATCAGTCACAATTTAAACACACAATGAGTAAAAGGTCTGTTTTCGATCCATCCTTGTACTTGTTTGATGAATTAAGGTCAGTAATTAGTAAGGATCTCCCCTCACCTGGTTGTCTAGGTCTTAATTGAAAGGAAAAACCCACACTCGACCCTCCGTGGAATGAGTTTTACACCCCTGCCCTACTTAAATGAACTATAGCTTGACAAGCTTGAGAAATGTTGACGCTTTCATTAAAATGACTGGAATGATTTGTTCTATGAACGACAAGGATGGCGATACTAGACAGTTCTGTTTGGCACAGTGAATTTCTAATAGGTAAGGTAAACATTACAGTAATGTTTATAGTGGTCACGAACTTGTCTTATTAATGTGATCTCGTGAGTACAGCTAATCGGGGTTACTTATTGACAGTGGTGGAAAAAGTACTAAATTGTCATACTTTAGTAAACGTAAAGATACCTTAATAGAAAATGACTCAAGTAAAAGTGAGTCACCCAGTAAAATACTACTTCAGTAACTCTAGAAGTATTTGGTTCGAAATTTACTTAAGTATCCAAAGTAAATGGAATTGCTAAAATATACTTAAAATGTCAAAAGTAAAAGTATAAATAATTTCTAAATCATTAAAGCAAACCAAACAATGTTTTTATTTATTTATAGATAGCCAGGGGCACACCAACACTGTTTAGTGAGTCCGCCAGATCAGGTAGTAGGGATGACCAGGGATGTTCTCTTGATAAGTGTGTGAATTGGATCATTTTCCTGTCAAAATGTAACGAGTACTTTTGGGTGTCAGGGAAAATGAATGGAATAAAAATAGGCAAAAAGATACCACAAAAAACAACTTAAGTAAATATACTTTAAAGTACTACTTAAGTACTTTATACGACTGCTTCATGAACTGTTAGCAGGGTGTGGACTTTGTCAGGACTAGATGGTAAAAACCTTGAGGGGATGTCAGAACGTAATTTTAACAGTTGGGGTGGCCATTTCTGAGTGAAAGTGCCAATGTCCTCGGTCTTTGTGTGCAGTGTGCTGGACTGTCTGGTTTCATGTGTGTGATGTGAATGTGATCCTTTTTGTACAGTGATGCCAAAGGCAAAAATAAATTAAAAAAATTCCAAACAGGTGATGGCAAGGTCTGAAGCACTTTGTGAGATGACGTAGAGTCTTATTGTTCATTTACCAGCAGAGTGTATGCAATTGCAAAACACTGACAATGAAATCAGGCACCTTCAAAGTACTTTTATTTGTATTTACACTACCATCAGTGTTCTTAATGTACACAGGACAACCTTATTGGGCCTTCAACAGTGTTCCGGTCCCATACAAAAAAAAGTGGGGTGGGAAAACACATTAGAGTCAGTTATACACTATATGACCAAAAGTATGTGGACACCTGCTCGTCGAACAACTCATTCCAAAATCATGATGATTAAAATGGAGTTGGTTCCCCCCCTTTGCTGCCAGAACAACCTCCACTCTTCTGGGAAGGCTTTCCACCTGATGTTGGAACATTGCTGCGGGGACTTGCTTCCACTCAGCCACAAGCATTAGTGAGGTCGGACACTGAAGAGTAGGCCTGGCTCGCAGTCGACGTTTCAATTCATCCCAAAGGTGTTCGATGGGGTTGAGGTCAGGGCTCTGTGCAAGGCAGTCAAATTCTGCCACACCGATCTCGACAAACCATTTCTGTATGGACCTTGTCATGCTGAAACAGGAAAGGGCCTTCCTCAAACTGTTGCCACAAAGTTCAAAGCACAGAATCGTCTAGAATGTCATTGTATGCTGTAGCGTTAAGATTTCCCTTCACTGGAACTAAAGGGCCCGAACCATGAAAAACAGCCCCATTATTCTTCCTCCACCAAACTTTAGTTGGCAATAATCATTCGGGCAGGTAGCGTTCTCCTGGCATCCGCCATACCCAGATTCGTCTGTTGGACTGCCAGATGGTGAAGTGTGATTCACTCTGGAGGTTGCTCCAGAGGCCAATGGCAGCGAGCTTCACACCACTCTAGACGACGCTTGGCATTGCGCATGGTGATCTTAGGCTTGTGTGCGGCAATGGAAAACTCTCATGAAGCTCCCGACAAACAGTTATTGTACTGACATTGCTTCCAGAGGCAGTTTGGAACTTGGTAGTGAGTATTACAATCAAGGACAGACGATTTCTACGCGCTACATCCTGTTCTGTGACCGGCTGTGCCGTTGTTGCTCCTAGACGTTTCCACTTCACAATAACAGCCCTTACAGTTGACCACTGCAGCTCTAGCAGGGCAGGAATTTGACAAACTGACGTGTTGGAAAGGTGGCATCCTATGACGGTGCCACATTGAAAATCACTGAATTCTTCAGTAAGGCCATTCTACTGCCAATGTTTGTCTATGGAGATCGCATGGCTGTGTGCTCGATTTTATACACCTGTCAGCAACGGGTGTGGCTGAAATAGCCAAATCCACTAATTTGAAGGGGAGTCGACATACACTATATATACAAGTATGTTTCATCATCTTGAGTAGAGCCAGAGGTATCCCTACAAAGCATGATCAAGTTGAGCCAGAGGTATCCCTATAAAGCTATGTACCGTCATAGCTCACTGCATTCGACAGTTGAAATAGTTCCAAAAAAATAAAATAAACATTTCTTTCTATGACAGCCAACACAGACTGGTCAAAATGCACTTCAACAAAAAGGTTGGTTAGAGTATATAAATGATACATAGTTCTTGGCCTTTTAACACAAATCGAAGGGATACATTAAAACAGTCCCCCTGACTAAGTAAACAAAAAGTACAGAATCACACTTCTTGTTAGCAACAGAGTACTTTAAAAAACAGAAACCGTCACTGATAGAAAAACTGTAAACATCTGACTACAAAAATAACTAAATGATTCCAACCACAAGGTGACAAGCAACACTAGAGATGTGATCTGCACAACAATGACAATCAGCAACAACAGTATAAATGTTTTTGGTTGAGGGTTGATTGATTCCCATGATGTTAGATATTGAAGATGTGGATCAGGCTTGTCTGATCTTATATTCACATCTCTGGAGGGAAAAAAAAAACAACTTGTAGAAACAGATCGTAATATGAATGTGCCGTCAGTCAAGTAAAGACACTGGTCTGTCTTGTCAACTTCACAAAATTCCATGTCCAGAATACCCCTTCCATTCCAAAGAATCTAATTCATCATTTTACAATGCTTCCTATTTCTCTCATCTCCCTTAGTGGTACTGTTACACACTACTTTATATGTTTCACCAGGTGAATGGTGGATCTGGACACCACTCAAAGCACCATGTGATTTGAGATGTGATTGTCTAAGCAGTGAAAGCAAGACACAATGTCAAAAACAAAAAAAGTAAAATAAACTAAAAGACAGCAGGTTTCAACATGGAAAAGGATGCTCTGACTTCGTGGACAAGGGTGTGACTCGTCTTGAGAGCAGAGCATTTAAGCTGTAACATTTATGTAAATCGGCAGCACAATCAAAACAAGAAAAGAAAGAAAAACTTTAACTGTAAAAGGGAGGGAGAAAAAAGATCACACAGTAACCATTTCCGTGTTGCTGACGGTTAAAAATAAAGATTCAGCAGATTAATGACCGTGTAGAAAAAAGTAGGTGTAGTAAAATAAAAACACTCCAACTAAAATGTGTAACAACCATGTTTGATCATGTGTTTAACACATCTGAAGTATTTCCTGTAGAGATGCTGCATGTATATATATAATATAGAGGGTTGAAAAAGGGCACAGTATGCATATATACAGACACACACAGAAATATACAAGGAAAACATTCTTACTGGTCAAGCCGTAAGTATCAAAAATGATCGTCATCATCGGGCTCAGTATTGTTCAGTCGTAATCTCACATGGACCAGGGATTCATAATATCAAACCTCTAACCACCTCTCAACCAGCTACATGCTGCAAATACAGGCTAGTTAACAGGCATACCACCCCCCACCAGAAATGCATTGAACAATCATTCCTGGTGTTTTTCCCAATATGTATAATGACAAGGGTAGACTGACTGACTACACTGCACACAGTGGCAGTAGGCCTATGTTTTTTGGGCAGCCGGTCCCGTACAATCAATAGCACATTTAGAGGTGATTTCCCAATACACCGCCACTATGGTAACCACCACTATGAAATAATGCGGTTGTGTGTGACCCTCACGATTCAAAATGGAAGAAAATCAACTAGAGATTGATTCTACAACAGAGACATAGAAACAATTCCATTTATCAATGACAACACTTGATCTTTGTGATGCAAATTATCTGTCATGTTGTGAGGAAATCTGGACCACCTTGGCCAGACAAACCTCCTGTGACTTCTCGGTCTAACGATTTCCAGTATTGAACAATAACAATATAATATGTGATTGCATTGTGTGATTTGCCATCCCTTCCAGCCAACTGCTTTTAAAAATACTCATTGTTAAGTCTCTTTGCAGGAATTCAAAGATGAGTAGGGCTGTGCTCTGAGGAACAGTTACCCCAAGGGGAGGTTTCTTCAACAGGTTATGTAGACACGTACACACGTACACATCAGCGTCACGCTGAAGAAGATGCACATTGTTTTGAAGGCCCATCCTTGGTTTCTTAGATGTAAATGTACAGAAAGGCCTGGTTCGGCTGTTCTCACAGAAAGGCCTGGTTCGGCTGTTCTCACAGAAAGGCCTGGTTCGGCTGTTCTCACAGAAAGGCCTGGTTCGGCTGTTCTCACAGAAAGGCCTGGTTCGGCTGTTCTCACAGAAAGGCCTGGTTCGGCTGTTCTCACAGAAAGGCCTGGTTCGGCTGTTCTCACAGAAAGGCCTGGTTCGGCTGTTCTCACAGAAAGGCCTGGTTCGGCTGTTCTCATGATTAACTACATAGTAACCTGGCGTCCTTGATACCATGCAGTGGAATACAGGTTAGTTAGGGTCTTCATTGAGTCCTTCTGACCACACATCAGTTTTGTTATGTAAAAAGACCACAGAAGTCGGTTAGGCTGTTGAAGTCTGTGACACAGTGGAGAGGTCAGGACAGCGGAGGTCTCTATGGAGAACACGTCAGTACTGTTAGTGAACTAGTGGAAAGGTTACATCCAGAAGGTCAATTGAAGGTCATTCCTAAGTAGCCATCTAATCATATGCTTTGAAAAGACTCAAATGATTACCAACCCTCATCAATGATACCTCAGTCATTTGGAATGAGTGTAAAACAACTTTTCAAAAATACAAATTATAAAACATTCGAAGTGACATTATCCTTCCACGAATAGCTACCCTACAGAAAGAGAAATAGGAAAATTAGGAAAAGTGTAAGCTCTAAACAACCAGAAGTGTCCGTCCGGGATGCCAGACAGGGCTGCAGACCTTTGCTTTAGTCGATCCACTAACATGAGGCCAAGTCCCAAATGGCAACCTTTTCCCTATGTAGTGTACCCTTTTTGATGAGAGCACTAGGCTCTATCAAACGTAGTGCACTACATAGGGAATAGGGTGCCATTTGGGATGCAACCCAGAGAGAGAACAGAGGAAAACAGCCTGTGGGTTGTGGAGCCAGAGACTACAGACACTTCGGAGAGAGAGAGATATGGACTGGTCTTCTTAACTTTAGTCATGTCCTGCCTGTCGCTGCTGCTATGCCCCAGTGATCAGGCTCAGTCTTTAGAGAGGACAGCTGCCATATGGAGAGTGTTGCTGGGCAGGAGCTCTTACATCAGAGAGTAGGTCTGACTGTCCAGTCTGCTTCCCAGCCACCCCAAAGTCCACCTCAGATCAGTCCACGGCCATCACACGGGGAAAAGAGCGACACGCTAGAGCCAGCAGGTGTGTGAAGGGTGTGTGAAGGGTGTGTGAAGGGTGTGTGTGTTTGAGGGCTGGTGTGGAGCTGAGGACATAGTAATGTCACTCCACAAGCGAACAGAAGGGTTGGGGGGTGGGGGGGTGGACTGACCAAGTTTCCCTTTGTGTCTAACCGCCATTCCTTCCGCTCTAGAGGAAGTCTAGTTCCAGGGCTTGATGGAGGGATACCAGGTCCCCGTGGGTGGTGATACGCCAGAAAGGCATGTTGTGCTGCAAGGAGAGCAGAGAGACGGCATGAGAAACCACCAGTACTACCAGAAACCATCAATACTCCCAAGACTTATTTAGTGCAGTGCTGAGTGTTAAGTGGTGAATAGCAGAAGTACTTGGGCCCTGATTCCGAGCCCGAATTAAGGGCATAAAAGGAACATCATTCCTTTTTTTAATGCACATTCTGACCTTGAATTTAAGATTGAGACTAGCATGCTATTCACCCGCTATTCGTTCAGGGTGCAGATCTAAGAAATTAAAAAGGTGTGTCTACAGATGTACTGTATTCTGACCTCGACTTCATTTCATTATAAATTCCACCGCCTTCATGCGCGAGGAAACCATGAATAAGGTTGAGCGAACCTACCGGCTACAAGTGGAAAAAGAATCTACTATGTTTTTGCGATATAAATAACAGCATTCTCCATGCACGGTAATGTATAATAGATAAGAGCTATTGATAAGACCTAGGTAAATGAGTAATCCATTTGGAGAAGGGGATTGTAAATACACAAAGCAATTGTTTTAGATGATTTGTCCTGATGACCCCCGGAGATGAATGTGAAACCATTTATATGGAAGCAAACTGAAAATCATATCAACACGACGTGTATTGCGGATCCTTTTCCACAGTGAAATAGGCTATAAAATAGCTGTGCTTTTACTCAGAATTGTAATTGTGTGCCCTCATAATTTGCGTGGATTAAATTTGGACACCCAAGCTATAGGCTTCTGTAGGGATGAACCTGCTGAGTTGATGTATACGCATTACAATGTTTTAATTGTGCCCAGCTTTTTCTCAGTTTTATTTGACAATTTGTATCATGTTAAATATTAGCCACTATCGGGAGCCACCATCAGTAATACCCACATACATTTATAACTGCCACTTTACATTTTACATTTAGCATCATTCCATTCCGTTGACCTTTCCTTCCTCTATGTAGTTGTTCCTGAGGGTCGCTAGCATGACTGGATCATATAAGATCATGTTGTGCAATAATTTGGGACATGTAGCCTATTGGAATCAGTATGGAACTGAGACCACATGTAACAGTTTAAACCTGGAATCAGGGCCTTGGTGAACAGCAGAAGTACTTGGTGAACAGCAGAAGTACTTGGTGAACAGCAGAAGTACTTGGTGAACAGCAGAAGTACTTGGTGAACAGCAGAAGTACTTGGTGAACAGCAGAAGTACTTGGTGAACAGCAGAAGTATTTGACATACTGTATGCAACAAAGAATAAATGATTCCCAGCTGTTTGTTCAGTTTTAATAACTTGCCAAAATGCTTTTATCGCACCCTGAGAATAAGCAGTCCTGAAAGCGGGTCCTCTAATGCACTAAGCCTACCTGTTTTGCTGCGAATTCCTCATCACGGCCGTCTCCAATCACCACATAGGTCACATTCTTCCCAAAGCGAGAGACGATGCGCTCAAAGCAGCTTTCTTTCCCTACGGAAAGACCACAGGAAAAGCAACTGGAGTTAATATATTTCATCCAATTTGGATCAAATAATAATATTTCAAAAGGTATACTTTGGGATTTTGGCAATGGGGTCCTGTATCTACTTCCCCAGAGTCAGATGAACTCTTGGATACCATTTTTAAGTCTCGTGTGTCCAGTATGAAGGAAGTTAAGAGAAGTAGTTTCGCGAGCCAATGCTAACTAGTGTTAGCGCAATGACTGGAAGTCTATGGTATCTGCTAGCGTGCTAGTAGATGAAGGGCCACATTGTGATTTTGGCAAAGTATCCATTTAAACCCAACAGCTAAGTTAAACATCTGTTAAGGTCAGTGTGTGCTCGCGTGTGTGCTGTGTGTGTTTGTGTGTGGTTTGGTTTACCTATCTTGGTAGCGCTGTAGATGTTCTCTATGGGGAAGACGTCCCCAAGGCCATAGAGCAGCACCTTGGCCAGAGCAGGCACCAGCTGGGTGGTCGTCACCAGGACATTCATACACTTACCCCTGTGGACACACACACGGACACGTGAGAGAAGAGGAAGGACACAAAAAAAAAAAAATAATAACCTCTATATACTGTCTGACCTAAATAAAAATATCAAGTTAAAAACTGGAAGATGAGAATAAACTCTCTAAATGTCAAACTCACTGTGCTGACCTGGACTGGATAAGCAGCAAGGATTTGAGTGCTGTGCTGAGCCAGGCGTCCGTCATATTCTCCATCTCAGACTGGAGCCGGAGGAGCAGCTCCCTCTTCATGGGACTCAGCAGGCCTGGAGGAGAGAGATTAGAGGCGTTTCTACCACAGCAGGCCTGGAGGAGAGAGGTGAGAGGCGTTTCTACCACAGCAGGCCTGGAGGAGAGAGGTGAGAGGCGTTTCTACCACAGCAGGCCTGGAGGAGAGAGATTAAAGGCGTTTCTACCACAGCAGGCCTGGAGGAGAGAGGTGAGAGGCGCTTCTACCACAGCAGGCCTGGAGGAGAGAGGTGAGAGGCGTTTCTACCACAGCAGGCCTGGAGGAGAGAGGTGAGAGGCGTTTCTACCACAGCAGGCCTGGAGGAGAGAGGTGAGAGGCGTTTCTACCACAGCAGGCCTGGAGGAGAGAGGTGAGAGGCGTTTCTACCACAGCAGGCCTGGAGGAGAGAGGTGAGAGGCGTTTCTACCACAGCAGGCCTGGAGGAGAGAGGTGAGAGGCGTTTCTACCACAGCAGGCCTGGAGGAGAGAGGTGAGAGGCGTTTCTACCACAGCAGGCCTGGAGGAGAGAGGTGAGAGGCGTTTCTACCACAGCAGGCCTGGAGGAGAGAGGTTAGAGGCGTTTCTACCACAGCAGGCCTGGAGGAGAGAGGTTAGAGGCGTTTCTACCACAGCAGGCCTGGAGGAGAGAGGTTAGAGGCGTTTCTACCACAGCAGGCCTCGAGGAGAGAGGTGAGAGGCGTTTCTACCACAGCAGGCCTGGAGGAGAGAGATTAGAGGCGTTTCTACCACAGCAGGCCTGGAGGAGAGAGATTAGAGGCGTTTCTACCACAGCAGGCCTGGAGGAGAGAGATTAGAGGTGTTTCTACCACAGCAGGCCTCGAGGAGAGAGGTTAGAGGCGTTTCTACCACAGCAGGCCTCGAGGAGAGAGGTTAGAGGCGTTTCTACCACAGCAGGCCTGGAGGAGAGAGGTGAGAGGCGTTTCTACCACAGCAGGCCTGGAGGAGAGAGGTTAGAGGCGTTTCTACCACAGCAGGCCTGGAGGAGAGAGGTGAGAGGCGTTTCTACCACAGCAGGCCTGGAGGAGAGAGGTGAGAGGCGTTTCTACCACAGCAGGCCTGGAGGAGAGAGGTGAGAGGCGTTTCTACCACAGCAGGCCTGGAGGAGAGAGGTGAGAGGCGTTTCTACCACAGCAGGCCTGGAGGAGAGAGGTGAGAGGCGTTTCTACCACAGCAGGCCTGGAGGAGAGAGGTGAGAGGCGTTTCTACCACAGCAGGCCTGGAGGAGAGAGGTGAGAGGCGTTTCTACCACAGCAGGCCTGGAGGAGAGAGGTGAGAGGCGTTTCTACCACAGCAGGCCTCGAGGAGAGAGGTGAGAGGCGTTTCTACCACAGCAGGCCTCGAGGAGAGAGGTGAGAGGCGTTTCTACCACAGCAGGCCTGGAGGAGAGAGGTTAGAGGCGTTTCTACCACAGCAGGCCTGGAGGAGAGAGGTGAGAGGCGTTTCTACCACAGCAGGCCTGGAGGAGAGAGGTGAGAGGCGTTTCTACCACAGCAGGCCTGGAGGAGAGAGGTGAGAGGCGTTTCTACCACAGCAGGCCTCGAGGAGAGAGGTGAGAGGCGTTTCTACCACAGCAGGCCTCGAGGAGAGAGGTTAGAGGCGTTTCTACCACAGCAGGCCTGGAGGAGGGAGGTGAGAGGCGTTTCTACCACAGCAGGCCTGGAGGAGAGAGGTTAGAGGCGTTTCTACCACAGCAGGCCTGGAGGAGAGAGGTGAGAGGCGTTTCTACCACAGCAGGCCTGGAGGAGAGAGGTGAGAGGCGTTTCTACCACAGCAGGCCTCGAGGAGAGAGGTGAGAGGCGTTTCTACCACAGCAGGCCTCGAGGAGAGAGGTGAGAGGCGTTTCTACCACAGCAGGCCTGGAGGAGGGAGGTGAGAGGCGTTTCTACCACAGCAGGCCTGGAGGAGAGAGGTTAGAGGCGTTTCTACCACAGCAGGCCTGGAGGAGAGAGGTGAGAGGCGTTTCTACCACAGCAGGCCTGGAGGAGAGAGGTGAGCGCGACGCAACACAGAGTGCCTAGTTACAGCCCTTAGCCGTGGTACACTATATTTACAAAAGTATGTGGACACCCCTTCAAATTAGTGGATTCTTCTATTTCAGCCACACCCTTTGCTGACAGGTGTATAAAATCAAGAACACAGCCATCCAATTTCCATAGAGAAGCATTGGCAGTAAAATTGCCTTACTGAAGAGCTCAGTGATTTTCAACATGGCACTGTCATAGGATGCCAACTTTCTAACAAGTCAGTTTGTCATATTTCTGCCTTGCTAGAGCTGCCCCGCTCAACTGTAAGTGCTGTTATTGTGAAGTGGATACGTCTAGGAGCAACAAGAGTTCAGTCCCAAAGTGCTAGGCCACACAAGTTCACAGAACGGGATCGTCTGTCCTCGGTTGCAACACTCACTACCAAGTTCCAAACTGCATCTGGAAGCAACGTCAGCCCAATAACTGTTCGTCTGGAGCTTCATGAAATAGGATTGTGTGCGGCTGGAAACCTAAGGTAACCATACGCAATGCCAAGTGGTGGTATAAAAGCTTGCTGCCATTGGACTCTGGAAACACGTTCTCTGGAGTGATGAATCACGCCATCTGGCAGTTCGACGGACAAATCTGGATTTGGCGGATGCCAGAAGAACACCTCGAATGCCTAGTGCCAGCTATAAAGTTTGGTGGAGGAGGAATAATGGTTTGGGCTAGGCCCCTTAGTTCCAGTGAGGGGGAATCTTAACGCTACAGCATACAATGACATTCTAGAACAATTCTGTGCTTCCAACTTTGTGGGAAGGCCCTTTCCTGTTTTACCACAAACTCCAGAGGTGCCTTATTACTTTTATAAACTGTTTACCAATGTAATTAGAACAGTAAAAATAAATGTTTCATCATACCCTTTCAGCCAATCAAAATTCAGGGCTCGAAACACCCAGTTTATAATTGTTTTTACTACCCCTGGATGGGAGACCAGAAGTGGTGTTGACGGGCTATAAATATATAAACCCCAATTCCCCAGGGCAGTGATTGGGGACATTGCCCTGTGTAGGGTGCTGTCTTTCGGATGGGATGTTAATCGGGTGTCGTGACTCTCTGTGGTCACTAAAGATCCCATGACACTTATTGTAAGAGTTGGGGTGTTAACCCTGGTGTCCTGGCTAAATTCCCAATCTGACCCTCATACCATCATGGTTACCTAATCATCCCCAGCTTCCAATAGCCTCATTCATCCCCCCTCCTCTCCCCTGTAACTATTCCCCAGGTCATTGCTGTAAATGAGTGTTCAGTCAACTTACCGGGTTAAATAAAATAAAAATAATCAGGATTTGATAGATTACTAGATAAATGTCTGGATAGATTCTAGATTCCAGTATGCAACTAATACAAGTATGTTATTACTTCAAAAACATGAATACTCTTCCAGGAAATATGATGACAGACAAAAGCACACAGAGGCACATGTTTTTATTTGAACACATAATTTGCTAACTAACATCTCAAATAGTCACAAAGTAGATTTAACATTGTAGCAACTATTTAAAATGTAACTCGTGAGGACTGTGTACATCATGCCATAAGGGTTTCCCAGCAAGTCCCAGTCAGGTGATTATTTTCGAATTTGAACACAAATACAGTTGACACGCATCTCACCTCCCACGTTCCCTTTGTATCCGTTGTATATCTCCCTCAGGCGACGATAACGGAAGGCCAGTTTCCTCATCCACTCCACCCCGCCCTGGACTCCTGTGGTGGCACCTCCACCACTGGGGCCGTGGAAACCATCCGCCAGGAAGTTGTAGGCGCTGATAAGAGGAATGAGAGAGAGATGTGGCTAGTTAGGAAAGTAGGGACTCAGCTGGTGGACATAAAAGCATTATTACATTGGACTATCATCATCATCATACAGAGAGGTTTGTATGTGACCTCTGAACAAAAAGCACACCTCAGATCCTGTCCGTTGTCATCAGAGGCTACGTCTTCAACATGGACCTGATCACACTCCTAAGAAGAGAAAAGGAAAGCCGTTTAGTCGTCCCCATTCTGTGACACAGTCACTAGCTCACCCCAACAACAGCTAATCTAACTGCAACAGCTTTAGAACTTAAATTCAACGCATAACGTTGCTAGCTGCCACATGCTTAGCCTCTTCTGACTGTTAAGCTCTTTGGGAAAGACAGTGAGTCGTCAGGGACAGAGAAGACCATCACTGTAGGTTGCTACCTCCAGGTCATTGAAGAAGAGGTGTGTGTCTGCCAGCTCAAAGATCAGCTCCTCCATCTGAAGGCCCAGGTTCAGCACAGTGTCGGAGTCCTACACAACCAACATTTATCTCTATTATACAGATGTCAGTACAGAGGCTGGGTCCTGCACAACCCCAAGTACAGAGGAGAGACAAGAGGTTAGCAAGAATGGAAAGCCATCTGATCATCTTTAAAACTACAAATGAATCTTAATACAGAGCCTTCCGGGAATTATTCAGACCCATTGACTTGTTCCACATTTTGTTACGTTTACAGACTTATTCTAAAAAATGTCCCTCATCAATGACAAAGCGGAAAGAGGTTTTTAGATTTGGAGAAGGGTACAAAAACATTTCTGCAGCATTGAAGGTTGCCAAGAACACAATGGCCTACATAATTCTTAAATTGAAGAAGTTTGGAACTACCAAGACTCTTCCAAGAGCTGAGCAATCGGGGGAGAAGGGACTTGGTCAGGGAGGTGACCAAGAACCCGATGGTCACTCTGACAGAGCTCCTCTGTTCAGATGGGAGAACCTTCCAGAAGGACAACCATCTCTGCAGCACTCCACCAATCAGGCCTTTATGTTAGAGTGGCCAGACGGAAGCCACTCCTCCGTAAAAGGCACATCACAGCCCACATGGAGTTTGCCAAAAGGAAACAAAAGGACTCTCAGACCATGAGAAACAAGATTCTCTGGTCTGATGAAACCAAGATTCAACTCTATGGCCTGGATGCCAAGCGTCACGTCTGGAAGAAACCTGGCACCATCCCTAAGGTGAAGCGTGGTGGTGGCAGCATCATGCTGTGGGGATGTTTTTCAGCGGCAGGGACTGGGAGATTAGTCAGGATCGAGGCAAAGATGAACGGCGCAAAGTACAGAGTGATCCTTGATGAAAACCTGCTCCAGAGCGCTCGGGACCTCAGACTGGGGCGAAGGTTCACCTTCCAACAGGACAATGACACTAAGCACACAGCCAAGTCAACACAAGAGTGGCTTCGGGACAAGTCTCTGAATGTCCTTGAGTGGACCAGCCAGAGCCCGGACTTGAACCCGATCGAACATCTCTGGAGAGACCTGAAAATAGCTGTGCAGCAACGCTCCCCATCCAACCTGACAGAGCTTAAGAGGATTAAGAGGATCTGCAGAGAAGAATGGGAGTAACTCACAAAATACAAGTGTGCCAAGCTTGTACCCAAGAAGGTGCTTCAATAAAGTACTGAGTAAAGGGTCTGAATAGTAATATAAATGTGATATTTTAGTTTTTGTGTGTAGATTGATGAGGGGGAAAATAACTATTGAATCCATTTTAGATTTAAGGCTGTAACGTAACAAAATGTGGAAAAGGTCAGAATACCTTCCGAATGCACTGTACTGCCTTGAAAAACACGATGGCTCAAAATATGACCCAGATGATTTTGATATACCTTGCCAAACTTCTGAGAGAAGGACCCAGTGAGCAGAGAGTGGAAAATGATGATAGTTTCATCCAGATCCCACAGAAAGATTCGCTGAAAAGAGAGGGGAAGAGGACAAATGGGTCAGTAACTAAGGCAATAAATCCTCTAACGAGTCTCCCTCCCGGATCCGGGATCCTCCTCATCAAAAAAGCTGACTAGCATAGCCTAGCCTAACGCGACAGGGTTAAGGGATTAATCAGAAATACATTTTCATGATTCCAGGATCTTCAAAAATAACATTAAATAAGAACACATTTTAGTAGAGCAGAGACCTAAAGAGAATCACCGGAGTAGCTGATTAATGTGTTAGTCTGGAGCTGTATAAATGAATGAATGGTTGTATGTCTGTGTTCATGTGGGCCTTATATTTACCTCCAGGTCAGCGTCAGTAGGCTGGTTGCTGTCTGATTTCTTGGCCTTCCCCTTGGCCTTCCCAGCAGGGTTCCTCCTCCCCGCCTCCTCCTGGTCCAGGGCCCCCATGGGGAGGGCCACACCTGTAGGCAGGGCTACCCCGGTCGGGAGGTTCTCACGCGGGCATGCATCTGAGGTAGAGGGCACAGACATGTTGAAGACTGACAGTTGACACACTGCACACATAAAGACGTTAAACTCTCCATGTTTTTGAAAGTTAAACACCTCAGCCTATATATGGCCTAACAAGCCCATAATCAAGGCAATGTAGAGAACCGAAAACAATTTTAACTTCCTACTTGATCCCACAGTGCTATCCATCCAGGTATATGTACACATGCAATGAATATGGAACTGGCATTCATACAGTAAGACAGAGTGATACCTATAACGGGAGGTATCAGAAGTACCTGGATGGTCCTAAGGTAAGACGATACTAGTAGCTATGGTAACTGGTACCACAGGTAGCTAGTAGCTATGGTATCTGGTACCAACAGTAACTAGTAGCTATGGTATCTGGTACCAACAGTAACTAGTAGCTATGGTATCTGGTACCAAAGGTAGCTAGTAGCTATGGTAACTGGTACCAAAGGTAGCTAGTAGCTATGGTAACTGGTACCAAAGGTAGCTAGTAGCTATGGTAACTGGTACCAAAGGTAGCTAGTAGCTATGGTAACTGGTACCAACGGTAACTAGTAGCTATTGTTATGAGGAACGGCTGTACCTGTAGTGCTGGGCAGTCCAGCCAAGGCACTGCCCTCCGTCTTTATAGCTGGATACCCGGCCACACCCATACTGGATCCATTCTCGTCGCTATTGGGCAGCCCGGCGGGGACGTAGCTAAGGGGCGGGGCGTAGTACTGAGGGAACTGGGTCTGGCCCAGAGAGTTGACGTTATAGCTGCTGAACTCCTGAGGACAAACACACACAGAGAAGAGACATGAAGATCAGTGTGAAACAACAAGGCTGCATCCCAAATGACAAACCTATTCCCTCTACACTGAGTGGACAAAACATTAAGAACACCTGCTCTTTCCATGACAGACTGACCAGGTGAAATCATGTGGAAGCTATGATCCCTTATCTATGTCACTTGTTAAATCCACTTCAATCCGTGTAGATGAAGGGAAGGAGACAGGTTAAATAAAGATTTTTAATCCTTGAGACAATCGAGACATGGATTATGTGTGTGTGCCATTCAGAGGGTGAATTGGTAAGACAGAAGATTTAAGTGCCTTTGAACGAGGTATGTTAGTAGGTGACAGGTGCACCAGTTTGTGTCAAGAACTGCAACGCTGCTGAGTTTTTCACACTCAACAGTTTCCTGTGTGTACGTTATCAACACCTTGTAGAGTCCATTCCCTGACGAATTGATGCTGTTCTGAGGGCAAAAGAGGGTGGCTACTACAGGGCTCTGGTCAAAAGTAGTGCACTATGTAGGGAATAGGGTGCCATTTGGGACGCAAGCCCGCTCCACTTAGACTAGGCCCGCTGCACCCTTAGACACGCTGCTCCCTACGTAACAGTATAGTGACTTCACCGCGCGGGAAGGCTCTGTATAGAGATTTTTGTGCATGCCTTAAGACAGTTCACTTCACATAGGCTCCGGTGACATTTTTTTCTCTGATTTCTCTGTTCCAAGCCAGCCGGCCAGTCCTTACCTGATGAGCCTCTGTAGCTGCGGAAGCAGTAGGGATGTTAGTGTACACACTGGATGTAGTGAAACTGGAGCCTGGCGGAGAAAAACCAGACACATCAAAACATTGGAGAACAAAAAAAGAAAATCAAACACAGACTGGAATCAATACTTCAACTCATTCTGACTATTCAAGATCCCTCAAGGGTCCGTAGTAACGTCAGTAGTGAAAAGTACAAGAACACATCTGTTTAAATTCTAGCCCCCTGATAGTTGTGTCCAGTAAACTGCCTGGTTCACACTATGGGACCGATCAGGAATGTGCTGGCACCGATAAGTCTTTTCCAGCACGTAGTGAGATAGATGGCTTGCCTTGGCTGGGGTATGAGCAGTGCACATGGCCTGGGTCTGGCTGGGTTGAGGTATATGCTGATCTGAAGCTGAGGAACCCAGGCTGGCCAACAGAGGGTGCTGCATCAGGCAGCCCCGTCTCTGACTTAATACCTGGCCACATAGCACCTGAGGGAGAGAGGGAGGTAGGGGAGCGAGGGAGGGGAGCGAGGGAGGGAGGGAGCGAGTGGAGCGAGGGAGGGAGAGGAGCGAGGGAGGGAGAGGAGCGAGGGAGGGAGAGGAGCGAGCGAGGGAGAGGAGCGAGGGAGGGAGGGAGAGGAGCGAGGGAGGGAGGGAGAGGAGCGAGGGAGGGAGGGAGAGGAGCGAGGGAGGGAGGGAGAGGAGCGAGGGAGCGAGGGAGTGGAGCGAGGGAGTGGAGCGAGGGAGTGGAGCGAGGGAGTGGAGCGAGGGAGTGGAGCGAGGGAGTGGAGCGAGGGAGTGGAGCGAGGGAGTGGAGCGAGGGAGGGGAGCGAGGGAGGGAGGGGAGAGATGTGGAGAAGGAAACAAGTCAGAAATAAATACTTTTCAGTCTAGGATCAGCTTCCCCTAGGTACAGATCTAGGATCAGCTTCCCCTAGGTACAGATCTAGGATCAGCTTCCCCTAGGTACAGATCTAGGATCAGCTTCCCCTAGGTACAGATCTAGGATCAGCTTCCCCTAGGTACAGATCTAGGATCAGCTTCCCCTAGGTACAGATCTAGGATCAGCTTCCCCTAGGTACAGATCTAGGATCAGCTTCCCCTAGGTACAGATCTAGGATCAGCTTCCCCTAGGTACAGATCTAGGATCAGCTTCCCCTAGGTACAGATCTAGGATCAGCTTCCCCTAGGTACAGATCTAGGATCAGCTTCCCCTAGGTACAGATCTAGGATCAGCTTCCCCTAGGTACAGATCTAGGATCAGCTTCCCCTAGGTACAGATCTAGGATCAGCTTCCCCAAACCCAACCATTAGTGGGGAAAATGCAACAAGAGTCCAGCGGCAACTTCACTCTACACCACAGATGGGCATCTGATGGGGGGGGGGCACAATCTGGGGGGCCACAATTTGAACTGTGAGCAACACATTTTAGCAGCCTCCCCCTTGACAGCAGAGAGAAAAAAACATATACGTTTTAGAGTTCATTTCCTGCAATTCTACACATTTTGACATGGGGCAGAGAGAAGATTCTACACATTTTGACATGGGGCAGAGAGAAGATTCTACACATTTTGACATGGGGCAGAGAGAAGATTCTACACATTTTGCCATGGGGCGGAGAGAAGATTCTACACATTTTGACATGGGGCAGAGAGAAGATTCTACACATTTTGCCATGGGGCAGAGAGAAGATTTTGCGATTTTATAAAGAATTTTCTGCAATTCTAAACATTTTACTATAAAGCAGAGAGAAATGTTTACAGTTTTTAAATACGATATCTGAGTGAGAGTGACTAACTGGCTAGACTAACTTAGCAATAAAAATATGTTTTAGCTAACATGGGCTAATTGAGTGTGTCAGTGACTAACATAAAATGCACAACCATGTTTCCATATTGCACCATGTTTATTCTACTATTCTAACTCAACAGTAAGACCCCGACTGAGCTCCTAAATCTGCAGGCCTATAAAAAAGGGGGCCCCCCCATTGCCCATTCCTGCTTTACACTATATTAGAAGACTTAGAGCAGCGTGGAGGGACTGACCAAATGGTGGGAGGCCGTAGGTCTGTCCTGCTTGGGGGAAGGCGGTGTAGACTGTGGCCTGGGTCTGTCCTGCCTGGGGGAAGGCGGTGTAGACTGTGGCCTGGGTCTGTTCTGCCTGGGGGAAGGCGGTGTAGACTGTGGCCTGGGCCAGAGGAGGAAAGGCACCCTGGCTGGTGGCGTAGGATGTGACTGCTGGTCTGTGGGATAGACGAGGAGAGATAGACAAAATTCTGGAAACTTTCCCCCCCCAAAAATTATTTTTATTTTTTAAAGAAATTCCGGTTGATTGTTTCACAGATCTCCTGCTTATTCCTTCCTGAATCTTCCAACAGGGATTTTTAAAAATAATTATTTTGTTGTTGACATTTTGGGAAAGTTATCAGAATTTTGCAATGAGCAGTGACTGCCTTTTTGCTTGGTAGGGCAATGTGGGTCCTGAACAGCTATGCTCAATAAAAAAGGTCTCTACAGACTTTCCACAGATACAGTCCTATGTTAGCATTTATACAGTAGAACTAGAAATCATCATAACACTGATTACATCTGGCTGCACCATGCATTTCCCTGCGGGAACAATAAAGTTTTAATTGAACAGGCATGCAAGTCCCAACATACATGTAACCCAGTGTTTCACCAATCCTGGTCCTGGGGGCACATTTTGGTTTTTGTCTTAGCACGATCACACTTGATTCAACAAAACAACTCATCATCACGCCTTAGATTTTCAGGTGTGTTAGTGATATTACAAACTTCTTTGGCTCTGCAGGACCAGGAAACACTGACTAACCAATCACAGCAGAGGATATTCACCTGCTTCCTTGGTAGATGTGGGAGTTATATTCAGAGGCTGTTGTGGTGAGTGCTCTGCTGGCCACCGCTGGGGGGAAGAACAACGGTAGCTAAGCTTCATTTAATGTTGTTACAAAACATGCTCTCATTATGACAAATGAAACGGGAGTGTAGACCCAAGGAGTGGGTTGCTCGTACTGGTGTGTGTGTGTGTGTGTGTGTATAGGGTGTGTTGCTCTTACCGGTGTGTGTGTGTGTGTGTGTGTGTGATGGGTGTGTTGCTCGTACCGGTGTGTGTGTGTGTGTAGGGTGTGTTGCTCGTACCGGTGTGTGTAGGTTGTGTTGCTCGTACCGGTGTGTGTGTGTGTGTGTGTGTGTTGCTCGTACCGGTGTGTGTGTGTGTGTGTGTGTTGCTCGTACCGGTGTGTGTGTGTGTGTGTAGGGTGTGTGGCTCGTACCGGTGTGTGTGTGTGTGTGTGTGTAGCTCGTACCGGTGTGTGTGTGTGTAGCTCGTACCGGTGTGTGTGTGTGTGTGTGTGTGTAGCTCGTACCGGTGTGTGTGTGTGTGTGTAGCTCGTACCGGTGTGTGTGTGTGTGTGTGTAGCTCGTACCGGTGTGTGTGTGTGTAGCTCGTACCGGTGTGTGTGTGTGTGTGTGTGTGTAGCTCGTACCGGTGTGTGTGTGTGTAGCTCGTACCGGTGTGTGTGTGTGTGTAGCTCGTACCGGTGTGTGTGTGTGTGTAGCTCGTACCGGTGTGTGTGTGTGTGTAGCTCGTACCGGTGTGTGTGTGTGTGTAGCTCGTACCGGTGTGTGTGTGTGTGTGTGTGTGTGTGTAGCTCGTACCGGTGTGTGTGTGTGTGTGTGTGTGTAGCTCGTACCGGTGTGTGTGTGTGTGTAGCTCGTACCGGTGTGTGTGTGTGTGTGTGTGTGTGTAGCTCGTACCGGTGTGTGTGTGTGTGTGTGTGTGTGTGCAGCTCGTACCGGTGTGTGTGTGTGTGTGTGTGTGTGTAGCTCGTACCGGTGTGTGTGTGTGTGTAGCTCGTACTGGTGTGTGTGTGTGTGTGTGTGTAGGATGTGTTGCTCGTACCGGTGTGTGTGTAGGGTGTGTTGCTCGTACCGGTGTGTGTGTGTGTGTGTAGCTCGTACCGGTGTGTGTGTGTGTGTGTGTAGGATGTGTTGCTCGTACCGGTGTGTGTGTAGGGTGTGTTGCTCGTCCCGGTGTGTGTGTGTGTGTGTGTGTGTGTGTGTGTGTGTGTGAGAGAGTTATGGACTCGTCACAAGCCCAAGGCCTCACTCCTCCTCTGTCTGAACCAACAGTCAACCATCTGTACCAATGAACCACCACTGATGTTGTCTATTCAACAGACAGTCTGATTCCATCTGTTCTTCATACCCACACACCCCAATAGACAGACATCTTCTCTTAGAAGCAACTCACCTCCATCAAGCTGGGCATTAGACAACGTAGAGTATGAATTGTCCTGATCTCCTGAGCCCAAGAGAGTAGGAGGGATCTGGTCATCACGTAGTCCCCTAAAAGCACACATCGACATCCATGTACCAAATATCACAGCCTATTTCCTACCCACAGCACAGTCAGCACCAGAGTATGTGAGCGTCCTTTTCAACTGCTCCGCAAAAAAAAAAAACTGCAGCTCCAAATTCACTCCATTCGTTATAAATCACTATTTAACCAACATGCATCTATTTTTTGTGACTACCTGGACCTACCATTTGCTTTTGAAGTATTGAAAACAAACCATATGGTTTGAATTAAAAGTATTTGTAATAAACATGAAAAAGGTGAATGTAAGAAGCGCTCACCATTTTAAATAGGCTACATGTTATATTAAACAGCATATAAACACTCTAAATAGGTCAGGAGCCAGACAGGGAGACTAAGAAGGAACTACCATTTATTATTTATGCTGTAATTTCAAGGCTATAGCCTACAAAGAAATACATTGTGAAGCATTTGTGAGTGCAACATAATAGGCTGGTAGGGACATAAAGCACCCAGCACTTAAAACCTTTAATTTTAGTCTATAAATTGCATATAAGTTTGGACACCTACTCATTTCAGGGTTTTTCTTTATTTTTACTATTTTCTACATTGTAGAATAATAGTGAAGACATCAAAACTATAAAATAACACATATGGAATCATGTAGTAACCAAATAAGTGTTAAACAAATCAAAATATATTTTTTCTATTTGAGATTCTTCAAAGTAGCCACACTTTGCCTTGATGACAGCTTTGCACACTCCTGGCATTCTCTCAACCAGCTTCAAAAGGTAGTCACCTGGAATGCATATCAATTAACAGGTGTGCCTTGTTAAAGTTAATTTGTGGAATTTCTTTCCTTCTTAATGCATTTGAACCAATCAGTTGTGTTGTGAAAAGGTAGGGGTGGTATAGAGAAGATAGCTCTATTTGGTAAAAGACCAAGTCCATATTATGGCAAGAACAGCTAAACTAAGCAAAGAGAAACGATAGTCCATCATTACTTTAAGACATGAAGAAAAAGTCAATGCAGAAAAAGTCAGGCACTTTGAAAGTTTCTTAAAGTGCAGTCGCAAAAACCATCAAGCGCTATGATGAAACTGTCTCCCATGAGGACCGCCACAGGAAAGGAAAACCCAGAGTTACCTCTGCTGCAGAGGATAAGTTCATTAGAGTTACCAGCCTCAGAAATTGCAGCCCAAATAAAAGTAACAGACACATCTCAATATCAACTGTTCAGAGGAGACTGCGTGAAATCAGGCCTTCGTGGTTGAATTGCTGCAAAGAAACCAAAAAAATCTGTCCTTTGATCGGATGAGTCCAAATTAGAGATTTCTTTATGAAACGCAGAGTAGGTGAACGGATGATCTCTGCATGTGTGGCTCCCACCGTGAAGCATGGAGGAAGATGTGTGATGGTGCTTTGCTGGTGACACTGTCAGTGATTTATTTACAATTCAAAGCACACTTAACCAGCATGGCTACCACAGCATTCTGCAGCGATACGCCATCCCATCTGGTTTGCGCTTAGTGGGACTATCATTTGTTTTTCAACAGGACAATGGCCCAACACACCCCCCGGCTGTGTAAGGGCTATTTGACCAAGGAAAGGGATGGAGTGCTGCATTAGATGACCTGACCTCCACAACACCCGACCTTAACCCAACTGAGATGGTTTGGGATGAGTTGGATGGCAGAGTTAAGGAAATTTATATTTTGATTCGTTTAACACTTTTTTGGTTACTACATGATTCCATATGTGTTATTTCATAGTTTTGATGTCTTCACAATTATTCTACAATGTAGAAAATAGTACAAATAAATTAAAACCCATGAATGAGTAGTTGTCCAAACTTTTGACTGGTAGTGTAGGCTGAATTAAATACAAATTACATGGGGGGGGAAAAATAACCTTATTTGGCTCAGTCTACAGTGCCTTTGAATTCATTTCTAGAAACACGAGTTTGTCCAGTCTGTGGCTTCAGGCTCATGCGATTGTGCCTGGAGTCAGGACAGCAGTGGAGAATGTCCTGCGCACTTGCAGTCACTGGGGATGCTCAACACCCTTTTGGCCACTCTTGCCAGGCTGGGCAGAAATGCAGAGGTTTTCACGCAAAATACCCCTATTATAACAGAAAGCACTTTAAAAAGTTGGAATATGCCAGGCCTATTGTATATAGATAGTAAAACAAAAATTATGAGATCTGATTTTTTTGTTTATAAATACTTTGCTACTTAATTATCTACCCCTCTCATTCCTTTCTTTTAGCGTGTGCACGTAGTAAGTAAACCATCATGCTTTGGGGATATGCGTCTTTTCAGATTCCACAATGATTATTTAGTTGTGGACACTACATCACCACACTCCCTCTCTTGCTCCTCATCTTTGTAAGTCACCTTGATTTAAAAAAACATTGAAGGTTAGAAAATAAACAATTAAAACTGACCTTGGCTCTTGGTCCAGTCCAACATCCAGCTCATGTCTGGCCTTCTTGGTCTGTAAAAGTGAAACACATAGGCTACATCAATGACGTCAGCTCTTCTTCTCGTCTCCAAACACTTACAAACATCATTCCACCAATTAGGTGCCTTTTGAGCAGGTAATTTAGCGAATTTTTATTTCACCTAATTTTAATATTCTGTCAAAGAGCATATTCAACTTAATAAAAAATGTTTTCCCATCTCAAGAGGTAAATTTTTTGTTGTTGTTGAAATACTATAGTAACTGGTGAGAGGAGGATAGTGTGTAGCTGCGAGAAGGAATTACACAACGAGCAAAATGAAAATACTGTTTGCATGTGGCTGCTATGACAGTTGTATCACAGGCTGTATCACAACCGGCCGCGATTGGGAGTCCCATAGGGCGCACAATTAGCCCAGCGTCGTCCGGGTTTGGCCTGGGTAGACCGTCATTGTAAATAAGAATTTGTTCTTAACTGACTTGCCTAGTTAAATAAAGGTTAAATAAATAAAAAAATGCAAATAAAGTGAACTGTGTTTGCGTGTGATCAGGGGTGTAGTCATTCTGCCAATTCTGTTGAAAAACTATTCTTAAACTGAAGCAAATGAAACGGGGATAAACATACCTGAATTTGTCCAATAGAAACTCTCATTTTGCAACTGTTGGACTAATGATTACACCCTAGATCAGCTAGATGCAGGCAAGAGTGTGCAAGGCGGTACTGAATGTGTCACCTTGATTACTCTATAATTTCTGTCGAACCTGTGTGCACCTACGTTGCAAACGCTCATTCATACGCTATGTTGTAGCATCCTCATGATGGGTATAGGGATAATTAGAGTATCATGCAGTAGTCTAAGCCTATCGCTGTTACACTGAACTGGGTGAATGGAATATGAATAACAGTCATCCAATACGCTGTAATAGATAAGGTCATGCTCATCAAAAAATACAAAAAATAGCGTCCTCCCTCATCTTAAAACGTCACCAACCGCCACTGGTGTAAACATTAGTGTATGTAAAAGGTATGAGGGGATAGTAAGGTTAATGTCAGGGTGAAGTGTGAACTCACCGGCAATTCAGGCAGGTCCTGCGAGTCGTCCATGTCCGCTGAGCCACTTCCTCCTGACATGTCTCTCTACTTCTTGGGGAGGCTGTCTGGACACTGCTTCACACAAACGCATACAGACAGACAAAAACACACAGTATGTACAGAGTGAGTGGACAGGACCAGTGCTTTAAGTAGCCTCCCTTTTGACCAGCCGTGATCCCTTCCCCCATCCTCCCCTGACACATCCCCGGTTCAACCCCCGCCCTCCTTACTATCGTAGGATTTGATCAACAGAGGCGCGATATCGCCCCACCGGGGGGGGGGGGGGGGGGGGATGTGGGGCACAGTTTGTCTAATCACCCGCACGGGAGGGCAGGCGAGACAGGTGAGACACGTGCAACACTGACGTTGCACCGTGACCCCACCACTCCAATGTTTACAGTTAAGTGGATTAAGGGGAGCGTGCCTCCTTACATGTGACCTAGCCTACATTTAGGGAAATGTATTCTCTGTGGATTATATGAGAGGCATTAGGTGTTCAGGTGCAAGCTGTCGTATCAATAGGTGGTCTGCTGGATAAGATCTAACCTCATTTTCGGCCACCAACCGTACGTTTACAGTGCATTCGGGAAAGTATTCAGACACCTTGACTTTCCCCCCCCACATATTATTAAGCTACAGCCTTATTCTAATATGTATTAAATAATTGTTTTCCCTCAATCTACATACAATACCCCATTATGACATAGCGAAAACAGGTTAAAGATGTTAGCAAATGTAATAAAAATCAGAAATACCTTATTTATATAAGTATTCAGAACCTATGAGACTCGAAATTGAGCTCTGGTGCATCCTGTTTCCATTGATCATCCTTGAGATGTTTCTACAACTTGATTGGGAGTCCACCTGTGGTAAATTCAATTGATTGGATATGATTTGGAAAGGCACACACCTGTCTATATAAGGTCCCACAGTTGATAATGCATATCAGAGCAAAAAACCAAGCCATGAGGTCAAAGGAATTGTCCATAGAGCTCAGAGACAGGATTGTGCCGAGGCACAGATCTGGGGAAGGGTACCAAAACATTTCCGCAGGGTTGAAGGTCCCCAAGAACACAGTGGCCTCCATCATTCTTAAATGGGAAGAGTTTGGAACCATCAAGATTCTTTAATTTAAAAAAATATATAATAATTCACCTTTATTTAACCAGGTAGGCCAGTTGAGAATAAGTTCTCATTTGCAACTGCGACCTGGCCAAGATAAAGCAAAGCACTGCGACAAAAAAAAGTTACACATGGGATAAACAAACGTACAGTCAATAACACAATAGAAAAATCTATGTACAGTGTGTGCAAATGAAGTAAGATTAGGGAGGTAAGGCAATAAATAGGCCATAGAGGCGAAATAATTACAATTTAGCATTAACACTGGAGTGCTAGATGGGCAGATGATGATGTGCAGGTAGAGATACTGGGATGCAAAAGAGCAAAAAATATATAATGATAATAACAATACGGGGATGAGGTAGTTGGGTGTGCTATTTACAGATGGGCTGTGTACAGGTACAGTGATCGGTAAGCTGCTCCGACAGCTGATGCTTCAAGTTAGCGAGGGAGATAAAATTCTCCAGCTTCAGTGATTTTTGCAATTCGTTCCAGTCATTGGCAGCAGGTAACTGGAAGGAAAGGCGGTCAAGGGAGGTGTTGGCTTTGGGGATGACAGTGAGATATACCTGCTGGAGCGTGTGCTACGGGTGGGTGTTGCTATGGTGACCAGTGAGCTGAGATAAGGCGAGGCGTTACCTAGCAAAAACGTATAGATGACTTGGAGCCAGTGGGTTTGGCGACGAATATGTAGCGAGGGCCAGCCAACGAGAGCATACAGTGGTGGGTAGAATAATGGGGCTTTGGTGACAAAACGGATGGCACTGTAATTTGCTGAGTAGAGTGTTGGAGGCTATTTTGTAAATTACATCGCCAAAGTCAAGGATCTGTAAGATAGTCAGTTTTACGAGGGTATGTTTGGCAGCATGAGTGAAGGAGTGTTGCAAAATAGGAAGCCGATTCTAGATTTTATTTGGGATTGGAGATGCTTAATGTGAGGTGCTCTCCCTAGATCTGGCCTCACGGCCAAACTGAGCATTCTAAAATATATTTTGATTTGATTTGTTTTTGGTTACTATATGATTCCATGTGTTAATTCATAGTTTTGATGTCTTCACTATTTTCTATCTTGTAGAATAAAGAAAAACCCTGGAATAAGTAGGTGTTCTAAAACTTTTGACCGGTACTGTATATATACAGTTGAAGTCGGAAGTTTACATACACTTAGGATGGAGTCATTAAGACTCGTTTTTCAACCACTCCACAAATTCCTTGTTAACAAACTATAGTTTTGGCAAGTCGATTAGTACAGCTACTGTGTGCATGACAAGTAATTTTTCCAACAATTGTTTACAGACAGATTATTTCACTTATAATTCACTGTATCACAATTCCAGATGGTCAGAAGTTTACATACGCTTAGTTGACTGTGTGCCTTTAAACAGCTTGGAAAATTCCAGAAGATTATGTCATGGCTTTAGAAGCTTCTGATAGGCTAATTGACGTCAATTGGAGGTGTACCTGTGGATGTATTTCAAGGCCTACCTTCAAACTCAGTGCCTCTTTGCTTGACATCATGGGAAAATCAAAAGAAATCAGCCAAGACCTCAGAAAATATATTGTAGACCTCCACAAGTCTGATTCATCCTTGGGAGCAATTTCCAAATGCCTGAAGGTACCACGTTCATCTGTACAAACACTAGTACACAGGTATAAACTAGAGGTCGACCGATTATGATTTTTCAATGCAGATACCGATTATTGGAGGACCAAAAAAATCCAATACCGATTAATTAATTAATTAATTTGTAATAATGACAATTACAACAATACTGAATGAACACTTATTTTAACTTAATATAATACATCAATAAAAATCTATTTAGCCTCAAATAAATAATGAAACATGTTCAATTTGGTTTAAATTATGCAAAAACAAAGTGTTGGAGAAGAAAGTAAAAGTGCAATACGTGCCATGTAAAAAATCTAACGTTTAAGTTCCTTGCTCAGAACATATGAAAGCTGGTGGTTCCTTTTAACATGAGTCTTCAATATTCCCAGGTAAGAAGTTTTAGGTTGAGGTTATTATAGGAATTATAGGACTATTTCTCTCTATACCATTTGTATTTCATATACCTTTGACTATTGGATGTTCTTACAGGCACTATAGTATTGCCAGTGTAACAGTATAGCTTCCGTCCCTCTCCTCGGCCCTACCTGGGCTCGAACCAGGAACACATCGAAAACAGCCAGCCTCAAAGCATCGTTACCTATCGCTCCACAAAAGCCGCGGCCCTTGCAGAGCAAGGGGAACAACCACTCCAAGTCTCAGAGCGAGTGACGTTTGAAACGCTATTAGCGCGCACCCCGCTAACTAGCTAGCCATTTCACATCAGTTACACCAGCCTAATCTCGGGAGTTGATAGGCTTGAAGTCATAAACATCTGCTGGCAAACGCACGAAAGTGCTGTTTGAATGAATGCTTACGAGCCTGTTGCTGCGTACCACCGTTCAGTCAGACTGCTCTATCAAATATCAAATCAGACTTAATTATAACATAATAATACACAGAAATACGAGTCTTAGATCATTAATATGGTCAAATCCGGAAACTATCATTTCGAAAATAAAACGTTTATTCTTTCAGTGAAATACGGAACCGTTCCGTATTTTATCTAACGGGTGGCATCCATAAGTCTAAATATTCCTGTTACATTGCACAATCTTCAATGTTATGTCATAATTACGTAAAATTCTGGCAAAATAGTTCGCAACGAGCCAGGCAGCCCAAACTGTTGCATATACCCTGACTCTGCATACAATGAACGCAAGAGAAGTGACACAATTTCCCTAGTTTAATATTGCCTGCTAACATGATTTCTTAATATGCAGGTTAAAAAAAATATACTTCTGGGTATTGATTTTAAGAAAGGCATTGATGTTTATGGTTAGGTACATTCGTGCAACGATTGTGCTTTTTTCGCAAATGCGCTTTTGTTAAATCATCCCCCGTTTGGCGAAGTAGGCTGTCTTTGTTAGGAAGAAATAGTCTTCACAGTTCGCAACGAGCCAGGCGGCCCAAACTGCTGCATATACTCTGACTCTGTTGCACAGAACGCAAGAGAATTGACACAATTTCCCTAGTTAAAATAAATTCAAGTTAGCAGGCAAAATTAACTAAATATGCAGGTTAAAAAATATATACTTATGTATTGATTTTAAGAAAGGCGCTTTTTTCACGAATGCGCTTGTTAAATCACCCGTTTGGGTGATCACCCGTCGAAGTAGGCTATGATTCAATGATAAATTAAGAGGCACCGCATCGATTATATGCAACGAAGGACAAGCTAGATAAACTAGTAATATCATCAACCATGTGTAGTTAACTAGTGATTATGTTAAGATTGATTGTTTTTTATAAGATACGTTTAATGCTAGCTAGCACCTTACCATGGCTCCTTGCTGCACTCGCATAACAGGTAGTCAGCCTGCCACGCAGTGTCCTCGTGGAGTGCAATGTAATCGGCCATGATTGGTGTCCAAAAATGCCGATCACCGATTGTTATGAAAACTTGAAATCGGCCGTTCCGATTAATCGGTCGACCTCTAGTATAAACACAATGGGACCACGCAGCAGCCATACTGCTCAGGAAGGAGATGCGTTCTGTCTCCTAGAGATGAACGTACTTTGGTGCAAAAAGTGCAAATCAATCCCAGAACAACAGCAAAGGACCTTGTGAAGATACTGGGGGGAAAAAAGGTACAAAAGTATCTATATCCACAGTAAAATGGGTCCTATATCGACATAACCTGAAAGGCCGCTCGGCAAGGAAGAAGCCACTGCTCCAAAACCGCCATAAAAAAGCCAGACAATGGGTTGCAACTGCACATGGGGACAAAGATCGTACTTTTTGGAGAAATGTCCTCTGGTCTGAAGAAACAAAAAATACAACTTATCCATAATGACCATTGTTATGTTTGGAGGAAAAAGGGGGAGGCTTGCAAGCCGAAGAACACCATCCCAACCGTGAAGCACAGGAGTGGCAGCATCATGTTGTGGAGGTGCTTTGCTGCAGGAGGGACTGGTGCACTTCACAAAATAGATGGGATCATGAGGAATTAAAATTATGTGGATATATTGAAGCAACATCTCAAGACATCAGTCAGGAAGTTAAAGCTTGGTTGCAAATGGGTCTTCCAAATGGACAATGACCCCAAGCATACTTCCAAAGTTGTGGCAAAAGGGCTTAAGGACAACAAAGTCAAGGTATTGGAGTGGCCATCACAAAGCCCTGACCTCAATCCCATAGAAAAATTTGTGGGCAGAACTGAAAGAGCGTGTACGAGCAAGGAGGCCTATAAACCTGACTCAGTTACACCAGCTCTGTCAGGAGGAATGGGACAAAATTTACCCAACTTATTGTGGGAAGCTTGGGGAAGGCTACCCGAAACATTTGACCCAAGTTAAACAATTTAAAGGCAAAGCTACCAAATACTAATTGAGTGTATGTAAACTTCTGACCCACTGGGAATGTGATGAAAGGAATAAAAGCTGAAATAAATCATTATCTCTACTATTATTCTGACATGTCACATTCTTACCTTAAAGTGGTGATCCTAACTGAAATAAGACAGGTAATATTTACTAGGATTAAATGTCAGAAATGGTGAAAAACTTAGTTCAAATGTATTTGGCTGAGGTGTATGTAAACTATATATATATATATATATATATATATATACAGTGGGGAGAACAAGTATTTGATACACTGCCGATTTTGCAGGTTTTCCTACTTACAAAGCATGTAGAGGTCTGTAATTTTTATCATAGGTACACTTCAACTATGAGAGACGGAATCTAAAACAAAAATCCAGAAAATCACATTGTATGATTTTTAAGTAATTAATTTGCATTTTATTGCATGACATAAGTATTTGATACATCAGAAAAGCAGAACTTAATATTTGGTACAGAAACCTTTGTTTGCAATTACAGAGATCATACGTTTCCTGTAGTTCTTGACTAGGTTTGCACACACTGCAGCAGGGATTTTGGCCCACTCCTCCCTACAGATCTTCTCCAGATCCTTCAGGTTTCGGGGCTGTCGCTGGGCAATACGGAGTTTCAGCTCCCTCCAAAGATTTTCTATTGGGTTCAGGTCTGGAGACTGGCTAGGCCACTCCAGGACCTTGAGATGCTTCTTACGGAGCCACTCCTTAGTTGCCATGGCTGTGTGCTTCGTGTCGTTGTCATGCTGGAAGACCCAGCCACGACCCATCTTCAATGCTCTTACTGAGGGAAGGAGGTTGTTGGCCAAGATCTCGCGATACATGGCCCCATCCATCCTCCCCTCAATACGGTGCAGTCGTCCTGTCCCCTTTGCAGAAAAGCATCCCCAAAGAATGATGTTTCCACCTCCATGCCTCACGGTTGGGATGGTGTTCTTGGGGTTGTACTCATACTTCTTCTTCCTCCAAACACGGCGAGTGGAGTTAGACCAAAAAGCTATATTTTTGTCTCATCAGACCACATGACCTTCTCCCATTCCTCCTCTGGATCATCCAGATGGTCATTGGCAAACTTCAGACAGGCCTGGACATGCACTGGCTTAAGCAGGGGGACCTTGCGTGCGCTGCAGGATTTTAATCCATGACGGCGTAGTGTGTTACTAATGGTTTTCTTTGAGACTGTGGTCCCAGCTCTCTTCAGGTCATTGACCAGGTCCTGCCGTGTAGTTCTGGGCTGATCCCTCACCTTCCTCATGATCATTGATGCCCCACGAGGTGAAATCTTGCATGGAGCCCCAGACCGAGGGTGATTGACCGTCATCTTGAACTTCTTCCATTTTCTAATAATTGCGCCAACAGTTGTTTCCTTCTCACCAAGCTGCTTGCCTATTGTCCTGTAACCCATCCCAGCCTTGTGCAGGTCTACAATTTTATCCCTGATGTCCTTACACAGCTCTCTGGTCTTGGCCATTGTGGAGAGGTTGGAATCTGTTTGATTGAGTGTGTGGACAGGTGTCTTTTATACAGGTAACGAGTTCAAACAGGTGCAGTTAATACAGGTAATGAGTGGAGAACAGGAGGGCTTCTTAAAGAAAAACTAACAGGTCTGTGAGAGCCGGAATTCTTACTGGTTGGTAGGTGATCAAATACTTATGTCATGCAATAAAATGCAAATTAATTATTTAAAAATCATACAATGTGATTTTCTGGATTTTTGTTTTAGATTCCGTCTCTCACAGTTGAAGTGTACCTATGATAAAAATTACAGACCTCTACATGCTTTGTAAGTAGGAAAACCTGCAAAATCGGCAGTGTATCAAATACTTGTTCTCCCCACTGTATATATATATTAGTTATTTCCGAAGTTTACATACACCTCAGCCAAATACATTTTAACTAAAAGGAAACACCCTATTAGATACTATGCCTTCTGCAAACGTTTTAATGACAACAAAAGTGTTGCGATGTAACATCCATAATGCCTCCTATGTCTCCAACATGCCAATATTTAGAAGCCACCCCACCCATAGGTGTACTATAGACAGATTAAAAGATTAATTCTCTGAAAAAGGTCCATTCTCTGAGACATTCAAAGTTGTGATTTGTGCCTGCACATATAATGTCCATAACGCTGGAATCGCCCAGTAGTACTAGCAGGCAAGACCAAAAAGCAAAGCTGAAGAAACAAATGAGGGCACTTATAACACAATTAAAAGTATAAAAACATTCTCGTCATCTGCAGTGCAGCGTAACACTGATAGATTTGTTTTCATAGGAATTTAAAGTAAGATGGTTTAAAGGTTTGCAAATAGACCTGACCTGGGTATTTTCTATTGAATTTAGGCCTATTGTGAATCTGGCCTCTAGCCTAATACGCAGTTAAGATCTGGCTCGTGAGACTATTGTGAATCCAATACCATCTCTGTCTTGAAAACCATACGTAAGCTCGACCTAATCCCGGCACCTGCTGTTATGTAGGTAACCTGGAACTTGCTGTGCTCAGTGATTGCCTGATATTACCCTATGGTGTAGCCAGTTCTCAGAACCTTCACTAGAGCAATTCCTAACATCCCAAAAAAATAAAAAATAGCCTGTGTCGTTTTGTGGACAATAGGGGGAGAAGGTACTATTTCATACCATTTAATTGTTTTACTATTTTCTACATTGTAAAATAATACTGAAGACAACAAAACTATGAAATAACACATATGGAATCATGCAGTAACCAAAGAAGTGTTAAACAAATAAAAAATATATTTTACATTTGAGATTCTTCAAATAGCCACCCTTTGCCTTGATGACAGCTTTGCACACTCTTGGCATTCTCTCAACCAGCTTCACCTGGAATATTTTTCCAACAGTCTTGAAGTAGTTCCCACACATGCTGAGCACTTGTTCACTCTGCGGTCCGACTCATCCCAAACCATCTCAATTTGGTTGAAATCAGGGGATTGTGGAGGCCAGGTTATCTGATGCAGCACTCCATCACTCCCCTTCTTGGTAAAATAGCCCTTACACAGCCTGGACGTGTGTTGGGTCATTGTCCTGTTGAAAAACAAATGATAGTGGGACTAAGCGCAAACCAGATGGGATGGCGTATCGCTGCAGAATGCTGTGGTAGCCATGCTGGTTAAGTGTGCCTTGAATTCTAAACAAATCACAGACAATGTCACCAGCAAAGCACCCCCACACCATAACACCTCCTCCTCCATGCTTTACGGTGGCAAATACGCATACGGCGATCATCCGTTCACCCACACAGTGTCGCACACACGGCGGTTGGAACCAAAAATCTCCAATTTGGACTCCAGACCAAAGGACAAATTTCATTTGCTCGTTTCTTGGTGTAAGCAAGTCTCTTCTTCTTATTGGTGTCCTTTAGTAGTGGTTTCTTTGCAGGAATTAGACCACGAAGGCCTGATTAAAGCAGTCTCCTCTGAACAGTTCATGCTGAGATGTGTCTGTTACTTGAAGCATTTATTTGGGCTGCAATTTCTGAGGCTGGTAACTCTAATGAACTTATCCTCTGCAGCAGAGGAAACTCTGGGTCTTCCATTCCTGTGGTGGTCCTCATGAGAGCCAGTTTCATCATAATGCTTGATGGTTTTTGCAACTGTACTTGAAGAAACTTTTAACGTTCTTCATTTTCTGTATTGACTGACCTTCATATCTTTAAAAAGTAATGGACTGTCATTTCTCTTTGCTTATTTTAGCTGTTCTTGCCCTAATATGGGCTTGGTCTTTTACCAAATAGGGCTGTGTCTGTATACCAGCCCTACCGTGTCACAACACAAATGATTGGCTCAAACGCATTAAGAAGGAAAGAAATTCCACAAATTCCACAAAAATGTTAATTGAAATGCATTCCAGGTGACTACCTCATGAAGCCGGTTGAGAGAATGCCAAGCGCGTGCAAAGCTGTCATCAAGGCAGAGGGTGGCTACTTTGTTTCATAGTTTCGATGTCTTCACTATTCTACAATGTAGAAAATAGTAAAAATAAAGAAACCCTGGAATGAGTAGGTGTGTCAACTTTTGACTGGTCCTTATATATATATATATATATAAGGATAGGCCAATGATTGATACTGTATGTTTCATTAAGGTTGGCTTCTTAGCATTCATAGCAATGGTTATCAACTGCACCGCAGAGATGGAACATAAATCACAGAAATAGATGTGGGGGTACGAGATTTGACTTCAGAATAGTTATAGGGTGTGTTAAGTGGTAGTGTCCCGTCCTCTCAGGTCGTTGGGGTAGGATTCGACTGGGTTAAAGTAGTGGAATAAATGTGTGGATACTAACCCTACACTCATTGGCCTACCCTTCTATTCACGGGGATCCTCTCAGATTCATTCACTCTTGATCCACCCTATGCCTCAGCATCCTGTACATATTCTGCACTACTCTGACCATCTCAACCTGCCTCTCTCGCATCGGACACCTCCGATTCCCAGCTAAATGGGCAACCCTACAGTTGACAACTTTTTCCACCGAAACGACACATTGCTCTGTCCCATGTCCTCCTGCACACTTGGAATCTCTCTCCTACACACCGCTGCGACATGCCCATAAGTGACATAACACAGCAAATCCTTGCCTGGTAGAAAAAAAGAAAGAAAAAAAAAGAAGCAAATCCAAGTTCCATTCTATAACAATTAGCCGGTGGACTTTGACATAGATAATTTAGCACGCATGCCCAAAACAGAAGTGTGTGTGCTAAGTTAGCGCAACAACACTGAATTTAACATCATCAGGTTCCACAAGGCTAACATTTATTTTCATGAAATAAAAGGTGCTACACGCTTACTAGAACATGCTAAGTTTTGCAGAGTAAACGTCAACTTCTGAAGGTGACGTCCAGTTAGCAAATAAGAGACAAATTACTATTTAGCTACGTTAGGTGGCTTCTCGTTTAGCTAACTGAAAACAAAGAGACATTGAATAACGCTATAAATATAGTTGGAGATATTTAAATCTGCATTTAATTGCAATAACCCCGGTAAGTTTCCGGGGCCATTGCTAGGAGTTGGTTAGAACGTGTTAGCCCGTTCGCGTATTGTTTTTAGCTACGTTAGCTGGCTAGCTAGCCAACTGAGTGTTGGAACTTCACTTCCAAAGTTTCGAAAATTCACCAACATGGATGTAGACTATATAGCTAGGTATATGATTAGAGTTAGTCAAATGTATCTTACCATTGGGGTAATGTGTTTTATTTTTTAGTTGAATGGCTTCGTATTGATTCCACACCGCTTTGTCTGTTGTTAGGGACCACTATTTGGCAGGAAGCTTTTATGGTACGCTGTACGCACGCGTGTGGTTAACCCTGAGAATTCAGTCCAGACCAGGGCCCGGGTTCCCAAAATGAACTTGCCTGGCCTTAAGATGCTTTTGGGAGAATCGGACTTATACATTTATCTGGTCTAGACTACATTCTAAAATGTAACAGCAATTTGGGGGTCATGTAAAGGAAAGTTTGGGAACCTCTGAAGTAGAGGCTCTGTTGTGATTTTGATTTATGATCTATTTGATGCGGTTGTCCTGGTTTTTACCACTAAACTTGTTTCTACATTAAAACATGTTTATGAAATTATATGGAATATAATAATTGAATGTTGCCTATTTTTCCAAAAGAGCAGCACCAAAAAACAAAATGTACCAGACCATTAAAAAAAATGTTTTTCCTATGAATGGTACTTAGTCAGGTAAAATGGACTACTATTTTAGCCTACTACTTACCAAGGCTCATCATTTCACAAATTTTCTAAGTATATATATCTTCTTGTAACTCCTTGATTCAATATCAAACTGGCCTCCAGAAAAACATTCGGTTGATACATTCCATTTGAATTTGGTCAATACATTTTATTTACCATTTTGAAAAGAGATTACACAATTCATTATTTAAATGATCCATTCTACGAATTTTGTCCTCTGGTCTTTAAACATACAGTACATTATGTGTCATGACATATACATGGAGAAAGCCTGTGATGTTTATTACACTATTCATGGCCATCAGTAAATGAATGGCTGTAGCACTATCTACAAAGAGTAATTTCTCTCATCATTGCAGCGGCACAACTTATCAGGTTGTTGTCTAGAGCAGTGTTCCCCAAACTCAGACCTGCCCCCCCCCCCCCCCCCCATCGGGGTGCACGCTTTGGTTTTTGCCCTAGCACTGCACAGCGGATTCAAATAATCAAAGCTTGATGAGTTTGTTATTTTAACTCAGCTGTGTAGTTCTAGCGCAAAAAACAAAACGTGCACCGGGGTGGGGGGGGGGGCTCAGGACTGAGTTTGGGAAACACTGCTCTATACCATGAGGATAACAGGGAAGAAATAGATACCACACACACATACATATGGACCAGGACTTCCTATCCTAACACGACTGAGACAGACACTTTACAAAATGAAAGCCATTCACAGTTCCTTTCTGTCAATCTAGCTGGAGTTCTGTACACGACACAAATGGTTATACATAACAATCTAATGGATTCTCTAGTGTTTTGCCAGCAAAACAGCAATCACTTCCACTCACAAGAATAACAATGATTGATATGTGCTATTACAGCAGAAGATTGATTACCCCATCTTCTGTATTTATGACAAAAATATATTAAGTCTACAAACAGCTTGTCAACACAGTCTTAGGTGGGTAAATGTGTAAAAGTGCAGGCATTAGAAGAACAAAGGTTAGAAAATACATTTTTCCCCACTTAGGGAGTACATTTCTGTTTAGAGATGTATAAATAGTTTTACATATTTAGAGCTTGGTAATATAATTATATTTGCTTTCTGTTTTTAAGGAGTTAAGTGAAAAAGTTTGTTTTTAAAAGACTACTTTGTAATTACTCGGGACTGAAATATAGTCGTAAGATGAACAGTACCTGGAAATGGAAACCCAAATGGATTGTTTTGGTCAGATACAGTTAATATAACATGAAATTATATTGCAGATTTCTTGTAAAATACAATATTTTGTGTCTGCTTTCTATACATTGTAATTTTTTGGCTCCAACATTTTCTGCATGTGGAGAAAATGTGGTGACCAGTAGAATTAAGTTCAGATGGTACGACGCTACCTTATTTGAAACGTATTTCATGTTGATCATTTCTGGTGTTTTCCTACTTGTTTAGCTAATATATTTTGAGGGTGAACAGATCAATAGAATGATTTTGAGGGTGAACAGATCAATAGAATGATTTTGAGGGTGAACAGATTAATAGTATGATTTTGAGGGTGAACAGATCAATATAATGATTTTGAGGGTGAACAGATCAATATAATGATTTTGAGGGTGAACAGATCAATATAATGATTTTGAGGGTGAACAGATCAATAGAATGATTTTGAGGGTGAACAGATCAATAGTATGATTTTGAGGGTGAACAGATTAATAGTATGATTTTGAGGGTGAACAGATATGCAGCTGAACATGAGACAGAGTGGATGCTTAAACAATGCAATCACCCTCTATGCCTCAAGTGCAATCCAGCATTCACATAACAATTGACAACAAATGCATTGTGACATGTAAGTCTTCAATATATATACAGAATGATCAGGAAGGCAGGGCCCTCTACAGTCTGTGTTTGATGTAGCCTAGCCGCGTCGGCGCAGTACTGCTCTCGGGTTTCCGCTGCCGTGAAACTTCAGCCACTTCACTCCTCTTTCCGACAGCGGTCGTGGTCCACAGCGATTAGAGAGAAACGTCCTTTCTCCCTGTAGTACAAAACAACATCCCACCTTGGCACACTTTGCATCAGGTAAGTAGGGTCATTGGTATTGAAGATTGGAGTCCCATGCGATGTACATGCAACAATCCCAGGAGATCTGGAGTTCTAGACCCCCCTTGTTTTCCTCTCAGGCATGTTCAGGAGCCTTCTTAACAGACCATGAACACCTCCCACACCACTCATACAGTACATGGTGCATGTCTCTGCCTGTGTCTCTATTTGTTCCCATCCCCCTCTCATCATCAATAGAGGTGATGAGAATAGAGTCCCTCACATGAAGCCATCAGTGGGTCCATAGGAGAAGCCTGGGAAGGCTCCAGCTGCCTCCTTGATGCTACTGGTCACCAGCAGGCCGTCCGTGTTGCACAGCGACGAGGTCACAGGGAGGTGGGTGAACTCTGGGTCAAAGTGCCTGAGATCCGTGGGCCCGCTCTGTGAAAGCCAACCAACCAGAGTAGTGTATTAGAGACGGGCTCCGAAACACAAATCATCAAATTCACATTTCACACATTATAAGGTAATTGTCAATGTCTCCTTTCTCTTGAAGTGTGCACTTGTTCACTACTTCCCACAAACTAAAAGCATTGGATTGGGGGAGGTGTGGGCTAAAGGGAGTTTCCCCATCTACAGTATAAAGTCTTCTGATAAATGTACGTACCACAGAGGGAATGTAGGGTGGTGTGATCTTCCTGGCCATCAGGTCATCCCAGTTGATGGGTGAGAAGAAGGTGTGGCACTTCAGCTCCATCTACAGGAAAATAGAAACACTACATCAACCCACTGGTACAGTACAGTAGTACTCGTACAGAACAACCTTACTGACACTAGTAAGCTAGTATTGTTTTATGTCTTGTATAGTACATTGATTCTATATTAGGCTGCTGAGGGGAAGCAGGCTCATAATAATGTCTGGAACGGAGCAAATGGAATGTCATGAAACCATGGAAACCATGTGTTTGATGTATTTGATACCATTCCACCTATTTCGCTCCAGCCATTACAGCCATTACCACGAGCCGGTCCTCCCCAATTAAGGTGGCACCAAACTCCTGTGATATATATATATATATATATATTGTCAATGTAGATATACTTACAAAATCATCTTTCACTCCCAGCCTCTTGGTGCGGTCCTTTTGCAGGAGCCCCTCCAACAGTTCCCTGCCTGAGTTGGACACGTTGGGCTTCAGTATCAGAGGCTTGTTCAGGATATTGTTGTACATCTCAGCTGTGTTACGACTGTAGAAGGGTGGCTATGGAGGGAGACCAAGAGCAAACATGTGTACATGCTACTTAGTCAAACTCCTAACACACCAGGCACCATGATTGTCAGTGTACTTGTGATTTATAATTACATTCTCTATATTGAACTGACATAGTGACAGTATGTATCCCAAATGGCACCCTATTCCCTTTATAGTGCCCTACTTTTGACCAGGGTCCATATGGCTCTAGTCAAGAGAAGTGCACTACATAGGGAATAGGGTGCCATTTGGAATGTATCCATTATTGAATAACACGTTTAGATGCATTGTGAAAACTGAAAGATGACGAAAAAAAGCTGGAAAAAAGCATATGGATGACTCACCAGTCCGTAGAGCATCTCGTACAGCACCGATCCCAGGCACCACCAGTCCACTGTGCGGTCGTACGCCTGCTTCTGCAGCACCTCGGGGGCCAGGTACTCTGGCGTTCCACAGAAGGTGGTGGTGGTTCCAGTGGGTGCCAGGCCCTCTTTGCAGAGGCCAAAGTCTGTCAGGACAATGTGTCCCGTAGAGGCTAGCAGGATATTCTCAGGCTTCAGATCTCTGTGACAGGGAAGAGAGGGAGAGGGTTATGAAACAGACACCCAGATAAATACAACATTTATTTTTCTTGTCACATTAATTTCCTAGTATCCCTAAGGATTCAGTCGTTTTATCAGTAGCTAGGTTTCCATCCAATTGGAGACAGATTTTCATGTGAATATTCTCCAATCTTCAAAAAGAAAATATGTGCATTCTCCCACCAGCGGTGTTCCCACCAAACAGAATCGATGCAGATAAGAATCAGTGCATGATGACGTAGTGCACACATAATGTACTTTTTCTACTTAAGTTTTCATGTACTGAATAGAAATCTAAAGATCAATGTATCGTTAAATAGCAAATGTGTCACGACTTCCGCCGAAGTCGGCCCTTCTCCTTGTTCGGGTGGTGTTCGGCGTTCGACGTCACCGGCTTTCTAGTCACCACCGATCCATGTTTCAGTTTCGTTTTGTCTGTATTACATACACCTGGTTTCAATCCCCCTATCATGTTCCCTATTTAACCCTCTGGCATACATTTCTGTTCTGTCCGTGATTGTTTGTGTCGTTATGTGCTAGTATGTTTGTTATTATTCCTATGTGGAATTTTGCTTGTATTTTGAGTAAACTCCGTTGTGTTGCTCAACACTTGTGTCCTGCGCTTGACTCCGCTACATATCTGCACACAATCGCTGACAAAATGTGTCTACTCTTGGCACTATGCTCTAGCCAACAGCTGGCAGAGATACAGTTCAGGTAGAAGCGAGTCTACATGATTATTATGGATAAGAGCATTGCTTAATTTTAGCCAGATCCTGCCGGAACAGAATCCGGCACCTCTCCGTTTTGGACTGTTTCGTTCCGGAACTTATTTGACCGGATGCGGTACCTGTCGTGGGATGAAACATTTTAACTTTTTTGCAATGTAAAAGTTATAATAAACGCAATCAATGTTCATTCGAGTTGTGTCTTCGTTAATTCCCCACACGCTTCATAATGTATTTTCTTATATAGCCGCGCAAGGGTTCTGGACGAGCCGCGCAAGGGTTCTGGACGAGCTACAACACGCCTGATGAATTGAAATACATTTTCCAAAGTGCCAGAATTGCTGCTGTCTGTTCAGAAAGAAATGAAATAATTCAAAATATCCTACAACACCAAAGGAAAGCCAAACATGTTACCACAGAGGATAAATAGCTTAGCTGTGGAGTATAGCCCAATAACAAGGCATGTCATACAGTCAGGAACGCGCGGCAGATCTGTCAGCTGTAGGATACCAAAATACTTAATCAACATCCAAATATTGTTTTACAAATTAAAACGAGAGAGGCTTTGGCACGAGCGCATAACGCCATCACCAGCAAGCTGCATGCTCATCATTGGGTGTGTCAGTAAAACTGGAAAGCATTTTTAGGACTATAATTTCCTCATACTGTAGCATAAAATAAGTCTGCACACGCCTAGGCTATTGATGGATTCAAGACAAGGTAGTTTTCATTGATCTCAGTTTGTCAGTGTCAAAGTAGCCACTCAATTCGACCAAGTGTGTTGTATTATGGATACGAGGTCGAATCATGACGTCAGTGATCTTCAGGTCGGAAAGTCGGAGCTCTAGAAAGAGGTCAGAGTTCCCCACTAGGAATTCCGAGTTGGATGACAGTTCAAAACCAATTTTCCAATGCGGCGCAATTTTTTCTCTCCCGATTTCCCAGTTGTCTGGAACGCTCGGAAGTCGGCTATTTCCCAGCTCCCAGTTCCGAATGCGGCATTAAAAAAAATATTACTCCTAAATCTCGCATGAAATGCGTTTATAAAAGGACAAAAATGTCCCATGTGTGCAACTTTTGTAAGTGTCTCTTCTCTACTGCTCGATGCCACTACGCAAATGTGACGATAAGCATTAAATGCCTTATTATAAAGGTGATTTGTTTTTCTTCTCATGCTTCTGGTACCTCAGTTTCCTAGGCTACGTGCGTTTACCTTCCACTACGCCACTGGTCCTTATTCACTAGACCTAGACCATGGTTTCCCAAACTCGGTCCTGGGAACCCTCTTGGGAACCCTCTTTTATGGCAAAAACCAGACTACATACTATGAGTGGTATTTTCCCAGCCATGTGCTATTACACATGGCCACCACCAGGGGTGGTGTAGGATAGGATCTTAGTTTGTACCTGTAAACAATATGCAAGGAGTGGAGGTATCCCAGAGCACTGGCGATCTCTGCAGCGTAGAACCTGGCTCTGGGTTCTAGGAACACCCTCTCTCTCTGTAGATGGTAGAACAACTCTCCTCCATTCACGTAGTCGAGGACAAAGTAGAGTTTGTCAGTAGTCTGGAAGGAATAGTGCAGCCCCACCAGGAAAGGATGTTTGATATTCTTCATCAGGACACTTCGCTCCGCCATGATATGCTTTTGCTGGATGAGGGAGGAGGAGGAAGAGAGCATACCATTCACGATGACAGTAGTCCAAAAGACACCTCAGGCCAACTGAGCAAGCAGCTGAGTGGTTGTATGTATTTGTGGCTATTGCAGTTTGCTTGAAGTATTGATTGTGTGTTTTAATAGCGAAGACCAGTAAAGATTCACCTCTTTCTTCTTCAAGATGATTTTCTTCTGTAGAACCTTGACGGCGTAATACTCGTTGCTGTCCCGGTGACGAGCCAGCAGGACTTTCCCAAAGCTCCCTTTGCCAATGATTTTCAGGTAGTCAAAATCACTTGGTTTGATCGCCAACTCCTCAGCTAGAGAGCTTCTGGGGAACGTCAGGCACATCTGAAAAAAAGGAACGGAGAGGAGAAAGGTAAGAACAACCATCTTGGCTCTGGATTAAATGATCTATTCACACCCATGTGAATCTTACAGTATATGTCCTAAATGGCACCCTACTCCCTATATAGTGCACTACTTTTGACCTGAACCCTATGAGCTGTGGTCAAAAGCAGTGCACTATGGGGGGGCATATGGTGCCATTTGGGTGGAACTCTTTCTGTCTGCCCCAAGGGCCAAGCCAAGTGTTGTGCTCACCGGATTCAGAAGTTCATCATCATCATCATCCAGCTCTTCATTCTGGTTCTCATCGATCTTGAGGAAGTCAACTTCAGAGCTGAGGAACGAACAGAGAGAATGTTCACTTTAGGACGTTAAAATGGAATCCTCCGCCACTGATGATTCTCTGACGTTATTTTGACTGATACATTCATTTGCAACTTTGTGATTTTAGGGATGACATGGTATTTTCTAGAGTGTATAAATTATAATAGTCATACTTGGCTTGGCATTGAAAGCCAGTATTTCAATTACTATGATTGTTACCCACTTTGGAAGCTGGACATTGCGATGCCTGTGACTGTTGGTATTTCAGGTGAACAAGGCTGAGTTTTACAGTGATTACAATTAGCAAATAGAGAAGGTTCCATCTGTCATTTAAGTTCATCTGACCAATAAGGACAAGCAAGCTAAGCCTTTCAATAAGGGTCTTTACTAACTCCTCATAGAGACAATAAGGGTCTCCACTAACTCCTCATAGACAATAAGGGTCTTTACTAACTCCTCATAGAGACAATAAGGGTCTCTACTAACTCCTCATAGAGACAATAAGGGTCTCTAACTCCTCATAGACAATAAGGGTATATACTAACTCCTCATAGACAATAAGGGTCTCTACTAACTCCTCATAGAGACAATAAGGGTCTCCACTAACTCCTCATAGACAATAAGGGTCTCTACTAACTCCTCATAGAGACAATAAGGGTCTCTACTAACTCCTCATAGACAATAAGGGTCTCTACTAACTCCTCATAGACAATAAGGGTCTCTACTAACTCCTCATAGACAATAAGGGTCTCCACTAACTCCTCATAGAGACAATAAGGGTCTCTACTAACTCCTCATAGACAATAAGGGTCTCTAACTCCTCATAGACAATAAGGGTCTCTACTAACTCCTCATAGAGACAATAAGGGTCTATTCTAACTCCTCATAGACAATAAGGGTCTCTACTAACTCCTCATAGAGACAATAAGGGTCTCTACTAACTCCTCATAGAGACAATAAGGGTCTCTACTAACTCCTCATAGACAATAAGGGTCTCTACTAACTCCCCATAGACAATAAGGGTCTCTAACTCCTCATAGACAATAAGGGTCTCTACTAACTCCTCATAGACAATAAGGGTCTCTACTAACTCCTCATAGACAATAAGGGTCTCTAACTCCTCATAGACAATAAGGGTCTCTACTAACTCCTCATAGACACTAAGGGTCTCTAACTCCTCATAGACAATAAGGGTCTCTACTAACTCCTCATAGACAATAAGGGTCTCTACTAACTCCTCATAGACAATAAGGGTCTCTACTAACTCCTCATAGACAATAACGGTCTCTAACTCCTCATAGACAATAAGGGTCTCTACTAACTCCTCATAGACAATAAGGGTCTCTTCTAACTCCTCATAGACAATAAGGGTCTTTACTAACTCCTCATAGACAATAAGGGTCTCTACTAACTCCTCATAGACAATAAGGGTCTCTACTAACTCCTCATAGACAATAAGGGTCTCTAACTCCTCATAGACAATAAGGGTTTCTACTAACTCCTCATAGACAATAAGGGTCTCTACTAACTCCTCATAGACAATAAGGGTCTCTACTAACTTCTCATAGACAATAAGGGTCTCTACTAACTACTCATAGACAATAAGGGTCTCTACTAACTCCTCATAGAGACAATAAGGGTCTCTAACTCCTCATAGACAATAAGGGTCTCTAACTCCTCATAGACAATAAGGGTCTATACTAACTCCTCATAGACAATAAGGGTCTATACTAACTCCTCATAGACAATAAGGCTCTATACTAACTCCTCATAGACAATAAGGGTCTCTACTAACTCATCATAGACAATAAGGGTCTCTAACTCCTCATAGACAATAAGGGCCTCTACTAACTCCTCATAGACAATAAGGGTATCTACTAACTCCTCATAGACAATAAGGATCTCTACTAACTCCTCATAGACAATAAGGGTCTCTACTAACTCCTCATAGACAATAAGGGGCTCTACTAACTCCTCATAGACAATAAGGGTCTCTACTAACTCCTCATAGACAATAAGGGTCTCTAACTCCTCAGACAATAAGGGTCTCTACTAACTCCTCATAGACAATAAGGGTCTCTACTAACTCCTCATAGACAATAAGGGTCTCTAACTCCTCATAGACTATAAGGGTCTCTAACTCCTCATAGACAATAAGGGTCTCTAACTCCTCATAGACAATAAGGGTCTCCACTAACTCCTCATAGACAATAAGGGTCTCTACTCACTCATAATAAGGGTCTCTAACTCCTCATAGAACTCCTCTAACTCCTCATAGACAATAAGGGTATCTTTTCTAACAGAGATAATGAAGTAGCTGTTGACCCACTAAATACAGCATGCACATTTGAGTAATTTAGCAGATGCTCTTATCCAGAGCGATTACAGAAGCAATTAGGGTTAAGTGCCTTGCTCAAAGGTACATCAGCAGATTGTTTACCAAGTCGGCTCTGGGATTCGAACCAGTGACCGTTCGGTTACTGGCCCAATGCTCTTTACAGCTAGGCTACCTGCAGGCCTATCAACTTCCATTGCAACATGACAATAATAGGACGAAAAAACAGCAGTGAAAGTATAAATATGTATCAAATAGTCCTGGATATCTTTTTGACAAGTTTGCAAACATTAAAGCCTCTCTGTGTGTCATTTCATCTGCTTCCCATGGATCAGACTTGTCTATAGCATGAACAGCCCAGATTCAGACTGCTGTAAGCATCTAGCATCTGGAGAGGGTAACCCATTCAAATAGACTAACATTTCATGTTATATTATCTATTCACAAAGCTGTCTGCTGCCTGAGGGGATTTCACAGACACTCTGACACAGCCCTAATGCTTTGTCTAAACGTAAATATGCCACGCACGCGAATGTAACTTTCATATAGGCGAGAACACATTTTTATAATACAAAATATAGACTTACTGTACGCAGTTTAGGAAAATTGCACCCGGCTGTATTTTGAGAAACACAGGAAATGTGGAATAGAATGGTCCAATGGAATTCCGAGCGCCAGGTGAGAGAATGTGTTGTAGCCGAGGAAACGGGTGAAAACAGCCGGGTGCAAATTTGCTAAACTGCACACAGTAAATGTATCTTTTCTATGTGAAAGATTATTTTTTGCTTATATAAAAGTTAATTTACAAAGGTTTCCAAAACCGTATCGCAACTGAGGCTTATTTGTGTTTACACAGAACGTTGGGATTAAAACAGAACGTCGTGATTGTAGTAGTTCATGAGGGAGCCAGCTGTTATCAGTACCATCAGCTGAGAATCCTAAGAGGTGTCGGCTGTAAACTGGGTATACCCCACTTGGGTTCTTGAGAGCGACTGAAGAGGGTAGACAAGGTGCTTGGGAATTTTCCACTGAGCCAGACCCCCACCTGGCCGCTTGCCAGGCTGTTGAGAACAAACCATATTATGTGGTGAGTGCTTAATTGTATTAGCCAGCATCCCCGTCTAGGGGACACTGGGGATTTGCAGAAAAGGGGCTTAGGCAGCGGAGAGGCCATGGCAGGAACACACTTGACATGAAATAACTATTCTTACGCTGGCTTTGCCTGCTTGGCCCCAGATTACTGCTTTGATTTAGAACGCACGGCCAGAACACTCATGATAGTTATGTCACGTGAGGCTTATTGGATTGGAAATGTACAGTACACTGACTAACCTGTGGGTAAACCTATACAATTATAAATAAACACATTGGCCTAATGTAATGCTGTGGGAAGTGGATGAACTGACGCACAGAGAGGCCTAATGTAATGCAGTGGGAAGTGGAGGAACTGACGCACAGAGAGGCCTAATGTAATGCTGTGGGAAGTGGATAAACTGACGCACAGAGAGGCCTAATGTAATGGTGTGGGAAGTGGATAAACTGACGCACAGAGAGGCCTAATGTAATGGTGTGGGAAGTGGATGAACTGACGCACAGAGAGGCCTAATGTAATGCAGTGGGAAGTGGATGAACTGACGCACAGAGAGGCCTAATGTAATGCAGTGGGAAGTGGATGAACTGACACACAGAGAGGCCTAATGTAATGCAGTGCAGATATTGACTATTTGATAAATATTTATATTTTCCCAAAAAGTTTTTTGTCATATTATTGTCATGTTGCGATGGAAGTTGGCCTATATAATATTGAAACATCTCATTTTTGGACACACAAGTGTGCCACATAATACTTACTGATGACAGGTATGTGGGTTTGACACCAGCTTCGAGATTAAGTCATTCAGACCCATTTTCCTCTCCTTGATAAAAGCTGCAATACAAAAAGAGGCATTTACTTCAGCTGGGTGCCCAGAGAATACAACGTAACTGATCAGATTGAACATTGCATTTCAATATACACTACATGACCAAAGGTATGTGGACACCTGCTTGTCGAACATCTCATTCCAAAATCATGGGCATTAATATGGAGTTGGTCCCCCCTTTGCTGCTATAACAGCCTCCACTCTTCTGGGAAGGTTTTCCACTAGATGTTGGAACATTGCTGCGGGGACTTGCTTCCATTCAGCCACAAGAGCATTAGTGAGGTCGGGCACTGATGTTGGGCGATTATGCTTGGCTCGCAGTCGGTGTTCCAATTCATCCCAAAGGTGGGGTTGAGGTCAGGGCTTTGTGCAGGCCAGATCTCAACAAACCATTTCTGTATGGACCTCACTTTGTACACGGGGGAATTGTCATGCTGAAACAGGAAAGGGTCTTCCACAAACTGTTGCCACAAAGTTGGAAGCACAGAACTGTCTAGAATGTCATTGCATGGTGTAGCGTTAAGATTTCCCTTCACTGGAACTAAGGGGCCCGAACCATGAAAAACAGCCCCAGACCAGTATCCCTCCTCCACCTAACTTTACAGTTGGCACTATGCATTGGGGCAGGTAGCGTTCTCCTGGTATCCGCCAAACCCAGATTCGTCTGTCGGACTGCCAGATGGTAAAGCGTGATTCATCGCTCCAGAGAATGCATTTCCACTGCTCCAGAGTCCAATGTCGGCAAGCTTTACATCACTCCAGCCAACGCTTGGCATTGCACATGGTGATCTTAGGCTTGTGTGTGGCTGCTCGGCCATGGAAACCCATTTCATGAAGTTCCCGACGAACAGTTATTGTGCTGACGTTGCTTCCAGAGGCAGTTTGGAACTCGGTAGTGAGTGTTGCAACCGAGGACAGACAGTTTTTACACGCTACGTGCTTCAGCAATCTGCGGTCCCATTCTGTGAGCTTGTGTGGCCTACCACTTCGCGGCTGAGACGTTGTTGCTCCTAAATGTTTCCACTTCACAATAACAGCACTTACAGTTGACCGGGCAGCTCTAGCAGTGCAGAAATTTGATGAACTGACTTGTTGGAATGGTGGCATCCTATGACAGTGCCACGTTGAAAGTCACTAAGTCTACTGACAATGTTTGTTTATGGAGATTGCATGGCTGTGTGCTCGATTTTCTACACCTGTCAACAACGGTGAAATAGCCAAATACACTCATTTGAAAGGGTGTCCACATACTTTTGTATATCTAGTGTACCTATAGGCTATACCATTGCAAAACTGGGACAATGATACCTGGGAAACCATAGCCTACATTTCGTCACACAGGTCAACATAAATATCTAGCCAGACTAAAACTGTATTTTTTCGGAGCTGCAAAATGATGCTGGAAAAGATTCCGTTATAACGCATTATTTGGATAATCTTATCGTTACGCAACACAATATTACTGTGTATAGCCTACCCCTTTAGGCGACCCGCCGCGTCGCATAGTGAAATATATCGCTCAAATCCTATATCAACATAGGCCTAAATAGTGCGACAAGTGAACCATATATAGGGACAGCTTATTATCAATTGAGATATGTGCGCAATTCAATGTTTAATTTGGTGCATGCACTCCCATTGCCAGTTAAGCAAGTTTTAGATCGAAGGCATTGTCTCGTGTATGCGGTAGGCTACAATAACAACCCTCGAAAGAATATACACCAATAAACTATTCATCAAAAACTCACGATCCAAAGCATACCGATGCATAATTCCATTCAACAGCACAATGCAAGCCTAGAACCTAAATCAAAACATTGAACTCAGAATAACAGTAAAAATAAAATGCCTACCAGTGAGAACTGACACAATTCCCCTCATCTTGCAATAAGACAAGTCGCATGGAGCCTCGGTAACAGCCATAGTGAACAAAAATATAAATCCACTTGGAAAAAAACTGTTGAAATAGAGAGCTCCGTTATGGAGAAGACACGCTGGTTGCCCTAGAACCAAGTTCTCCACTTCATGCGTACAGAGAGAGCCCTGCCCGCGAAAACGATCCGTCTTAAAACACCTACCCAGTGCGCTGAGCAGCCAGTTATTATGTACGGAACACGTGGTTTGTGGAGGAGAGGCACACTGACATCACTTGGTTACCAAGCAACTGTCAGCGTCAGTGATGTAACTGGATCGCGCAGCTCCATATCTTGCCTGCAGGAGGCGAGGGATGACGAGAGGTGTGTTGCGCTCCATAGGTGGTGAGCAATGACTGTACCGTGGAGCGGAACACCCCACTGCTAAATCCTATCTTTTTTTTTTATTAATGGAAAGATACTGCTGGCCATAATCTCCCCAGAACCTATAGGATTACTGGCACTCCGGATCGGTTCATAATGACAATGGATATAATCACAAGTAGCCTGCATAGACCCACTAGTGCTGAGCAATTAACCGAAATTTCGGTTTATTTTTTTTAATTTTTTTTTTTACTCATTGACCGAGTCTGTTCAATAATTGTAATAATTGAATCCCATTTTGTTCGTTTTTTTTCGGTCAGCTGGATGTGCAGTTTCTGTAGATATAAATCAGATGAAGCCTTAACTGTGCGATGTAGGGGCAGCAGGTAGCCTAGAGGTTAGAGCGTTGGGCGGTTGCTGGCCCATTATAAATCCCGAGATGAGAAGGTAAAAATCTGTCGTTCTGCCCCTGAATAAAGCAGTTCACCCACTGTTCCTAGGCCGTCATTGTAAATAAGAATTTGTTTTTAACTGACTTGCCTGGTTAAAAAAAAAAAAAAAGTAGGTTCCAACAGGCCGATATTCTACATAGTTTAGCGCAGAAAACATGGTGATTAACTACAATGACCATAATCCATTGCGTTCCCGCTTAAATCTGTCCAGTCTAAGAACGAGCGATTGCGCGCGATAGAAAGCGGTTGCTTCGCGATCCTGAAAATACATATGTTATTGATTTATTGAAGTCATAAAATAACTACTAAAATAGAGATTTTGTTAGACAACATAGGCAGCAACTCTACAGAGATGATGACCTGGAATGAAATAATAAAGTCAACAAATAAAACAAAGATGTTATTAAAGTAAGGTAATGTCATTAACTGATGGTTAATTAGTGATAAACAGTAATGGCCAGTCACTACCATCGTGAGACTTGTATTACTTGTTTTATTCAGTGTTGTTACAGCATCCAACCCACATAATGCATATTGCATTTAATGTCAAAATAAATAAATAGAAAGCCGTGATTATTTAATATTAATCGAACGGAAACCGAACTGACCTCAAAAATGTATCAATTATCATCGCTCAGCACTACCCGTCACTGACTTCTGCTACCAGCTTCAGACCATAATGAACTCAATACAGGCTACTTTCACCAACGCACAGTATTCCTTTATACTGTATTAGGATAGAGAAATGCATTTCATGATTAAAACATTTCAGTTTCTGCAGCCAATTCCCCGTTAGCATCATCCACAAATATCCAATATGTTGGATGGAAGAAAGTCAATGTAGGAAAAATTCAAATGCAGGTAGAACAATAAAAACGTATTTTCTATTACATTCCGCAAGCAATATCCCACTGGGCACAGATGACAATTCAACATCTACTCCCAAGTTGGGTTTAACGTCATTTAATTGACATTACGTGAAAAAAACGCTGATTCAACCAGTCGTGAGCATTTTAGAGCATTTTTTTCTTGCATTAAATTCAATAATACACCAACACATCTGAAAACAGATGTCTACAAAATGCCCTTAACCCCTATCCTGACATAAGGCACAGTTGTGGACCTGTGGTTAAAGTGACTGTGCTGGTCAAGGTTGTGAAGTTGTGAGGTGACTTGGCCCAATGTATATTACACAAACTATATATTATGAAAGACATGATGATCTTTAAGCCCAGGGATCTATCCAGCAGAAGCCATAGATGTGGTCCACTAACCATGTATGTTATATAAGTGTGTCATAAAACTGCCAGTATCTCTCCTCTGCTCTGGTATGCTAGCTAAAGCCTGGGAGAAACAGCTGGCTCTATGGTGGAGCAACCCCTGCTAGCTAAAGCCTGGGACAGATAGTTGGCTCTATGGTGGAGCGACCCCTGCTAGCTAAAGCCTGGGACAGATAGTTGGCTCTATGGTGGAGCGACCCCTGCTAGCTAAAGCCTGGGACAGATAGTTGGCTCTATGGTGGAGCGACCCCTGCTAGCTAAAGCCTGGGACAGATAGTTGGCTCTATGGTGGAGCGACCCCTGCTAGCTAAAGCCTGCGACAGATAGTTGTCTCTATGGTGGAGCGACCCCTGCTAGCTAATGCCATGGTACAGATAGTTGGCTCTATGGTGGAGCGACCCCTGCTAGCTAATGCCTGGGACAGATAGTTGTCTCAATGGTGGAGCGACCCCTGCTAGCTAATGCCTGAGACAGATAGTTGTCTCAATGGTGGAGCGACCCCTGCTAGCTAATGCCTGGGACAGACCAGACCGTTGGCTCTATGGTGGAGCGACCCCTGCTAGCTAAAGCCTGGGACAGATAGTTGTCTCTATGGTGGAGCAACCCCTGCTAGCTAATGCCTGGGAAAGATAGTTGTCTCTATGGTGGAGCAACCCCTGCTAGCTAATGCCTGAGACAGACGAGACCGTTGGCTCTATGGTGGAGCGACCCCTGCTAGCTAAAGCCTGGAACAGACAGTTAGCACTATGGTGGAGTGATGTCTGCTAGCTAAAGCCTGGGACAGACAGTTGGCTCTTTGGTGGAACGACCCCTGCTAGTTATTGCCTGGGACAGATAGTTGGCTCTATGGTGGAGTGATGTCTGCTAGTTATCCCTTATTGATGCCACTTGTTAAATCCACTTCAATTAGTGTAAATGAAGGGAAATAGACAGGTTAAAGATCGATTTTTAAGCTTTGAGACAATTGAGACATGGATTGTGTATGTGTGCCATTTAGAGGGTGAATTGGCAAGACACAAAAGTGTAAGTGCCTTTGAACGGGGTATGTTAGTAGGTGCCAGGAGCACCGGTTGTGGAAAGCATTGGAGTCAACTGTGGGAAGCATTAGAGTCAACATGAGCCTGCATCTGCGTGGAACTCTTTCGACCACTCCGCCAAATTTAGGCTGTTCTGATGGCAAAAGGGGGGTGTACCGATACAGGGTTCAGAACAAACACTCAGAGTTTAACAGGTTAATAACTGTTTTTTAAAAATGTACTAGACCTGTCACCACATCACATTCTTTAGCTCAGGGCCCTGGGTCTGAACTGCTCCATGTGCAACTGGATCCTGGACTTCGTGACTGGCCAACCCCAGGTGGTAGGCAACAACACCTCCGCCACGCTGATTCTCAACACGGGGGCCCTACAGGGGTGTGTGCTCAGCCCCTCCTGTACTACCTGTTCATCCACGACTGGGTAACTAAATCAGTAATTAACTGCTGCTATATCATTACCACTACTGCTAGCTACATAGCTAGCTACTGCTACTACTAGTACTTTTAAGTAAAGATTTACTAATGATAACAATAATTTTTTGTTACGGCGTAAAGCCAAATTCAATCCTGAGACTGTTCTCCGAAACGGCACGCTATTCCCTAGATAGATCCTAGCTCTCTCATCCAAAGTTACCATTACAACTCATGTTTGCAAGCATCACTGAATGAACCAATAGGGTGTGTTTTGACTCCAGTTCTCTTTTTTACAAGGCGCTGCTTCCCTTCCTGCGTCTCTCTAATCTAATCCATACATGGGACGGGTCATGATGAATGGAGCACTCTGTAAAACCCAGAGCTGTATTGTTTGTCTCTCTGGTGCATGTCACATCTATTTGCTCTGGGCCGTAATGTCAGACATTGTTTAGTGATTGCTGGCTGCTGCCCACTCAGGAGAAGGATGGAGATAAGAGACAGACAGACAGACAGACAGACAGACAGACAGACAGACAGACAGACAGACACAGACAGACAGACAGACAGACAGACAGACAGACAGACAGACAGACAGACAGACAGACAGACAGATAGACAGACAGACAGACAGACAGACAGACAGACAGACAGACAGACAGACAGACAGACAGACAGACAGAGATTAAAAACATGTTGAGTCCATAAGAAGTAAGTCACATGGGAGAGGAGCTGGAGAGAGAATCTGAAAGAGAGCGACGGAACAGAATGAAAGATAAAAACAAAACAGACAAACAGTTGTATAAAGACAATAACCAGGAAAAATTTACCAAACTTAAACTCCACTTTTAAGACCAACAACAACACCTCTGGTCACCCCTGGTCACCCCTGGGTTCTGCTTACCAAGATATTCTGGTTATTCTCACACACACAGGAAATTAATTAAGTTTCTACATATGAAGGGTTTCTTGCCGGTCTTCATGTCCTGTCTTTTATACAGTAACAATGTGTACGTGTTGTCAGTATGTGTTTGTATATGTATGTCTGAAGCAGTAATTTCCCAGTGTCTCTCTGTGTATGTATCATGTAATCTTGTCTCCAGCTCGTCTCCCTCCGAAGTATCATTTTCTCGCTCTCGCTCTATCTTGCTCTGTCTCTCACTGCAGCACCGTTTGAATCAATTCGACTCTACAATTCACAAAACTGGCAAATAATTTTCCTCATGTTCCCTACTCAACTCCCCTTACCTGTCCCCTATTCAACCCCCCCTCACCTGTCCCCTATTCAACCCCCTCCCTCACCTGTCCCCTATTCAACCCCCCATCACCTGTCCCATATTCAACCCCCCTCACCTGTCCCCTATTCAACCCCCTTCACCTGTCCCCTATTCAACCCCCCCCACCTGTCCCCTATTCAACCCCCCTCACCTGTCCCCTATTCAACCCCCCTCATCTGTCCCCTATTCAACCCCCCTCATCTGTCCCCTATTCGACCCCCCTTACCTGTCCCCTACTCAATCCCCACCTGTCCCCTATTCAAACCCCCCTCACCTGTCCACTATTCAACCCCCCTCACCTGTCCACTATTCAACCCGCCTCACCTGTCCCCTACTCAACCCCCCTCACCTGTCCCTTACTCAACCCCCTTCACCTGTCCACTATTCAACCCCCCTCACCTGTCCCCTCACCTGTCCCTTACTCAACCCCCCCTCACCTGTCCCCTACTCAACCCCCCCCTCACCTGTCCCCTATTCAACCACCCACCTGTCCCCTACTCAACCCCCCTCACCTGTCCCCTATTCAACCCCCCTTACCTGTTCCTTTATCTAGCTGAGTGCCACAAACAAAACACTATCAGGTGTCAGGTTCCGGTGAGTATGGGAGTTCCTCCCGAGGGAACCTAGGTGTCATCTGAAATGGCGCCCTATTTCTTACATAGTGCACTATTTTATACCAGATCCATATGGGCCCTGGTCAAAAGTAGTGGACTATGTAGGCAATAGGGTGTCATTTGGGACACAGTCCTAGTCTCTATGACACCAGAGCACACCTGAGTCACCTGAGAAGCACAACACTAGAGCACCAGGTTTTTAAATACATTGTTAATTGGTGGATATTGCTCTAATGATGGTGATGATGCTGTTTCCATTCCCCTGTAGTACAGTATCTCTATTTAAAGTCTCTGAAGAACCCTGGAAGTAAAGTGATCTAGTTAGGAACTTAACACTAATGGGTCTGGTAGCTTTTACGCCCTGGGGTCGTAGGTGAAAATCTACAGATACAACAGATACAGTAGGACAATGATGTTTTTCAGGAAACAAGTTTTACATCGCCAAACTATAAAGGGAATTGGGGTGCCATTTGGGACTGGACCTAGGTCTGTGGGCACACCTGTCTGCCGTTCGCTGTTCGATGGAGAGTTCTATGCAACTAGGTCATTGATGTGGCAAGGCCTTATTCCTATTCAATGATGAAAGCCCAACATGTTGTAACGGTCGTCATAGTCGTTCTCCTCCTCAGACGAGGAGGAGCATGGATCGGACCAACACGCAGAGTGGGTAGTGCTCATGATAATTTATTAAATCGGAGCTGAACACTAACATGAAACAAAATAACAAAATGAATACAACCGACAACAGTCCCGTGTGGCACGAATACAAACACGGAAACAAACACCCACAACACACACGTGAAACCCAGGCTGCCTAAGTATGATTCTCAATCAGGGACAACGATTGACAGCTGCCTCTGATTGAGAATCATACCCGGCCGAACACAAACATCCCAACATAGAAAATCACACATAGACAAACCCACCCAACTCACGCCCTGACCAACTAAATAAATACAAGACAAAAGAAAACAGGTCAGGAACGTGACACATGTTTCCAAGACACTGCCTCAGGTTCATGACTGAAGTGAAATGGTTGTAAACATGATGTGAAACATTACGTACACGTCTTAGCATTATTATTTATTTAACTGACTTGCCTAGTTAAATAAAGGTTAAATAAAGGTTACATTTAAAAAAATAACATTTAGTGTATTTGACCACGGTGGACAGCTTTGTTTAATGGGCTCTTGTTGTAACAGAACATACCCCTACCACTCAACAGTTCTGGTCTAAACCTCAGACAGAATAATAAATAACAACTAAATAACATGCATGTATGTTGCTGACTTTAAAAGTCTCTATTCACCAGGTCATCTATTAAACCAGTGTCTCTGTTCACCAGGTCATCTGTTAAACCAGTGTCTCTCTATTCACCAGGTCATCTGTTAAACCAGTGTCTCTGTTCACCAGGTCATCTGTTAAACCAGTGTCTCTGTTCACCAGGTTGTCTGTTAAACCAGTCTCTATTCACCAGGTCATCTGTTAAACTAGTGTCTCTGTTCACCAGATCATCTGTTAAACCAGTGTCTCTATTCACCAGGTCATCTGTTAAACCAGTGTCTCTGTTCACCAGGTCATCTGTTAAACCAGTGTCTCTCTGTTCACCAGGTTGTCTGTTAAACCAGTGTCTCTGTTCACCAGATCGTCTGTTAAACCAGTGTCTCTCTGTTCACCAGGTTGTCTGTTAAACCAGTGTCTCTGTTCACCAGGTCATCTGTTAAACCAGTGTCTCTCTGTTCACCAGGTCATCTGTTAAACCAGTGTCTCTCTGTTCACCAGGTCATCTGTTAAACCAGTGTCTCTGTTCACCAGGTTGTCTGTTAAACCAGTGTCTCTGTTCACCAGGTTGTCTGTTAAACCAGTGTCTCTATTCACCAGGTCATCTGTTAAACTAGTGTCTCTGTTCACCAGATCATCTGTTAAACCAGTGTCTCTATTCACCAGGTCATCTGTTAAACCAGTGTCTCTGTTCACCAGGTCATCTGTTAAACCAGTGTCTCTCTGTTCACCAGGTTGTCTGTTAAACTAGTGTCTCTGTTCACCAGGTCATCTGTTAAACCAGTGTCTCTGTTCACCAGGTCATCTGTTAAACTAGTGTCTCTGTTCACCAGGTCATCTGTTAAACCAGTGTCTCTGTTCACCAGATCATCTGTTAAACCAGTGTCTCTCTGTTCACCAGGTTGTCTGTTAAACCAGTGTCTCTGTTCACCAGGTCATCTGTTAAACTAGTGTCTCTGTTCACCAGATCATCTGTTAAACCAGTGTCTCTCTATTCACCAGGTCATCTGTTAAACCAGTGTCTCTCTGTTCACCAGGTCATCTGTTAAACCAGTGTCTCTGTTCACCAGGTCATCTGTTAAACCAGTGTCTCTGTTCACCAGGTCATCTGTTAAACCAGTGTCTCTGTTCACCAGATCATCTGTTAAACCAGTGTCTCTGTTCACCAGGTCATCTGTTAAACCAGTGTCTCTATTCACCAGATCATCTGTTAAACCAGTGTCTCTGTTCACCAGGTCATCTGTTAAACCAGTGTCTCTCTGTTCACCAGGTCATCTGTTAAACCAGTGTCTCTCTGTTCACCAGGTCATCTGTTAAACCAGTGTCTCTCTGTTCACCAGGTCATCTGTTAAACCAGTGTCTCTCTGTTCCCCAGATCGTCTGTTAAACCAGTGTCTCTGTTCACCAGGTTGTCTGTTAAACCAGTGTCTCTGTTCACCAGGTCATCTGTTAAACCAGTGTCTCTGTTCACCAGGTCATCTGTTAAACCAGTGTCTCTGTTCACCAGATTGTCTGTTAAACCAGTGTCTCTGTTCACCAGGTCATCTGTTAAACCAGTGTCTCTGTTCACCAGATTGTCTGTTAAACCAGTGTCTCTCTGTTCACCAGGTTGTCTGTTAAACCAGTGTCTGTCTGGGCCTTTTGGACTTTTGTGCACTATTGATTTGACTTCCACTTTGCAAATGAGAGTTAAAGCTTCCTGACCATTGATAATGTATAGATTTCTCATCCACTTTGTGAAATATAATCTAAATGCAAACTACTACTACACCCCTGGAAAGAGAGAGCATCCGTATCCCAGGGACGGACATGGTAACCCTGGAAAGACAAGCATCCGTATCCCAGGGACGGACATGGTAACCATGGAAAGAGAAGCATCCGTATCCCAGGGACGGACATGGTAACCATGGAAAGAGAAGCATCCGTATCCCAGGGACGGACATGGTAACCCTAGAAAGAGAAGCATCCGTATCCCAGGGACGGACATGGTAACCATGGAAAGAGAAGCATCCGTATCCCAGGGACGGACATGGTAACCCTGGAAAGAGAGAAGCATCCGTATCCCGGGGACGGACATGGTAACCATGGAAAGAGAGAAGCATCCGTATCCCAGGGACGGACATGGTAACCATGGAAAGAGAAGCATCCGTATCCCAGGGACGGACATGGTAACCCTAGAAAGAGAAGCATCCGTATCCCAGGGACGGACATGGTAACCATGGAAAGAGAAGCATCCGTATCCCAGGGACGGACATGGTAACCCTGGAAAGAGAGAAGCATCCGTATCCCAGGGACGGACATGGTAACCATGGAAAGAGAGAAGCATCCGTATCCCAGGGACGGACATGGTAACCCTGGAAAGAGAGAGCATCCGTATCCCAGGGACGGACACGGTAACCCTGGAAAGAGAGAAGCATCCGTATCACAGGGACGGACATGGTAACCATGGAAAGAGAGAAGCATCAGTATCCCAGGGACGGACATGGTAACCCTGGAAAGAGAGAAGCATCAGTATCCCAGGGACGGACATGGTAACCCTGGAAAGAGAAGCATCCGTATCCCAGGAACGGACATGGTAACCATGGAAAGAGAAATTATCCCTATCCCAGGGACGGACATGGTTTTGTTTTAATTGCCTTTCTGTGAAAGAGACCTATTTTTACGTCCCAAATGGCACCCTATTCCAATAGGGCTCTGGTCAAAAGTAGTGCACTATATAGGGAATAGCGCTCTGGTCAAAAGTAGTGCACTATAATAGGGAATAGGGTGCCATTTGGGATGCAGACCCATTCGTAGTCTACAGGCTCTGGAAATGAGATGTGCTATTCCATGCAGAAAAACATCCTGGCTGCCTCTGCTAACTCAGTGATAAAACAGTGCTTAATGACTCAGAGTAAAACGGTGGATTTGCTGTGGCTGTTAGATCCACACGTTCTAATGCTTCTGTCCAGTGCCACTTCACGACTTCGGCAGCCCGTTTTTTTCATACTACCGCTGTATTGATATTGAGGCAAAAGTAGTCTGTTTCCCAAATGGCACCCTATTCCCTATTTAGTGCACTACTTTTGACCAGGGCCCATAGGGTAGTAGTGCACTACATAGGGAATAGTGGCGCTATATAGGGAATAGGGTGCCATTTGGGATGAAGCCCAGTATAACATTGCAGCGGATGCAGTATAGCTTATTTGCACTGGCGTTGAACCCAGGAATTTGAACAAAAAGCCAACGCTCACAAGATGTTTGAAATTGTATTTATGGAAGAATGCAAATCTTTGGAGGTTCTTATGACTTGTTACACTTTTGTATCTTTTACCACAGTATCAGTCATTTCATGGAAATTGTGTTTTTTCTTGAAAGTTTTCAGTGTTTTGATGAGTGAGTCATCTGATATCTTGAGCACGATGTTCTTTTCATGTTTTTCCATTACACCGAACAGTCTAAAGTAAACATGTCACAGGGAAAGCGAACAGAGATTCCATGGAACTTGATAACTGGGCCTATATTCACGAAAGCTGCTCTACGATCAGGTTCTGCTTGTCTATACAGTCGTATTCCATCTGATTTAGGAGGCTAATCTGATCGTAGACTGCATCCTACTCTGGCTCTGGATGGATATGGACCCTGATGAGTGTAACGAGAATAGGGGGGGGGGGGGAGGAACACAACAAACATAGAAATTAAGCACAACATGTCAAGCTCCATCTTTCAAAGGTTTTGACTAAACAGATTTGATTGGAGTGTTATGTACACAGCAAATGGGGAAAGTGTGTCACGGACCATCTTTGTAAGGTATTGACTAAGCAGATTTGAATGTTATGTATGACATGAGGGGAAAGTGTGTCAAGCATCGTCTTTGAAAGGATTTGAACAGATTTGCGGAGAAGGAGAGAGGAGTAGGGAAAGGGTTTGTCTCATTCTCACCACTATTCTTTTACAGTCATCACCAAGCATTGGGAAAACATGAAGATGACTGGATGTGTTAAAATGTTGACACTTTTACCACAGATTGAATCAAATGAGATTTTTGCCGTGAAATGGCTGCCTCAGCTGGTCACATCTGTCATGTTGTAAGTCCCTCAGCTGGTCTCATCTGTTTTGATGTTAGTCCCTCAGATGGTCTCATCCGTCATGGTGTTAGTCCCTCAGCTGGTCACATCTGGTCTCATCTGTCATGACGTTAGTCCCTCAGCTGGTCTCATCCGTCATGGTGTTAGTCCCTCAGCTGGTCTCATCCGTCATGGTGTTAGTCCCTCAGCTGGTCTCATCCGTCATGGTGTTAGTCCCTCAGCTGGTCTCATCTGTCATGGTGTTAGTCCCTCAGCTGGTCTCATCCGTCATGGTGTTAGTCCCTCAGCTGGTCTCATCCGTCATGGTGTTAGTCCCTCAGCTGGTCTCATCCGTCATGGTGTTAGTCCCTCAGCTGGTCTCATCTGTCATGGTGTTAGTCCCTCAGCTGGTCTCATCCGTCATGGTGTTAGTCCCTCAGCTGGTCTCATCTGTTTTGATGTAAGTCCCTCAGCTGGTCACATCTGGTCTCATCCGTCATGATGTTAGTCCCTCAGCCGGTCTCATCCGTCATGATGTTAGTCCCTCAGCCGGTCTCATCCGTCATGATGTTAGTCCCTCAGCTGGTCTCATCCGTCACGATGTTAGTCCCTCAGCCGGTCTCATCCGTCATGATGTAAGTCCCTCAGCTGGTCTCATCCGTCATGGTGTTAGTCCCTCAGCCGGTCTCATCCGTCATGGTGTTAGTCCCTCAGCTGGTCTCATCTGTCATGGTGTTAGTCCCTCAGCTGGTCTCATCCGTCATGGTGTTAGTCCCTCAGCTGGTCTCATCTGTTTTGATGTAAGTCCCTCAGCTGGTCACATCTGGTCTCATCCGTCATGATGTTAGTCCCTCAGCTGGTCTCATCTGTCATGGTGTTAGTCCCTCAGCTGGTCTCATCTGTCATGGTGTTAGTCCCTCAGCTGGTCTCATCTGTCATGGTGTTAGTCCCTCAGCTGGTCTCATCTGTCATGGTGTTAGTCCCTCAGCTGGTCTCATCCGTCATGGTGTTAGTCCCTCAGCTGGTCTCATCTGTCATGGTGTTAGTCCCTCAGCTGGTCTCATCCGTCATGGTGTTAGTCCCTCAGCTGGTCTCATCTGTCATGGTGTTAGTCCCTCAGCTGGTCTCATCCGTCATGGTGTTAGTCCCTCAGCTGGTCTCATCTGTCATGGTGTTAGTCCCTCAGCTGGTCTCATCCGTCATGGTGTTAGTCCCTCAGCTGGTCTCATCCGTCATGGTGTTAGTCCCTCAGCTGGTCACATCCGTCATGGTGTTAGTCCCTTAGCTGGTCACATCCGTCATGGTGTTAGTCCCTCAGCTGGTCACATCTGTCATGGTGTTAGTCCCTCAGCTGGTCTCATCCGTCATGGTGTTAGTCCCTCAGCTGGTCTCATCCGTCATGGTGTTAGTCCCTCAGCTGGTCTCATCCGTCATGGTGTTAGTCTCTCAGCTGGTCTCATCCGTCATGGTGTTAGTCCCTCAGCTGGTCACATCTGTCATGGTGTTAGTCCCTCAGCTGGTCACATCTGTCATGGTGTTAGTCCCTCAGCTGGTCTGGTCTCATCCGTCATGGTGTTAGTCCCTCAGCTGGTCTCATCCGTCATGGTGTTAGTCCCTCAACTGGTCTCATCCGTCATGGTGTTAGTCCCTCAGCTGGTCTCATCCGTCATGGTGTTAGTCCCTCAGCTGGTCTCATCCGTCATGGTGTTAGTCTCTCAGCTGGTCTCATCCGTCATGGTGTTAGTCTCTCAGCTGGTCTCATCCGTCATGGTGTTAGTCTCTCAGCTGGTCTCATCCGTCATGGTGTTAGTCTCTCAGCTGGTCTCATCCGTCATGGTGTTAGTCTCTCAGCTGGTCTCATCCGTCATGGTGTTAGTCTCTCAGCTGGTCTCATCCGTCATGGTGTTAGTCTCTCAGCTGGTCTCATCCGTCATGGTGTTAGTCCCTCAACTGGTCTCATCCGTCATGGTGTTAGTCTCTCAGCTGGTCTCATCCGTCATGGTGTTAGTCTCTCAGCTGGTCTCATCCGTCATGGTGTTAGTCTCTCAGCTGGTCTCATCCGTCATGGTGTTAGTCTCTCAGCTGGTCTCATCCGTCATGGTGTTAGTCCCTCAGCTGGTCTCATCCGTCATGGTGTTAGTCCCTCAGCTGGTCTCATCTGTCATGGTGTTAGTCCCTCAGCTGGTCTCATCCGTCATGGTGTTAGTCCCTCAGCTGGTCCCAACTGGTCTCATCCGTCATGGTGTTAGTCCCTCAGCTGGTCCCAACTGGTCTCATCCGTCATGGTGTTAGTCTCTCAGCTGGTCTCATCCGTCATGGTGTTAGTCTCTCAGCTGGTCTCATCCGTCATGGTGTTAGTCCCTCAGCTGGTCTCATCCGTCATGGTGTTAGTCCCTCAGCTGGTCTCATCCGTCATGGTGTTAGTCCCTCAGCTGGTCTCATCCGTCATGGTGTTAGTCCCTCAGCTGGTCTCATCCGTCATGGTGTTAGTCCCTCAGCTGGTCTCATCCGTCATGGTGTTAGTCTCTCAGCTTGTCTCATCCGTCATGGTGTTAGTCTCTCAGCTGGTCTCATCCGTCATGGTGTTAGTCTCTCAGCTGGTCTCATCCGTCATGGTGTTAGTCTCTCAGCTGGTCTCATCCGTCATGGTGTTAGTCTCTCAGCTTGTCTCATCCGTCATGGTGTTAGTCTCTCAGCTGGTCTCATCCGTCATGGTGTTAGTCTCTCAGCTTGTCTCATCCGTCATGGTGTTAGTCTCTCAGCTGGTCTCATCCGTCATGGTGTTAGTCTCTCAGATGGTCTCATCCGTCATGGTGTTAGTCCCTCAGCTGGTCTCATCCGTCATGGTGTTAGTCTCTCAGCTGGTCTCATCCGTCATGGTGTTAGTCCCTCAGCTGGTCTCATCCGTCATGGTGTTAGTCTCTCAGCTGGTCTCATCCGTCATGGTGTTAGTCCCTCAGCTGGTCTCATCCGTCATGGTGTTAGTCTCTCAGCTGGTCTCATCCGTCATGGTGTTAGTCTCTCAGCTTGTCTCATCCGTCATGGTGTTAGTCCCTCAGCTGGTCTCATCCGTCATGGTGTTAGTCTCTCAGCTGGTCTCATCCGTCATGGTGTTAGTCCCTCAGCTGGTCTCATCCGTCATGGTGTTAGTCCCTCAGCTGGTCTCATCCGTCATGGTGTTAGTCTCTCAGCTGGTCTCATCCGTCATGGTGTTAGTCTCTCAGCTGGTCTCATCCGTCATGGTGTTAGTCCCTCAGCTGGTCTCATCCGTCATGGTGTTAGTCCCTCAGCTGGTCTCATCCGTCATGGTGTTAGTCTCTCAGCTGGTCTCATCCGTCATGGTGTTAGTCCCTCAGCTGGTCTCATCCGTCATGGTGTTAGTCCCTCAGCTGGTCTCATCCGTCATGGTGTTAGTCTCTCAGCTGGTCTCATCCGTCATGGTGTTAGTCCCTCAGCTGGTCTCATCCGTCATGGTGTTAGTCCCTCAGCTGGTCTCATCTGTCATGGTGTTAGTCTCTCAGCTGGTCTCATCCGTCATGGTGTTAGTCCCTCAGCTGGTCTCATCCGTCATGGTGTTAGTCCCTCAGCTGGTCTCATCCGTCATGGTGTTAGTCTCTCAGCTGGTCTCATCCGTCATGGTGTTAGTCCCTCAGCTGGTCTCATCCGTCATGGTGTTAGTCCCTCAGCTGGTCTCATCCGTCATGGTGTTAGTCTCTCAGCTGGTCTCATCTGTCATGGTGTTAGTCCCTCAGCTGGTCTCATCTGTCATGGTGTTAGTCTCTCAGCTGGTCTCATCCGTCATGGTGTTAGTCCCTCAGCTGGTCTCATCCGTCATGGTGTTAGTCCCTCAGCTGGTCTCATCCGTCATGGTGTTAGTCTCTCAGCTGGTCTCATCTGTCATGGTGTTAGTCTCTCAGCTGGTCTCATCCGTCATGGTGTTAGTCCCTCAGCTGGTCTCATCTGTTTTGATGTTTTTGTTGTTGTTGTTATGTTATTGCTACTAATATACAGTCTGTTTTATGGTTAATAACAAGTCACATATATATTTGCCCTTGACCATAATGTGTTAGCTCCAGGTACTATGAAAAGAGCACCACAGTCATGCATCTTTCATCAAACACATTTTGTTTTGGCGAAATGTCTTGAGTTTTCAATGGGCGCCCACCTACAGCATAATAGTCTTTCACTGGTTTCTACTCAACAACAGTTCAACCGTTTCTATGGGGACATGAACCTTATCTCTTTTGTTTTCTGTCTAACTGAGCACAGACCGATAGATACAAGTAAATGTCAATGCTGTACTGAGTATCCCATAATCTCAAGTGTGCACTTGATAAGCAGGCCAGATCACAGTATGAAGTGGAAAGTGATCGTATTAGTAAAAGGCCAGAACTGTCCTCCGTAACACATGACTACCGGTAAAACTAAATTAGTCATACACCCTAGAAATCATGGCACCTGACCAAATAAATGGTTTAGGGATGTTGTAATTGTTTTATTTGTGGAGGTATAGGTTATGTTTCCAAATGGCATCCTAATCCCTACATAGTACCCTACGTTTGACCAGAGCCCTATGGGACGATGTGCACTACATTGGAAATAGTGTGCGATTTAGGATGTAACCATAGTCTCTCGTGACAGCCTTTAAGTTAAAATGTTAAACATTAATGTAATAAACTCAGATTTGTTTCTGGGTGCCAAGATTAGATTAAACTCTTTATGTAAAAAGAAAAACATTCAGACAAAAATGTATGACGAAGGGAAACACGAAACTGCAAATTCATTCCCCTCTTATCTTGACGTTGTAGAGAGTTAATTAGGAAGGGGAACTCTGGGCGGCCGACTCAGGGGAGGAAGGAGTGGGAGGACAGGTGACGGATTGAGTTTATGGATGCTGTCGGTACGGTAACACACCCTCTAAATATCCCTGCCTGTTACCAACTATAGACTGATTAGCTGGTCACATGGGGGAGGATCGTGAGATCTATTTAAATCAGGACCTGTGGGCTGACTCACTACCTGGACGGCTGCTAACCTTGGACCAAGACATCTACAAGGCTATTTCCACTCTCCACCTGTCGAGAAAGTCTCCGGGTGTGTCTTTTTGATAGTGTGTGACGTTCCAATTGAAAGCAAATTCATCAAGCAGAATTACATATATTTTTTTAAACCTCCCCACCCTAATACTTGGCAATCAAACTTGACATAGTATTGGCATATTTTTAATAAGGCATTTATAGGTAATTAGCTGCAACAGTGGGCTGTGCCCAAAGTGTTAGCGACTTAAATCGATCCCTGGCTTTCAATAGTGACTCAACACTTCACCTTTAGGATAACAGGTTCTAAACACCTCAGTAGGACTGCTATTTATACCTTCTGTCATAAGCTGAGCTCTCCAATGTCTAGAGTGCAAAGACACTCACCAGCCCCTCAGCACACTCCTCTCAGTCCATCTCAACTACTTAGCGACCCAATGTCATGGAGCCACCAGCTCCCCAATTTCTAGAGTGTTAAAGACACCAGTCAGCACCTATCCTCTCAGTCCATCTGAACTACTTAGTCACTGGCCCAGCGGGGATCTAACAGGGATGGGATGACGACTTAGTCACTGGCCCAGCGGGGATCTAACAGGGATGGGATTTATACTTAGTCACTGGCCCAGCAGGGATCTAACAGGGATGGGATTTATACTTAGTCACTGGCCCTGCAGGGATCTAACAGGAATGGGATGTCTTGGTGAGAGAGAACACAAGACAGGTATGTCAGCTCACAGGGTTGTGTTCAGACTAGCACAGCTAGGGTTGAGAAAGCTAAATTCTTCAATGTCTTGGCTGTAGAGTGCAAAGACGCAACCTGTACCTCTCCCCTCTCATGCCAACTGAACTGCTCAGTGACCCAATGCTTTGGTGGTACCAGGTGGTTACATGCACCGCAGCCTATAGGGACGGGATCATCACCTAGATTCAGCCATGGGCCGATTTGTTTCTTAAGCGGATGGTCAAAGGGCCCGGAACATAATTACTAATCATTTGTAGACTGCAAACTGAGCTACAAGCCCAAACAGATATAATATTTCACTGAAATGTAATAATTTCAAACCTTGCTTACATTGGTATATGTTTTGGGTTTTTTTGCTCAGAAAACTGGACCAGTTAGGAAAGCTTCCTTTCAGGGCCTGTCTACTCAGAAAACTGGGCTAGTTAGGAAAGCCTCCTTTCAGGGCCTGTCTGCTCAGAAAACTGGGCCAGTTAGGAAAGCCTCCTTTCAGGGCCTGTCTGCTCAGAAAACTGGGCCAGTTAGGAAAGCCTCCTTTCAGGGCCTGTCTGCTCAGAAAACTGGGCCAGTTAGGAAAGCCTCCTTTCAGGGCCTGTCTGCTCAGAAAACTGGGCCAGTTAGGAAAGCCTCCTTTCAGGGCCTGTCTGCTCAGAAAACTGGGCCAGTTAGGAAAGCCTCCTTTCAGGGCCTGTCTGCTCAGAAAACTGGGCCAGTTAGGAAAGCCTCCTTTCAGGGCCTGTCTACTCAGACAACTTGGTCAGTTAGGGAAGCCTCCTTTCAGGGCCTGTCTGCTCAGAAAACACAAGACCAGGTCAGCACAGCCAAGGTTGAAAAAGCTACATTCTCTAATGTCTAGAGTGTAAAGACACTGACTTCTCAATCTAGCTGAACTACTCAGTGATCCAATGTCTTGGGTGGTCACAAGCACATGCACTGCACTTAGAATACACAGTACAGGTATGTCAGCAGTGTTGTTGTCAGAGCAGCACAGTCAGGGGTTCACAAGGCTAAGTCTCCAAACTGGACATTAAAGTATGGAAGAAAGCAGTGGAGGACATACTGTATACAAACTATTGTGCAGATCACTATCATCAAATGGTTGTCTCTGTGTATTCTTTTAAAACAATCCTTTTTAATAGTTGCATAGTAGTTTAATTTCTTTAAGAATTATTGACGCAAGAGTCACTATGTAGCCTTATAATGCAATTACAATACATGCATCGTATTGGTTTTGGTCCACTATATGACACACACATCTCGATACAAAGTGCGATTTCAGGAAGTCAACACATTCTCCGGTACTGTCTGTGCTGCTCTGTGACGTTGAGAACCGTGTCCCATGCATGTGGGGAATTTCATACACGAACGTCACACATGGGCGCTGACATAAATTGATGCTATGATGAATGCCTTTTAACAGGAAATATAGAAACATTCTTCCTCTTTGTTTTGAAATTCCCTGTCATGTAAATTGCTGACCTCCAACACACACACACACACACACACACAATCACACACTCACTCTAACACAGAAACACCAAGTGGGACCCGACCGAGATAAGTCCGATCTCAAATCCCTTAGTCATTAGTGTTGTGTAAGAGCCTTCCTTATGGGACAAACACCTGACACTCAGTGTAGGTCCTAAATGACACCCTATCCTCTATATAGTGCACTACTTTTGACCAGGGCCCATAAGGCTGCCATTTTGGAACGAAGCCTCAGAAAAGAGATCATTTTGATGAGATGGGAAACTCCATTGGAATTGTATTAACACCCATTGTGTACATTTGCCAATGCATCGACAATGGGCCATGCGGTGCATTCTGGGTGATTCTGTGATAAGGAGAGCTCTCTTGACTGGGAGTCTATTGGGCGCTAGCTCAAAACCCAACAGCATGAATTTCGTCATCAAGAAAGTACAACATTGCAAATATTTTCTGAGATGTGAGATAATCAACCTGTTCGCTGTAATATTGTATAGCTTTGGAATCGTGACGTTACGTACTTTTGAGGAAAATAGGACGTTTTCTCGACTAATACCCTGACTTTGAAAAGGGATTGCATGACGATTAGCTTAGGAAGCGCGTCACGTGAACACAGCATGACAACGTGAACCCGATTGGTCAACAGTCTGATGGGCGAGGCATTATATGTTGCCCAATGAGATCCCTATCTCCTCCTTTTTTTAATATCTCTGCTCAGAGTCAGGGGAGTTCTATCCTCATCTCCAGGCTAATTGCTATGTAGACAGGTTTGACAGAGGAAGAACCAGCTGATAGACAATCCCTAATCTCACTTCATTTGCACACACTTTATATAGACTTTTCTATTGTGTTATTAACTGTACGTTTGTTTATTCCATGTGTAACTCTGTGTTGTTGTTTGTGTCGCACTGCTTTGCTTTATCTTGGCCAGGTCGCAGTTGTAAATGAGAACTTGTCCTACCTGGTTTTAAATAAAGGTGAAATAAAAAATGAATAAAAAAATAAACAAGATTAGGTCAATTCCAGATGAAGAATGCTTTGGGTCAACTGACAGTATGAGTATTGAGATGGACCTTTACAGCATTCTGGATATAAGAAGCCACAGGCAAGCTACAGTTTCTACCTCCCCCTGCTTAGCATCAGGCCCAACAGCAGCCCTGATCTGTGTGTTTTTCACAATGTACCATATAACTTTCCCACCATATCACACCTCCTGCAGCTTTACTGTCGGTAACAAGGACACTGGGATGAGTATTGAGTAGAGTAGAGGAGTAGGGTATCTGGCTGAAGGACATAACAGAGCTGCATGGAAAATATGGATTTAAAAATAGACACCCTAAAGCATCTCTGTCAAAAACCTGTGTCAGCAATTCTCCGATAACTTGTTCTTAGATAATAGCATAGTACAATCCAATAACAGCATGAACGTTACACGGAGAACGATGGCCATGACGATGATGTCATCGGCCTAGCTATCCCATATGAAATAACACAGATTTGGGATTTAGATAATAGTTAGATAATTCAGATGATAGTCTAACATTTGTCAGATAAATTCCATCGTTGATGTTTAATCTATCGCTACTTTTAGGAGAGGGTGTGTGTGTGAATGGTCGGTGTATGTTTGACACTGTGTGTGCGTGTGTGTGCCAGTGCATCGATGCAGACCAGTGGGCAGCGTGAGTGTTAATGTGGATAATGTGGACTTTGAGGAATACAAGGTTACACTATAGTCGTCCTGCCCTCTCCTCTCCTCTCCTCTCCTCTCCTCTCCTCTCCTCTCCTCTCCTCTCCTCTCCTCTCCTCTCCTCTCCTCTCCTCTCCTCTCCTCTCCTCTCCTCTCCTCCCCTCCCCTCCCCTCCCCTCCCCTCCTCTCCTCTCCTCTCCTCTCCTCTCCTCTCCTCTCCTCTCCTCTCCTCTCCTCTCCTCTCCCGCCTTCTTTCCCTCCTCTCCTCTCTTCTCTGTGCTCTCTACAAAACATTAGGAACACCTGCTCTTTCCATGACATAGACTGGGGAGCGTTGCTGCACAGCTGTTTTCAAGTCTCTCCAGAGATGTTCGATCGGGTTCAAGTCCGAGCTCTGGCTGGGTAACTCAAGGACATTCAGAGACTTGTCCCGAAGCCACTCCTGCATTGTCTTGTCTGTGTGCTTAGGGTCATTGTCCTGTTGAAATGTGAACCTTCGCCCCAGTCTGAGGTCCTTAGCACTCTCGAGCGACCACCACCATGCTTCACCGTAGGGATGGTGCCAGGTTTCCTCCAGACGTGACCAAAGAATTCAATCTTGGTTTCATCAGACCGGAGAATCTTGTTTCTCATGGTCTGAGCGTCCTTTAGGTGCCACCCAAAGGGTTTTGGTTTAAGTGATGTGGGAGTTTGACCACCCAAAGGGTTTTGGTTGATTCATAATCAGAGTAGTAGGGAATTAAGAAGCAATGCATCATCATACAGAACTCTCTAAGTAAAGAGATAGGGTTAATCCCAAACGGCACCCCATTCCCTACATAGTACACTACATAGGGAACAGGGTGACATTTTTGGGACACAGACATATTGTACATGGCAACCGGGCAGCGGGGGGGGGGGGGGGTCAGATGACATCATTATCGCAGATATAAACATTATCATCATGATCTGTTTGAATGAGAGTTGATCAAGTAAGATTACATCGCTGCTGTAATCCTCTTATTGATGTTCTGGTGGAGGGATATGGAGAAATGACTGCATTGGGCTGAAAAATAGAATCCATCTTTTGGATCAAATTTGAGTTTGTGGAGAATACCAGGTGTTGGTCGCAGGTGCAGGTACAGGGCCAGGACTAGTACATGTGCTATTGTAACAGGTTATCTTCCGTCCCTCTCCTCGCCCCTACCTGGGCTCGAACCAGGGACCGTCTGCACACAGACAACATTCACCCTCGAAGCATTGTTACCCATCGCGCCGCAAAAGCCGCGGCCCTTGCAGAGCAAGGGGAAATAACTACTTCAAGGTCTCAGAGCGAGTGACATCACTGATTGAAACGCGAGGAGCAGTTGTTGTTGGGGGTTAGCTGCCCTATTCAAGTGCAGAATGGCAGATTTTTCCATCTTGACAGCTTGGGAATTCAAACCAGCAACCTTTCAGTTACCGGCCCAACGCTCTTAATCGCCAGACTCCCTGCCGCCCCAAGAGAGAGGAAGTGAGAAAGAGGGAAGAAGAGGAGAGTTTTGTAGCGCAGTAGGATGTCTAATGACTTTATAATTAAAGAGAAGGAAGAAGAGAGGAAGATATATATATGAGAGAGAGAGAGTTAGAGAGTTAGAGAGAGAGAGAGAGAGAGAGAGAGAGAGACAGAGAGAGAGAGAGAGAGAGAGACAGAGAGAGACAGAGAGAGAGAGAGAGAGAGAGAGAGAGAGACAGACAGACAGACAGACAGACAGACAGACAGACAGACAGACATTTTCTTTAATGTTTAATTATTTATTTACTAGCTAGGCCTCTTTTAAACAGCTCTTCATCAAACTGACTAACAGAAATCCCAGGCCTCTTTTAATAAAGAGCTCTTCAGCTTTTTAAAAGTGGACTAGCTTTTCTGTTAGTCAGTTTGATGAAGATCCCTTTAAAAGAGACCTAGCTAGTAAATAAATAATTAAACAAATTTGTGTAGTACTGAATAATGAGTGAGGCTGGGGTTTCTGCAGATCCAAGAAGGTTCAGAACGATGATATGATACGAGGTAATGATTAATCAGATGACTGTTTATCGATATAATAGATATGTACCTTATAGAGTTTAATTCAGGAAATGGTAACTCTTTAAATAACCTCTTCTGTGGTGCCACAAATCCTGATGAGTTTAATGTCACATGATTCATTTAACAATTAAACATAGTTAGTTGATTAAATAAATAACAGTCATCAGAAAGTAAAGTCACGACACTCCACTACTGTCTCCTGGGATTATCCTCCTATATTGTCTCCTCGGATTATCTTTCTCTACTGTCTCCTGGGATTATCCTCCTCTACTGTCTCCTGGGATTATCCTCCACTACTGTCTCCTGGGATTATCCTCCTCTACTGTCTCCTGGGATTATCTTCCTCTGCTGTCTCCTGGGATTATCCTTGCTTTACTGTCTCCTGGGATTATCCTTACTTTACTGTCTCCTGGGATTATCCTCCTCTACTGTCTCCTGGGATTATCTTCCTCTGCTGTCTCCTGGGATTATCCTTACTTTACTGTCTCCTGGGATTATCCTTACTTTACTGTCTCCTGGGATTATCCTCCTCTACTGTCTCCTGGGATTATCTTCATCTGCTTTCTCCTGGGTTTATCCTTACTTTACTGTCTCCTGGGATTATCCTCCTCTACTGTCTCCTGGGATTATCATTACTTTACTGTCTCCTGGGATTATCCTCCTCTACTGTCTCCTGGGATTATCCTTACTTTACTGTCTCCTGGGATTATCCTCCTCTACTGTCTCCTGGGATTATCCTTACTTTACTGTCTCCTGGGATTATCCTCCTCTACTGTCTCCTGGGATTATCCTTACTTTACTGTCTCCTGGGACACACCTGAAACCTCACACTCAATTTCAATTCAATTTAACGGCTTTTCCTCTCACATGGTGTAAAGCTTGGGTTTGGGGAATTAGTCATTGTAGGGAACACGGTATCTTGAATGCCATGTGCTGTGTGAGGAAAGTATGCTCTACTCTGTCCACATGTGCACAGTGCTATGCATGCGCTCCTAAACCAGTCACGAGAATGGGCCTTTTGTTTGCATCCTATCATCATTTGAATCCCATGACACAATACAGTAGTTAGTCAGGGTTTGACAATGTACCAGAGGCCTCTGTCTCCTCTCAGGTCATACAGAAAGGGTAATCGTTCCCTGAGGGACTGAAAGACACGGAAGGGCACTTGAAGGATAACAAGGGAACGTTTGTTTCCAAGAGGCTCCATCACCATCTGCTGAAGGTTGAAGTATCCCTTCTCAGGAGAGAGAGAGAGAGAGAGAGAGCACTTTTCACAAATGAAGGAACAATGGAATTGGTCTGATCCCTGGTATTGCTGTAGTTTCACACCTTGGGTTCTGGTCAAAAGTAGCGCCTTATATAGGGGAAAGGCAGCCATTTGGAACTTAACCAGTAAATAGAGATTGTACACATGTTAATCATGAACAAACTCAGGGAAAAAATGTATCAGATTAACTTTCAAAACATACCCTCTACCCATATCCCCTTTACTTATGATGTAATACCCATTTAGAGCTGCTAAACCCATCCAGTAAGTCCACTGGTGTAAAACTGAAGTGCACATGGTCTGTCCCAACGGAAGAACAACATTTCTGCTGATCTCAGTGAAGTCCACATGTTAATCATGAACAGACTAAGAAAAAAAACAGATTCACTTGCAAAACATACCAACTGCCCCCATCCTGTATTGCATGCCGAACCTGATTTGTTTGCTAATATCCTGTTAATGTCATGGGCTGCAGTAAAGCAGTAAACGGCTATTTAAGAGGGTAGGTAGTAATAGATCATGACTCACCGCCGAGGGAAGGGACACATAACCTTGAAATACACAGAGACATTTGAATATATTTAGAAATATAGTTCCATGGAGAGAGACACAGTAGATACTATTAACCGACATGAGGTTCAACGCCGACATGACAGCGCAACATGACAGCAATTTCACTGGGCGCTACACCTCGTCTGACCCCCCTGGCCAGTCTGTCTGTCTGCACTTCTCGCTCCCCCCCACCACCGCATTCTGCCAGGGGAACAGGACAGGGGAACAGGACAGGGGAACAGGACAGGGGAACAGGACAGGTAAACAGGACAGGGGAACAGGACAGGGGAACAGGACAGGAGAACAGGACAGGGGAACAGGACAGGGGAACAGGACAGGGGAACAGGACAGGGGAACAGGACAGGGGAACAGGACAGGGGAACAGGACAGGGGAACAGGACAGGGGAACAGGACAGGGTAACAGGACAGGGGCGGGTAACTGTGGCAGGTGGCTTTGTAAACCTGGAGGACCATGGATTAACAACGCTGTTTACATCAAGTAGAGATGAGAACAGAGCAGAGCTCAGCGGTGAACAAGAGAGAAAGATGGATGGAGAGGTAGAGGAGGGAACACGGCTAACCTAGGATTAGTTCTCTTCCCCCAAATAGGCCTTGATGGATGGCTGGATGGAGGGGGAGAGGGAGGGATGGAGGGGAAGGAATGGCAAAGAGGGAATAGTGAGAATAGAGATAGAGGTGCAAAGGGAAGGGAATCGCTGCCTCGCTCTCCAACCAAGGTGCCTCGAATTGAGGAGAAAAGTAGAGAAGAGAGTCAGCAACTCTTGGGGGACAACGGAAGTGAATAAAAAGTTATTTATTGTTAAAAGTGAATAGAAAAAGAGGGAGGGGACAGGGATAAACTATGATGAGTTAGTTATTCTGTCCCAAACCAGTCCATAATAGGTGTCAGGATCCGGCCCTGGAAATATCCGGCCCTAGAAACCAGTCCTCTTTCCAGTAGTCTATATCCGGCCCTAGAAACCAGTCCTCTTTCCAGCAGTCTATATCTGTCCCTAGAAACCAGTCCTCTTTCCAGCAGTCTATATCCGGCCCTGGAAACCAGTCCTCTTTCCAGCAGTCTATATCCGGCCCTGGAAACCAGTCCTCTTTCCAGCAGTCTATATCCGGCCCTGGAAACCAGTCCTCTTTCCAGCAGTCTATATCCGGCCCTAGAAACCAGTCCTCTGTCCAGCAGTCTATATCCGGCCCTAGAAACCAGTCCTCTGTCCAGCAGTCTATATCCGGCCCTAGAAACCAGTCCTCTTTCCAGCAGTCTATATCCGGCCCTGGAAACCAGTCCTCTTTCCAGCAGTCTATATCCGGCCCTAGAAACCAGTCCTCTGTCCAGCAGTCTATATCCGGCCCTAGAAACCAGTCCTCTGTCCAGCAGTCTATATCCGGCCCTAGAAACCAGTCCTCTTTCCAGCAGTCTATATCCGGCCCTAGAAACCAGTCCTCTGTCCAGCAGTCTATATCCGGCCCTAGAAACCAGTCCTCTTTCCAGCAGTCTATATCCGGCCCTAGAAACCAGTCCTCTGTCCAGTAGTCTATATCCGGCCTTAGAAACAAGTCCTCTTTCCAGTAGTCTATATCTGTCCTTAGAAACCAGTCCTCTGTCCAGTAGTCTATATCTGTCCCTAGAAACCAGTCCTCTGTCCATATCTGGCCCTAGTGGCTTGCGCTGCAGTCATCTGTCAACTTCCTGTAAATAGACAGTGGTCCCAAATGGCACACTATCCCCTTATTTTTTGTGAAAACTACTTTTGACCAGAGCCCTTTGGACCCTGGTAAAAACTAGTGCACTATATATATATGGAAAAGAGTGCCATTTGGGACACAGACAGTAAATAGAGATTGGCCACATGTTAATCATGGACAGACTCCGAAAGAAATCATCAAAACACTTTCAAAACACACCCTCTACCCATATCCCCTTTACTTATGATTTAATACCCATTTAGTGCTGCTAAACCAGTCTAGTCAATCCACTGGTGTAAAATGGAAATGCATGGTCTGTCCCAACGGAAAAAGAGCATTTCTGCTGATCTGAGTAAAGTTACAGCTGATTGCTGTGGATGCAGATGACATGGAAAAATATTACGTAAATTCCTGGAATTCGTTAATCTATTCCATTTGAAGAAAAAAAGTGTTTGTGTGTAAAGTGAATGGCCACACAGCTGGATTCACAGTAAACCACAGGCTTTGTAATCCCACGGTGTCATATTGTGAGCGGTGGAATGATCGGAACCACGGCAGATTCAACGATCAGAAGACTATCGTGTTCTTCAGATCAGATGACATCACCTTTGACCGCTTGACATCCCACACTGACGATGAACCCAATCAAATATTGTGTTGTTGACTGGTGCATTTTAAACTATTTAATCGAGCTGATTTTTTTTCTATGTATTGGGGCCACTGAGATTGGAAGTGAAGAGGTTCAATTGTCTGCTTGAACTAATTTGCCGTATAATACTAGTTTTATTCTGTTGTAGTGTTTGGGTTTTTCCATTAAATACTGTACTAATTAAACCCTCTACTCTAACCAGGCTGTACTACTGCTGTACTAATTAAACCCCTCTACTCTAACCAGGCTGTACTACTGTTGTACTAATTAAACCCCTCTACTCTAACCAGGCTGTACTACTGTTGTACTAATTAAACCCCTCTACTCTAACCAGGCTGTACTACTGATGTACTAATTAAACCCCTCTACTCTAACCAGGCTGTACTACTGTTGTACTAATTAAACCCCTCTACTCTAACCAGGCTGTACTACTGTTGTACTAATTAAACCCCTCTACTCTAACCAGGCTGTACTACTGTTGTACTAATTAAACCCCTCTACTCTAACCAGGCTGTACTACTGCTGTACTAATTAAACCCCTCTACTCTAACCAGGCTGTACTACTGCTGTACTAATTAAACCCCTCTACTCTAACCAGGCTGTACTACTGCTGTACTAATTAAACCCCTCTAACCAGGCTGTACTACTGTTGTACTAATTAAACACCTCTACTCTAACCAGGCTGTACTACTGCTGTACTAATTAAACCCCTCTACTCTAACCAGGCTGTACTACTGCTGTACTAATTAAACCCCCCAACCAGGCTGTACTACTGCTGGCTGTTCTTTGAATCATCCAGATTAATAGTTCTCTCTCTCTCTCTCTCTCTCTCTCTCTCTCTCTCTCTCTCTCTCTCTCTCTCTCTCTCTCTCTCTCTCTCTCTCTCTCTCTCTCTCTCTCTCTCTCTCTCTCTCTCTCTCTCTCTCTCTCTCTCTCTCTCTCTCTCTCTCTCTCTCTCTCTCTCTCTCTCTCTCTCTCTCTCTCTCTCTCTCTCTCTCTCTCTCTCTCTATTCAAGGGGATTTTTGGGGAAATATATGTTAACATTGACAAAACAAGTGAAATGGATAAACAAAAGTGAAATAAACAATAAAAAGTGAACAGTAAATATTACACTCTCACAATCTCCAAAATAATAGAGACATTACAAATGTCATATTATGTCTATATACAGTGTTGTAACAATGTGCAAATAGTTAAAGTACAAAAGAGAAAATAAATAAATATGGTTATATTTACAATGGTGTTTGTTCTTCACTGGTTGCCCTTTTCTTGTGGCAACAGCTCACAAATCTTGCTTCTGTGATGGCACACTCTGGTTTTTCACCCAATAGGAGCAAGATATGGGAGTTTATCAAAATTGGATTTGTTTTTTCGAATTCTTTGTGGGTCTGTGTAATCTTTTTCTCTCTCTCTCTCTCTCGTTCTGTCTCTCAATTCAATTAAATTTTCTACATTGGCATGACGTAACAGTGTACATATTGCCAAAGCTTACTTTGGAGATTTCCAATATTAACATCATTAAAATAATAATAATCATTATTGTCAACGGGACAACAGTAACAACAATAACCAAGGGTCAAAATAACCATACATTGAACAATAACAATAAGCATAGAGGACATGTGCAGGTTGGTTGGTCTGTCAGACAATGTCCCTCATCTTATGGCAGGCAGCAATGTAGTGCTCTGCCAACCCACAGCTCTCTGCGTCCTCCCCCAACAGGACGGGTAGCCTATTCTCATCAGAGAGGTCTTTGAAACCTTGAATAAGGGTTTCAAATTTATGGAAATGACACTCTAATATTTTTGACGTTGTGAAAGGAAGTTAAGCTCTGTCTCGGGTTCTGCTGTTGTTCAGTGGTTACACAGCCTTTCCTCTACAGGGATCCAGGTTTTTCCTGTGTCTACCCTTCTCAATGTCAATGCTGTGCTCACTGAGCCTGTACTTTGTCAAGGTTTTTCGAAAGGTTTTGATCAGAAACCATGGTCAAATAGTTTGCCACTGTGTACTGTCGATTTAGGGCCAGATAGCATGGAACTTTCCTTTGTGCTTGTGCTCGTGTTTCCCAATATGTAATGTGGTTTTGTTTTGGCTGTGATGTAATGTGGTTTATTCTGATTGATTGGATGTTCTGGTCCTGAGGCTTCAGTCTGGAACAGGTTTGTGAACTCCCCTGAACCAGATAGACTCTTTTCTTTGTTCAGCTCTTGGCATTGCAGGCCTTGGTAATGATATTGTATTTTAAATGTTTCCAAAACATAATTGCTATTTTGTTTTGTATTTATTATTAGTGGATATTGGCCTAAGTCTGCCCTGCATGCATTGTTTGTTTATTGTAAAATGTATTACATTCACATTTTCCCTCATCAATCTACACACAGTATCCAATAATGACAAAGCAAAAAACTGTGATTTTTTATATTTTCGCAAATTCATATAAAAAACAAACAGAAATAGCTTATTTTGACAAGTATTCAGACCCTTTGCTATGAGACTCGAAATTGAGCTCAGGCGCATCCTGTTTCCATTGATCATCCTTGAGATGTTTCTACAACTTGATGGGAGTCCACCTGTGGTGAATTCAAATTATTGGACATGATTTGGAAAGGCACACACCTGTCTATATAAGGTCCCACAGTTGGCAGTGCATGTCAGAGCAAAAACCAAGCCAAGAGGTCGAAGGAATTGTCCGTAGAGCTCCGAGACAGGATTGTGTTGAGGCACAGATCTGGGGAAGGGTACCAAAACATTTCTGCAGCATTGAAGGTCCCCAAGAAGACTGTGGCCTCCATCATTCTTAAATGGAAGAAGTTTGGAAAGACTCTTCCCAGAGCTGGCCGCCCAGCCAAACTGAGCAATTGGGGGAGAAGGGCAATGGTCACTCTGACAGAGCTCCAGAGTTCCTCTGTGGAGATGTGAGAACCTTCCAGAAGGACAACAATCTCTGCAGCACTCCAACAATCAGGCCTTTATGGTAGAGTGGCCAGACGGAAGCCACTCCTCAGTAAAAGGCACATGACAGCCCGCTTGGAGTTTGACAAAAGGCACCTAAAGGACTCAGACCATGAGAAACAAGATTCTCTGGTCTGATGTAACCAAGATTCAACTCTTTGGCCTGAATGCCAAGCATCACGTCTGGAGGAAACCAGGCACCATCCCTACGGTGAAGCTTGGTGGTGGCAGCATCATGCTGTGGGGATGTTTTTCAGCTGCAGACTAGTCAGGATCTAGGAAAGATGAACGGAGTAAAGTACAGAGAGATCCTTGATGAAAACCTGCTCCAGAGCGCTCGGGACCTCAGACTGAGGCGAAGGTTCACTTTCCAACAGGACAACAACCCTAAGCACACAGCCAAGACAAAGCAGATGTGGCTTCTGGACAAATCTCTAAATGTCCTTGAGTGGCCCAGTCAGAACCCGGACTTAAACCCGATCGAACATCTCTGGAGAATAGCTGTGCAGCGACGCTCCCCATCCAACCTGACAAAGCTTGAGAGGATCTGCAGAGAAGAATGGGAGAAACTCCCCAAATACAGGTGTGCCAAACTTGTATCGTCATACCCAAGAAGACTCAAGGCTGTAATCGCTGCCAAAGTGCTTCAACAAAGTATTGAGTAAAGGGTCTGAATATTTATGTAAATGTGATATTTAAGTAATTTTTTTCTAGCAATTTGCGAAAATGTCTAAAATCCTTTTTTTTGCGCTTTGTCATCATGGGGTATATTGTGTGTAAAAAAACAACAACAATTAAATCCATTTTAGAATAAGCCTGGAAAAAGTCAACAGGTCAGAATATTTTCCGAATGTACTAACTTACCTCGTATCCCTGCACATCGACTCGGTACTACTTCTCCCTGTGTTAATTTCATGTGAAATGGGACCCTATCCCCTACAATAGTGCACTACTTTTCCCATTTGGGACGCACACTCTTGTTTAATAACCTTCTAATCCTCCCGTCCCGTCGCTGACCTCATTTTGACTGATTGCGACTCTTGCTCTTACATAAACCTCGGGGCGGAAAAACAAAAGACGTAATGAAAGAAGAGGAAAAATACATTTAGCCTCTTTCAATGCCACTCAAGTATGGGTGCTTGCTCGAAACTCTGAGACGTTGTGGTGCACTGGCCGTGAACTCAGTATCGACCAATGGAAAGCCTCCGCTCTTAGTTCTTTCTTCCTATATTCCTTTTCTTCTTCTCTCATTTCCTTCTTCTTTCCTTTTCTTCTTCTCTCCTTTCTTCTTCTCTCCTATTGTCCTCCATTGGCCTTTTAGTCTCTCATTACCCCTCTCTCTCTCTGGCCCTTGCAGGATGGGCTCCAGGGGCCTGTGGTGATTCTAGCTTTTCCATGAAATTGACCCTGGTCTGCTGTACTCTGTCTATGGTTAGTGCTGTGGCTTGGTAGAGGGTTTAAAACAGCACAGTGGGCACAGTTGAGCCCTGGAATGCATCCCAAATGTCACCCTATTCTCTATATGGTGCACTACTTTTGACCAGGACCCGAATAGGGGACCATTTGGGACACAGAGGATGTTATATAGTAATCAAAGTAATCAATCAAGTCGGGGGGGGGGGCAAATCAACACTGTGGCTTTGTCCCAAATGGCAACCTATTCCCTATATGGACCCTGGTCAAAAGTAGTGCACTACATAGGGAATAGGGTGCCATTTGGGATGGCCATCAATCAGATAGGGGGTCAGGTCTTCACTGTGTACCCTATCACTACTCTCTTACCGCTATTGGAAAATAGACCAAAATAGATCAGAGGATGTTCATTTATACGTGACACTGTCCTGTTGGCACAGTTACTACAGAGTGGAGCCAGTCAGGGGAGTTTAGTGTACCAACCCTCTCTCTGTCGGGGGTGTCAAGGTCGACCACATGGCACAGACCCACTCAATCAACAACAGAAACTATCTAGCGGCACGGCAATGGAAAATAGAACCGGACCCATCAATGGGTAATGGCATTGTTATCCGAGCTAATGATAGATCACATCGATTGACTTTCATATAGCAGTTGAGTTGAGATTATGTTTGATTTACTTGTACTGTTTATTTTTTAAATCTTTATTTAACTAGGCAAGTCAGTTAAGAACAAATTCTTATTTACAATGACGGCCTACCAAAAGGCAAAAGGCCTCCTGCGGGGATAGGGGCTGGGATAAAAAATATATATATAGGACAAAACACACGTTACGACAAGAGAGACCTAAGACAACAACATGGTAGCAGCACAACATGGCAGCAGCACAACATGGCAGCAGCACAACATGGCAGCAGCACAACATGGTAGCAGCACAACATGGCAGCAGCACAACATGGTAGCAGCACAACATGGCAGCAGCACAACATGGTAGCAGCACAACATGGCAGAAGCACAACATGGCAGCAGCACAACATGGCAGCAGCACAACATGGTAGCAGCACAAAACATGGTACAAACATTATTGGGCACAGACAGCAGCACAAAGGGCAAGAAGGTAGAGACAACACTACATCACACAAAGCTGCCACAAGTGTCAGTAAGAGTGTCCATAATTGAGACTTTGAATGAAGAGATTGAGATAAAACTGTCCAGTTTGAGTGTTTTTTGCAGCCCGTTCCAGTCGCTAGCTGCAGCGAACTGAAAAGAGGAGCGACCCAGGGATGTGTGTGCTTTGGGGACCTTTAACAGAATGTGACTGGCAGAACGGGTGTTGTATGTGGAGGATGAGGGCTGCAGTAGATATCTTAGATGGGGGGAGTGAGGCCTAAGAGGGTTTTATAAATAAGCATCAACCAGTGGGTTTTGCGACGGGTATACAGAGATGGCCAGTTTACAGAGGAGTATAGAGTGCAGTGATGTGTCCTATAAGGAGCATTGGTGGCAAATCTGATGGCCGAATGGTAAAGAACATCAAGCCACTCGAGAGCACTCTTACCTAACGCTCTATAAATTATGTCTCCGTAATCTAGCATGGGTAGGATGGTCATCTGAATCAGGGTTAGTTTGGCAGCTGGGGTGAAAGAGGAGTGATTACGGTAGAGGAAACCAAGTCTAGATTTGACCTTAGCCTGCAGCTTGGATATGTGCTGAGAGAAGGACAGTGTACCATCTAGCCATACTCCCAAGTACTTGTATGAGGTGACTACCTCCAGCTCTAAACCCTCAGAGGTAGTAATCACACCGGTGGGGGGAGGGGCATTCTACTTACTGAACCACATGACCTTTGTTTTGAAGGTGTTCAGAACAAGGTTAAGGGCAGAGAAATCTGGATGCATATAAATGGATGAGAGAGCTTCCGACTGCCTGTACTATGTTGTGATGTAAATTAGAAGAGCGTGGGGCATAGGATCGAGCCTTGGGATACACCCTTGGTGACAGGCAGTGGCTGAGACAGCAGATGTTCTGACTTTACACGCTGCGTTCTTTGAGAGGGGTAGTTAGCAAGGGGAAAAAGAGGGAGGAGCATCGAGGCCAGTGGCATTAGAAGGGGTGGGAGATGAGGAAATGTTGGACGGGCAATGAGGCATGGCTGAGTCTAATAGGAATCCTGACTTAATGAGGTGGTGATTAAGACGCTCAGCGTGTGCTTCTTGTCAGTAACAACCACATCATCAACATTAAGGGACATGTGAGGAGGAGGGTTTATTCTCCATGTCTTTAACCGTTTTCCAGAACTTCTTCGGTTTAGACCCACAGAGAGAGAACTTCTGTAGTTGCTGGAATTGTTGCTTTATCAGTAGTAGTAATAGTAGTTTTAGCAGTAGTAGTAATAGTAGTTTTATCAGTAATAGCAATAGTAGTTTTAGCAGTAATAGCAATAGTAGTTTTAGCAGTAGTAGTAATAGTAGTTTTAGCAGTAATAGTAATAGTAGTTTTAGCAGTAGTAGTAATAGTAGTTTTAGCAGTAATAGCAATAGTAGTTTTAGCAGTAGTAGTAATAGTAGTTTTAGCAGTAGTAGCAATAGTAGTTTAGCAGTAGTAGTAATAGTAGTTTTAGCAGTAGTAGCAATAGTAGTTTTAGCAGTAGTAGTAATAGTAGTTTTAGCAGTAGTAGTAATAGTAGTTTTAGCAGTAATAGCAATAGTAGTTTTAGCAGTAGTAGTAATAGTAGTTTTAGCAGTAGTAGTAATAGTAGTTTTAGCAGTAATAGTAATAGTAGTTTTAGCAGTAATAGCAATAGTAGTTTTAGCAGTAGTAGTAATAGTAGTTTTAGAAGTAGTAGTAATAGTAGTTTTAGCAGTAGTAGTAATAGTAGTTTTAGCAGTAGTAGCAATAGTAGTTTTAGCAGTAGTAGTAATAGTAGTTTTAGCAGTAATAGTAATAGTAGTTTTAGCAGTAATAGCAATAGTAATAAATGGAACGGAGTCAAAATGGTGGTTTCCACATGGTTCGTGTGTTTGATACATTACAATTATTCAATTCCAGCCATTACAATGTAGAGCTCGGCACAGGCATGAATTTTAAGCCCGAGCCCTACCCATGCACGCAACGTTCAGGCCCTACCCTAATCAGGCCCGATTGCTTCTGCCAAATTTAAAGTCCGGCCCGGCCCCGCCCAATATCAAAAATCTGAAATAACTTCTTCCATTAGTAAATCCATCAGCTGCTCCTCTCTGTCTGTCACTCTGTGTATCCATGGCAATGGCTCCGCTTGGGCAGCTCTGCCAGAGATATTAGAGAAAGGAGGAGATAGGAATTCATTTGGGTAATGAATGGTGGAACGTATAGCGCCTCACCCAGCAGACCGTCGACCAATCGCATTCATGTTGTCATGCTGCGTCACGTGGATGTTAAGCTAATTTTCATGCAATCCCTTCTCAAAGTCAGGGTATGAGTCAAGAAACATGCCTATTTTCCTCGAAAGTACATCATGTCATGATTCCAAAGCTATACAAATTTACTGATAGAAAATGAATTATCTCACATCTCAGAAAATATGTGTAATGTTATATGTACTTCTTGTTGACGAAATTCATGCTAATGTTGGGATTTTGAGCTAGCACCCAATTCACTCGCATTCTGGCCACTCCCCGGATTTTGGGTTAAATGCTCTACAACAAAGCTTTCTTAGTGTCCAGCTTTCTCTACCCTTAACCTTGATCTAAACACCTCCAAAATAAAGGTCATGTGGTTTGGTAAGAAGAATGCCCCTCTCCCCACCGGTGTGATTACTACCTCTGAGGATTTAGAGCTTGAGGTAGTCACCTCATACAAGTACTTGGGAGTATGGCTAGACGGTGCACTGTCCTTCTCTCAGCACATATCAAAGCTGCAGGCTAAAGTTAAATCTAGACTTGGTTTCCTCTATCGTAATCTGTCCTCTTTCATCCTAGCTGCCAAACTAACCCTGATTCAGATGACCATCCTACCCAAACTAACCTAGATGACCATCCTACCCAAACTAACCCAGATGACCATCCTACCCAAACTAACCCAGATGACCATCCTACCCAAACTAACCCTGATTCAGATGACCATCCTACCCAAACTAACCCAGATGACCATCCTACCCAAACTAACCCAGATGACCATCCTACCCAAACTAACCCAGATGACCATCCTACCCAAACTAACCCTGATTCAGATGACCATCCTACCCAAACTAACCCAGATGACCATCCTACCCAAACTAACCCAGATGACCATCCTACCCAAACTAACCCAGATGACCATCCTACCCAAACTAACCCAGATGACCATCCTACCCATGCTAGAATACAGAGACATCATTTATAGCGACTGGAACGAGCTGCAACAAACACTCAAACGGGACAGTTTTATCTCCATCTCTTCATTCAAAGACTCAATCATGGACACTCTTACTGACAGTTGTGGCTGCTTCACGTGATGTATTGTTGTCTCTACCTTCCTGCTCTTTGTGCTGTTGTCTGTGCCCAATAATGTTTGTACCATGTTTTGTGCTGCTACCATGTTGTGTTGCTACTGTACCATGTTGTTGTCATGTTGTGTTGCTGCCTTACTATGTTGTTGTCTTAGGTCTCTCTTTATGTAGTTTTGTCTCTCTTGTCGTGATGTGTGTTTTGTCCTATATTTATATATATTTGTAATTTTTAATCCCAGACCCCGTCCCCACAGGAGGCCTGTTGCCTTTTGGTAGGCCGTCATTGTAAGTAAGAATTTGTTCTTAACTTACTTGCTTAGTTAAATAAAGGTAAAAAATCACTCCTTTGTAGGAGAGCTCTCCTTGTCTCAGAATCGCTCAGAATGCACCGCGCGGCGCATTGACGTAGCATGGGGAACGTACACAATGGGAATTAATACGATTCCAATTGAGTCTCCCATCTCCTCAAAAGTATCTTTGGTTTGCTCAACGAACAAAGATACATGAGAGAGCAATTAGCTGTTTGCTACTTTTGGTCCCTCTAAACTCCTACAAAACTCAAGGAACATTATACTTTTTTGTATATTTGTCTTATATTCGACAAGGTTGAAGCACTTCTGACACCATGTCATGACCTAAGTCAGAAATGACTGTACTGTGCAGCAAAGCACAAGCAAATGGCTCAACTTCAAAATGTTACTGATCAATTTAGTAATACCTGAGTCCTACCCGGACCCTAGTTATTGATGAAGACCTACCCAGCCCTAACCCGATGTATAACGTCGAGGCCTGTCGGGCTTGGGTCGGGTAGCAGAGCTCTATTATAATGAGCCCGTCCTCCTATAGCTCCTCTCACCAGCCTCCTCTGGTATACACACAGTGGTACGAGAATATCAAACCCATTTCAGCTGGATCCTGGCCAAATGGGACTCATGCACTTCCAAGTAATGTACATTTCTGTATACACAGAGTGGTATGAATATTAAACACAGAAATGCACTACTCTTCCCTAAACCATGGTCTTTTTAGAGCTTTTTTTTTTTTTTTTACAGGATATGAGATTAGTGCCAAAGACTTTCCAACAGATAATGTGGGATTTTGACTTAGATTCTTTGCACATTCATTCAGATTAGAAAACAAACAAGTAAAACCATTAATCCAGGTCAGGCGACAGGGTCAGGCGACAGGGTCAGGCGACAGGGTCAGGCGACAGGGTCAGGGGACAGGGTCAGTGGAACTGAACTGTGGACAGACTTGATGAACTCATGCACTTAGCTAACAGATATGGTGTCTGAGCATCATCCACACATTCTTGTCATATAATTGTCATTATTTCAGTAGGTTACACAACATACCAGACACTTTTATTTGTATTCTTTGGAACTCTTTGTAGCATCACGAAGATATTAATTATATTCATATACTCATATCTCATAGGCTTAAAGACCTACAGGTAACTGCCAAAATAAAGGAAACACCAACATAAAGTGTGTTAGTAGGGCGTTGGTCACTACAAGCCAGAACAGCTTCAATGCACCTTGGCATAGATTCTACAAGTGTCTGGAACTCTATTGGAGGTATGTGAGGCGCCTCCCCCTTGGTTTGTGCTGTGGTGGAGATCTTTGTGGGCTATACTCGGCCTTGTCTCAGGATTGTAAGTTGGTGGTTGAAGATATCCCTCTAGTGGTGTGGGGGCTGTGCTTTGGCAAAGTGGGTGGGGTTATATCCTTCCTGTTTGGCCCTGTCCGGAGGTTTCTTCTGATGGGGCCACAGTGTCTCCTGACCCCTCCTGTCTCAGCCTCCAGTATTTATGCTGCAGTAGTTTATGTGTCGGGGGGCTAGGGTCCGTTGGTTATACCTGGAGTACTTCTCCTATCTTATCCAGTGTCCTGTGTGAATTTAAGTATGCTCTCTCTAATTCTCTCGTTCTCTCTTTCTTTCTCTCTCTCCCTAGGACCATACGTCACGGCAAACCGGGCATGATGACTCCTTGCTGTCCCCAGTCCGCCTGGCCTTGCTGCTATTCCAGTTTCAGCTGTTCTGCCTGCGGTTATGGAACCCCTACCTGTCCCAGACCTGCTGTTTTCAACTCTTAATGATCGGCTATGAAAAGCCAACTGATATTTATTCCTGATTATTATTTGACCATGCTTGTCATTTATGAACATTTTGAAAATCTTGGCTCTCTCTAATTCTCTCCTTCTCTCTTTCTTTCTCTCTCTCGGAGGACCTGAGCCCTAGGACCATACGTCACGGCAAACCGGGCATGATGACTCCTTGCTGTCCCCAGTCCGCCTGGCCTTGCTGCTATTCCAGTTTCAGCTGTTCTGCCTGCGGTTATGGAACCCCTACCTGTCCCAGACCTGCTGTTTTCAACTCTTAATGATCGGCTATGAAAAGCCAACTGATATTTATTCCTGATTATTATTTGACCATGCTTGTCATTTATGAACATTTTGAAAATCTTGGCTCTCTCTAATTCTCTCCTTCTCTCTTTCTTTCTCTCTCTCGGAGGACCTGAGCCCTAGGACCATACGTCAGGACTACCGGGCATGATGACTCCTTGCTGTCCCCAGTCCACCTGGCCTTGCTGCTATTCCAGTTTCAACTGTTCTGCCTGCGGTTATGGAACCGCCACCTGTCCCAGACCTGCTATTTTCAACTCTTAATGATCGGCTATGAAAAGCCAACTGAAAATTATTCATGATTATTATTTGACCATGCTTGTCACTTATGAACATTTTGAACATCTTGGCATAGTTCTGTTATAATCTCCACCCGGCACAGCCAGAAGAGGACTGGCCACCCCTCATAGCCTGGTTCCTCTCTAGGTTTCTTCCTAGGTTTTGGCCTTTCTAGGGAGTTTTTCCTAGCCACCGTGCTTCTACACCTGCATTGCTTGCTGTTTGGGGTTTTAGGCTGGGTTTCTGTACAGCACTTCGAGATATTAGCTGATGTACGAAGGGCTATATAAAATGAACTTGATTTGATTTGATTTGATGTGACACCATTCTTCCACAAGAAATGTCATTATTTGGTGTTTTGTTGATGGTGGTGGAAATCACTGTCTCAGGCGCTGCTCCAGAATCATCCATATCTGTTCAATTGGGTTGAGATCTGGTGACTGAGACGGCCATGGCATATGATTTACATCGTTTTCATGCTCATCAAACCATTCAGTGACCACTTGAGCCCTATGGATGGGGCAATTGCCATCCTTTGGGGGCATAGCCATCGTAGCCAAAATAATGGGCTTTTTCATACATGACCCGAAGCATGTTAGGATGTTAAGTGCTTAATTAACTCATGTAGTCTTCCTCGACCTCGCCAATGCATTTGGCTCTGTGCCCCATGAACTCCTGTGGTCTGCCTTCAGATTTTTCCACATACCGGACACCATCACAACGCTGGTGAAGTCGTACTTCCAGGATCTGCAGTTCTGCTTCACCACCTCAGAGTTCACCACCTCATGGCAGTGCCTGAATGTAGGTATAATGGCGGGATGTACCATTTCTCCGTTGGCATTCATAATGGCAATGGAGGTTATCATCAGATCCTCAAAATGGGTTGCTGGTGGACAGCGAGTCGACTCTGGTTTCCGCCTCCCTCCACTCAGAGCCTACATGGACGACATTACAACATTGACCACCACTGTCCCATGCACCAGGAGACTGCTCAGAAAACTCGAGGAGAACATCAACTGGGCCCGTATGAAGATTAAACCATCCAAGTCACGCAGCATCTCGATTGTGAAGGGAGTACTCTCTGACCTGAAATTCTTCATCGGAGATTACCAAATCCCAACAGTGTCTGAGCAGCCGGTAAAAAGCCTTGGAAGGTGGTATGATGCAAGCCTGAAGGACAAAGACCAGGTGCAACAGCTGCACAAAGACATCAGTAGTAGCCTACAGTCCATCGACAACACCCATCTACCTGGAAAGTTAAAGGCCTGGTGTCTGCAGTTTGGTCTACCCCGGGTGTTGTGGCCCCTAGCAGTGTATGAGGTTCCAATCTCAACAGTGGAGAAGATGGAAAGAGGAGTCACAGGATACTTAAAGAAGTGGCTCGGAGTTCCACGATGCCTTACCACCATAGGCCTCTATGGAGATGGTGTCCTCAAGCTGCCCCTCACCAGTCTAACAGAGGAATTCAAGTGTGCAAAAACCAGGCTCCAGATGACACTGAATGAATCTCGAGACCCAGTGGTGAGCAACAACGCGCCGACCTTGGCAACTGGGCGCAAATGGAGGCCAGGAAAAGCAGTCCAGGAGGCAACAGCAGCCCTCAGACATGCTGACATTGTGGGTCATGTTCAGCAAGGGAGAGGAGGCCTTGGGCTAACTAGCCGTGCTGCTTGGAGTAAGGCCACTGCACCAGAGCGGCGGAAGATGGTAGTGCAGGAAGTACGCCATCAGGAGGAGGCTGCAAGGTGGGCCAAGGCAGTCTCTCTTGCCAAACAGGGACAGTGGACTCGATGGGACAGTGTGGAGAAGAGGAAGATCAGCTGGAAGGATCTGTGGGCCATGGAAGCGAGGCGGTTGAGCTTTTCCATCAGAGCAACATATGACGTCCTTCCAACACCAGTTAATCTTCACCAATGGTATGGTGAAGATCCGGACTGTGCCCTCTGTTCCATGCCAGCCAACCTCAGGCACATTCTCACAGGGTGTAAAACAAGCCTCACCCAAGGACGCTACACTTGGCGTCACAACCAAGTCCTTAAAAACCTTGCGTCCGCCCTGGAGGACAAGCGAGCTGCCACCAACTCCCTACCACCCCCAGCAGCATCACACCCCTTACGGACGACCTTTGTCCGCGAAGGGGCTAAACCACCGAAGAGCGGCTCTACACCATTAGAGCGAGACCAGCTGCGCTTGGCCCGCGACTGGAAAATGCTAGCTGACATTGGCCGGCAACTTGTGTTTCCTCCGGAGATCGCAACCACCACCCTATGACCTGACATGGTGCTCTGGTCCCATTCGCTCAAGAAGGTCTTCATCATTGAGCTCACAGTACCCTGGGAGGACTCAGTAGATGAGGCTTATGAGCGAAAACATCTGCGCTATGCTGATCTAGCTGCCGAAGCACGGCATCATGGCTGGAACACAGAAGTCCGACCAGTGGAGGTGGGCTGCAGAGGTTTTGTGGCAACATCTACAACCAGACTGCTTAGAGACCTGGGAATTAAGGGCCAGAGCCAGCGTTCGGCAATCAAAGCTGTATCAGAGGCGGCAGAAGGCAGCAGTCAATGGCTCTGGATGAAGAGGAAAGACCCCAGCTGGGCCCCGAAGTGAGAGGGCCAGGAGGTATGCGGTCAACAATGCTTGACTCAGGGAGGAGGACGCCCCTGCCATGCATAGTCCCATGGGATGTTGGCTATCAACAACAAGGCAACTCCTATGACTAATTGGGAATGGGACGCAAGCGTAGGATTGATCACCCTGTCGCTGGCCGCCTTTGGGGAGGGTGCATAGTGTGAAAGGCCGAAACACCCTAGGAACCAAAGGTACACTACTGACGATGCGCTCCCCAAATTTCACCAGTCTCACTGTTCATGAACTCTTGGAAGTGCTTGCACAAAGGATAGTAACATCTCATCCTGTGTTCTTGGAATCTGGAACCACACTTTCAATGTACTTTGTATCCCTCATTCACTCAAGTGTTTCCTTTATTTTGTCAGTTACCTGTATATTCACACCTGGTAACCTGTGTCAGAGTTCTTGTCCATTTGGATTCATGCACTAACTCAACAAAATAATAGCTAGTGTGTAAATAAATAAGAACATTGCTAACTCAAACATTTGCTCAGTCTTTTTAGGTGAGTTTTGTTTTACCCAACCCTGGTGCCAGTCTTAATTAAATCAGGCCCTTCTCTTATACATAAGTAAAAAGTCTTGACCTGTGGTTGTCCCATCAACATGTGCCCAAAGACAGACCGACCTGGACAAAAGGAACACCTACTTGAGAATGCTATTCATTGACTAGAGCTCAGCGTTCAACAGCATAGTACCCTCAAAGCTCATCACTAAACTAAGGATCCTGGGACTAAACCCCTCCCTTTGCAACTGTATCCTGGACTTCCTGATGGGCCGCCCCCAGGTGGTGAGGGTAGGTAGCATCACATCTGCCACGCTGATCTTCAACACTGGAGCCCCTCAGGGGTGCGTGCTCAGTCCCCTTCTGTACTTCCTGTTCACCCATGACTGCATGGCCAGAAACGACTCCAACACCATCATTAAGTTTGCAGACAACACAGTAGTGGTAGGCCTGATCACCGACAACAATCAGACAGCCTACAGGGAGGAGGTCAGAGACCTGGCCGGGTGGTGCCAGGACAACAACCTATTCCTCAATGTAACCAAGACTAAGGAGATGATTGTGGACTACAGGAAAAGGAGCACCGAGCACGTCCCCATTCTCATCGATGGGGCTGTAGTGGAGCAGGTTGAGAGCTTCAAGTTCCTTGGTGTCCACATCACCAACAAACTAGAAGGATCCAAACACACCAAGACAGTCGTGAAGAGGGCACGACAAAGCCTATTCCCCCTCAGGAAATTAAAAAGATTTGGCCTGGGTCCTGAGATCCCCAAAAGGTTCTATAGCTGCAACATCGAGAGCATCCTGACTGGTTGCATCACTGCCTGGTACGGAAATTGCTCAGCCTCCGACCACAAGGCACTACAGAGGGTAGTGTGTACGGCCCAGTACATCACTGCGGCTAAGCTGCCTGCCATCCAGGACCTCTACACCAGGCAGTGTCAGAGGAAGGCCCTAAAAATGGTCAAAGACCCCAGCCACCCTAGTCATAGACTGTTCTCTCTACTACCGCATGGCAAGCGGTACCGGAGTGCCAAGTCTAGGACAAAAAGGCTTCTCAACAGTTTTTACCCCCAAGCCATAAGACTCCTGAACAGGTAATCAAATGGCTACTCGGACTATTTGCATTGTGTGCCCCCCCCAACCCCTCTTTTACGCTTCTGCTACTCCCTGTCCATCATATAGCATAGTCACTTTAACCATATCTACATGTACATACTACCTCAATCAGCCCGACTAACCGGTATCTGTATATAGCCTCTCTACTGTATAGAGCCTCTCTACTGTATATAGCTTCGCTACTGTTATTTCACTGTCTTTTTACTGTTGTTTTTATTTCTTTAATTACCTATTGTTCACCTAATACCTTTTTTGCCCTATTGGTTAGAGCCTGTAAGTAAGCATTTCACTGTAAGGTCTGTTGTATTCGGCGCACGTGACAAATACACTTTGATTTGATTCAGCTGTGTGATTGAGATATCTGCCATCTCTCCCCTGCTAGGTCAGTCAGGTACCACAACGGAGAGAAGAACAGTGGTTTTTATTTTGATTAATGGAAAGATGACATCACTAGGAGGGTGAGCTCCCTAACATCCTGAAGACCTGTTGTATATGTCCCAAATGGCACCCTATTCCCCATATTGTGCACTACTTTTGACTAGGGTCCATAGAGTTCTGGTCAAAAGTAGTGCACTAGAAAGTGAAACAAAAGTCTGGGCACTATGATGTTATGACAGGAGTTTAATAGCGTATGTCTGCAGGGCTATCTAAAGGACTACTGCTGCCTACTGCTGCCTACTGTTTGTACAGGGTGAGAGAAGGAGGGAGAGAGAGTAGGAGTGAGAGGAAGAGAGAGGAAGAGAGAGAGAGAGAGAGAGAGAGAGAGAGAGAGAGAGAGAGAGAGAGAGAGAGAGAGAGAGAGAGAGAGAGACAGAGAGAGAGAGAGAGAGAGAGAGAGAGAGAGAGAGAGAGAGAGAGATAAAGAGGGGGGGGAGAGAGAGACATAAATAAAGAGGGGGAGAGAGAGAGGAAGAGAAACGTATTAATGGTCAGAGATGGTGAAGCTAGCCTGGGTATAGGAATGATTAAGGGTCAGAGATGGTGAAGCTAGCCTGGATGTAGGAATGATTAAGGGTCAGAGATGGTGAAGCTAGCCTGGGTGTAGGAATGATTAAGGGTCAGAGATGGTGAAGCTAGCCTGGGTATAGGAATGATTAAGAACAGAAAAGGCGATGTGTTACGGAACAGGGAACATCTGTTCCTCTGGGAACTGGGGCTGTGCCCTGCCCTGGGCTGATCCCACCTCAAATCCTCATTAATCTAACCCCTCTAACCCTGCTTCTCACACTACCAGACAGATACCACATCAGGAACCAGCAGCACTCCTCCCTGACCTGCAGTAACTAACGCTACTGCTGTGGATGGAGCTGCCTTCTCCTTACCAGAGAAATTAGAGAAGTTAAAAAATATAACTTCTAAGTGTCCATTTTGGTTGGTCAATTTAAACATATACACAGAAGTATAATAAGAATACATCAGGTTAGGGTTAGATAAAATGCTCTCCTAACCTGCTACGAAACGTCACCTCAGATCGTAGCTGTACCCCATCTAGTCACAACCACCTCAGGCCTCTTATCTGGTTTTGTAGCTACTTGACGAAAAGTAAGTGGACACCTACTCGTCGAACATCTCATTCCAAAATCATGGGCATTAATATGGAGTTGGTCCCCTCTTTGCTGCTATAACAGCCTCCACTCTTCTGGGAAGGCTTTCCCCTAGATGTTGGAACATTGCTGCGGGGAGTTGCTTCCATTCATCATTGTCGATGATCAGGCCTACCACTGTTGTGTCGTCGGCAAACGTAATGATGGTGTTGGAGTCGTGCAGTCATGGGTGAGCAATAGTTTATGTGTCGGGGGGCTAGGATCAGTCTGTTATATCTGGAGTATTTCTCCTGTCTTATCCGGTGTCCTATGTGAATTTAAGTATGCTCCCTCTAACTGTCTCTCTCTCTAATTCTCTCTTTTCTCTCTTCTCTCGTAGGACCTGAGCCATAGGACCATGCCTCAGGACTACCTGGCCTGATGACTTCTTGCTGTCCCCAGTCCACCTGGTCGTGATGCTGCTCCAGTTTCAACTGTTCTGCCTGCGGCTATGGAACCCTGACCTGTTCACCGGACGTTCTACCTTGTTCTGGACCTGCTGTTTTCGACTCTCTCTCTCTATCGCACCTGCTGTCGCTAACTCTGAATGATCGGCTATGGAAAGCCAACTGACATTCACTCCTGTGGAGCTGACCTGTTTCATCCTCTACAACCACTGTGATTATTACTATTATGACCCTGATTATTACTATTTGACCCTGCTGGTCATCTATGAACGTTTGAACATCTTGGCCATGTTCTGTTATAATCTCCACCCGGCACAGCAGAAGAGGACTGGCCACCCCTCATAGCCTGGTTCCTCTCTAGGTTTCTTCCTAGGTTCCTGCCTTTCTAGGGAGTTTTTCCTAGCCACCGTGCTTGTACATCTGCATTGCTTGCTGTTTTGGGTTTTAGGCTGGGTTTCTGTACAGCACTTTGTGACATCGGCTGATGTAAAAAGGGCTTTATAAATACATTTGATTGATGGATGGAACAGGGATTACAGGAGGGGACTGAGCACGCACACCTGAGGGGCCCCCATCTTGAGGATCAGCGTGGCTGATGTGTTTCTACCTACCCTTACTACCTGGGGGGCGGCCCGTCAGTAAGTCCAGGATCCAGTTGCAGATGGAGGTGTTTAGTCCCAGGATCCTTAGCTTAGTGATGAGCTTTGAGGGCACACCAAAGTGCCCTCAACTACGCTGCGCTGTAGTCAATGAATAGCATTCTCACGTAGGTGTTCCTTTTGTCAAGGTGGGAAAGGGCAGTGTGGAGTGCAATAGAGATTGCGCCGTCTGTGGATCTGCTGGGGCGGTTTGCAAATTGGAATGGGTCTAGGGTTTCTGGGATAATGGTGTTGATGTGAGCTATGACCAGCCTTTCAAAGCACTTCATGGTTACAGACGTGAGTGCTACGGGTCGGTAGTCATTTAGGCAGGTTACCTTGGTTTTCTTGGGCACAGGGACTATAGTGGTCTGCTTGAAACATGTTGGTATTACAGACTCGGTCAGGGACAGGTTGAACATGTCAGTGAAGACACTTGCCAGTTGTTCAGCACATGCTCGGAGTACACATCCTGGTAATCCGTCTGGCCCTGCGGCCTTGTGAATGTTGACCCGTTTAAAGGTCTGACTCACAGCGGCTACGGAGTGCAAGATCACACAGTCGTCCGGAACAGCTGGTGCTCTCATGCATGCTTTGGTGTTGGTTGCATCGAAGCGAGCATAGGATTCATTTAGCTCGTTTGGTAGTCTCGTGTCACTGGGCAGCTCGCGCGGCTGTGTTTCCCTTTGTAGTTCCTAATAGTTTACAAGCCCTGCCACTTACCAGAACAATGTGTGCTGACTGTCAACCCTGATATTAGGATATTCCTCACCATCCATGTACTGGATTATTTGTTGCTGCACCACTGCTTCACTGTACAGATCTGTTGGTGCTTTTGTCAAACTTGGCATTACAATTCAATAAGGAGTTGGCAAGAGAGCTGAAACAGACTGGCAGCCAGGCTAACACTAGCTCTCAAATGTCAAACTATCTGTGGAGTACCCTTGGATGTAGGGCAGTTACATCAGACCATCAGACCATCTGATCATCTGTTCCTTCACCACTACTTCACTATACTGACTAGACAGACAGACGGACAGACAGACAGATCAACTATCTGTAAAGTACCCTTAGATGTAGGGCAGTTACATCAGATCATCAACACCATTTCTTCTGCTTTCACACCCAAGGCCCAATTCTCCCAAGGATTCAGGTTGATGCCAGGTTTAGAACTGCCAGGCCAGGGTGTGGCTAGGCAGTGGTACTATTTTGGGCAGATCAATATACTGTATAGGCATAAGGAAGAAAACTGTTTGGTTAACCCAGCATCAACCGTCAACAAACAGAGGCTCCCTTATCCAAAGCTTCTGTCTGCATTTATGCTTCTACATCTGCATTGCTTGCTGTTTGGGGTTTTAGGCTGGGTTTCCATATAGCATTTTGTGACATCGGCTGATGTAAAAAGGGCTTTATCAATACATTTGATTGATTGATTGATTTTTACAACGGGTGGGTCTAATCCTGAATGCTGATTGGTTAAAACTGCAGTCCATCTGGTGTCTATTCCACAAGTTGCCACGGCTAAATCTATGACGTTAAAATGCCAATTTACTCTGTTCCATCTGACTACGCAATCCACTGTCTCATCAGCCCAGCCAGGCAATTTATAAACTTGATCTCCACTATGAAAAGCATCTTGACATTATCTCCCATTTCTTTTAGACTAGCATTTGACCTCGCTGTCTGTCTCTCGGACATTTGCAACATTGTTACAATATTCTAATTCGATCTCCAGCTGTCCCATAGTAATGAACGTGTCGGGAATCGAGATGAGACAGACAGGCAGGCAGCTTTTCTCAGTCTGTCAAAATCATTCAGACTCAGTCTGCCTAATTTTATGGATATACTGTATACAAAGAAACTGTCACGTCTGGCGCTCGAGGTCGCCAGGCTGCTCATCATTACGCACACCTGTCATCATCGTTAAGCGCATCAGCGGACTCACCTGGACTCCATCACGTTATTAATTACCTCCCCAATATCTGTCACTTCCTCAGTTTCTTTCCCGAGTCAGCATTAATGTCGTTATGTGTCTCTTGTCCAGATGCTGTTCGTGTTTTGTTTCCTGTCTGTTATTCATTAAATATTCACTCCCTGTAATTGCTTCTTGTCTCCCAGCGTCTGTCCTTACAGAAATAGCAATTGAAAACAGATCAAACGAAACAAAGAGCAGCTGGTTTGCAGTCTTTCCAGCTTGTGTGGAAAGACTTCAGTGATGTTAGCGGTGTTGTTGGCTAGCTCCTCTGAACAGTGTTCTAACGAGAGAGCACGTGTTCTATGCCAGGCGATATCACACCTCATTAGCTCATTGATATGGATGTATCCAAATAAATGTCACTAGAAAACAGCTTAAACAAACGCAAGTGTAGCTACTTTGCTGTTATTCTGGCTGCACTGTTTGACGTGACTGTAAGTTAGCCGTAGTTGGCTAGCTAGCAAGCAAGGGATAAGAATGTTGCAAGAGAACGAACGACTGGGTCGCGTCCATAGATACAGAACAAAAAGACTTAACGACTGGGTCGCGTCCATAGATACAGAACAAAAAGACTTAACGACTGGGTCGCGTCCATAGATACAGAACAAAAAGACTTAACGACTGGGTCGCGTCCATAGATACAGAACAAAAAGACTTAACGACTGGGTCGCGTCTCTGGCAACCGAACCGATAGAACGGATGACCAGACGGCTTGGGTAGCAACCCTAGATTTGTATAGGGACTATATCTCGTGGAAGGATGAAATGGTATGAATAAATTCATAAAAGTTACGTTTTTAATAAAAATATGTAAATCATTATTTGAAAATGTTGGTAACCCGTTGTATAAAAATGATAATGCCCTCGAAGCCGATGTTTGGAGGATACATAGGGACGTGACACCTTGTCTCGGGCCTAACAACACCTGTGCCAATATATCCTCCAAACACTGGCTTCTCTGGCATTATCACTTAAGTAACAACTTCAAAAGGGTTCTGGGACATTACCCAAGGAGAAACAGAACCCTTTTGAAACGCTCCTTGATCTCTGACCTTGTTAAAGGATCCTGATACGGACCAACGTGCAGACTGAGCCAGAGGGAACATCCACTTAGAATGGATGTCACTTCCTTCCCTGGTTGAATAAGACATGCTGCTGTAATCAAAGGTGTGTGTGTGCCCGTGTGTGTGTGTGGTGTGTGTTTGCCCGTGTGTGTGTGGTGTGTGTGTGCCTGTGTGTGTGTGGTGTGTCTATGAAAGTTTCTACTTAGAAAATTGTATTTTTCAGGCTGGGGGGAGCTGTAAATATATTATGGATCTGTAAATATATACTGTAAATATATCAAAGTCTGGAAGGAGTGAAAGGCCATTTACATTTTTATTGAGTGTGACCATCTTCCCAGCTAACAATTCCAGGGAGAGAGACATTTTGTTATTTATGTGAGCATTCTATGTATGTTAGCATAAAAACCTCCTGAGAACCTATTTAGCAATGTTTTGGTGTTAGAGTTAGGGGCAATATAATTTTCTTCATGCCGGTATAGTCTGAATAGTTACACAAAGGTAGAAATATGCAATATCTTCCTTTGCATATTTGGGTATTGTTCCACACGCTGGCTATTATTTTAATGACCTCTGCTCCCATACAACCACATTTGGTTGGTCCGAACCGGACCCAATCTGAACCAATCATAGACGTCTGTGTTTCACAAGTTTCGACATCAAAGTACAGTACAGTAGAGCCCAGTACAGTACAGTAGAGTGCAGTACAGTACAGTAGAGTAGAGAACAGTAGATTAGAGTACAGTAGAGCCCAGTACAGTACAGTACAGTACATTATAGTGTACTCAACTCTATTGTGCTCTACGGTACTGTAATGAACTATACTCTACTCAAAATGTTTTACTGTACTGTACTGTTCTCTAATCTACTGTTCTGTACTGTTCTCTAATCTACTGTTCTGTTCTGTTCTCTACTGTACTGTACTGTACTGTATCTACTGTTCTGTTCTGTTCTCTACTGTACTGTACTGTACTGTACTGTTCTCTAATCTACTGTACTGTTCTCTACTGTACTGTACTGTACTGTTCTCTAATCTACTGTACTGTTCTCTACTGTACTGTACTGTACTGTACTGTTCTCTACTGTACTGTACTGTACTGTTCTCTAATCTACTGTACTGTTCTCTACTGCACTGTACTGTACTGTTCTCTAATCTACTGTGCTCTACTCTACTGTTCTCTACTCTACTGTACTCTAATCTACTGTTCTCTACTCTACTGTACTGTTCTCTACTGTACTGTTCTCTACTGTACTGTTCTCTACTGTACTGTACTGTTCTCTACTCTACTGTACTGTGCTGTTCTCTAATCTACTGTTCTCTACTCTACTGTACTGCACTCTACTGTACTGTGCTCTATTCTACTGTACTGTACTGTACTGTTCTCTACTGTACTGTACTGTTCTCTATTCTACTGTACTGTACTGTACTGTTCTCCATTCTACTGTACTGTACTGTTCTCTATTCTACTGTACTGTACTGTACTGTTCTCTATTTTACTGTACTGTACTGTTCTCTATTCTACTGTACTGTACTGTACTGTTCTCTACTGTACTGTACTGTACTGTTCTCTACTCTACTGTACTGTTCTCTACTGTACTGTTCTCTACTGTACTGTACTGTTCTCTACTCTACTGTACTGTGCTGTTCTCTAATCTACTGTTCTCTACTCTACTGTACTGCACTCTACTGTACTGTGCTCTATTCTACTGTACTGTACTTTACTGTACTGTGCTCTACTCTACTCTACTGTACTGCACTCTACTGTACTGTGCTCTACTCTACTGTACTGTACTGCACTCTACTGTACTGTGCTCTACTCTACTCTACTGTTCTCTACGCCACTGTACTGCACTGCACTCTACTGTACTGTACTCTACTGTACTGTACGCTACTGTACTGTACGCTACTGTACTGCACTGTACGCTAATGTACTGCACTCTACTGTACTGTGCTCTGTGTGCAGGCTGCTGGTAGCAACTAAATTATTCTTATAAATTCTTCTGTGTGCAATGTTAAAATAATCAGTTCAAATAACATACATCCGGTGTAATAGAAGCAACTATTGGTTCCATGATTGTTTTAGAAAAACATATTTATTTTCACAAAGATTGCCATTTTCCTATTCACTTTAATGGGGCATCCTGCTAGCTGAAAACAACAGCTTGCAGTACCCTGGTTGGCCTTGAACTTCATGGCTTCATTAAGAGGGGGAAGTCGTTCTCCCATGGTAAAGATGCTGGTTACAGTAAATGGAAAGAGAGAGGGCTCATGGGTAGGTGTCAGTAAGAGCCAGGAGAGGTGGCATTAACTAGAGAGAGAGAGATGGAAGGGTTGCCAGATTGAAGACATAAAATAGAAAATTGCCAATATGGTAACAGAATTGATTTTTAATCACTTCATAATTAATAAACCAAATAGATATCAGTAAAAACACTATAATTAATTGATAGGTCTACCTTGACTGATGATTAATTGATAGGTCTACCTTGACTGATCTACCTTGACCCTCCTCATGAGATATGGGGACTTTCACTATCCTCCCTCCTCATGAGATATGGAGACTTTCACTATCCTCCCTCCTCATGAGATATGGGGACTTTCACTATCCTCCCTCCTCATGAGATATGGGGACTTTCACTATCCTCCCTCATGAGATATGGGGACTTTCACTATCCTCCCTCATGAGATATGGGGACTTTCCCTATCCTCCCTCCTCATGAGATATGGGGACTTTCACTATCCTCCCTCCTCATGAGATATGGAGACTTTCACTATCCTCCCTCCTCATGAGATATGGGGACTTTCACTATCCTCCCTCCTCATGAGATATGGGGACTTTCACTATCCTCCCTCATGAGATATGGGGACTTTCACTATCCTCCCTCATGAGATATGGGGACTTTCACTATCCTCCCTCCTCATGAGATATGGGGACTTTCCCTATCCTCCCTCCTCATGAGATATGGGGACTTTCACTATCCTCCCTCCTCATGAGATATGGGGACTTTCACTATCCTCCCTCATGAGATATGGGGACTTTCACTATCCTCCCTCATGAGATATGGGGACTTTCACTATCCTCCCTCATGAGATATGGGGACTTTCACTATCCTCCCTCATGAGATATGGGGACGTTCACTATCCTCCCTCATGAGATATGGGGACTTTCACTATCCTCCCTCATGAGATATGGGGACGTTCACTATCCTCCCTCATGAGATATGGGGACTTTCACTATCCTCCCTCCTCATGAGATATGGGGACTTTCACTATCCTCCCTCATGAGATATGGGGACTTTCACTATCCTCCCTCATGTGATATGGGGACTTTCACTATCCTCCCTCCTCATGAGATATGGGGACTCACTATCCTCCCTCCTCATGAGATATGGGGACTCACTATCCTCCCTCCTCATGTGATATGGGGACTTTCACTATCCTCCCTCCTCATGAGATATGGGGACTTTCACTATCCTCCCTCCTCATGAGATATGGGGACTTTCACTATCCTCCCTCATGAGATATGGGGACTCACTATCCTCCCTCATGAGATATGGGGACGTTCACTATCCTCCCTCCTCATGAGATATGGGGACTTTCACTATCCTCCCTCATGAGATATGGGGACTTTCACTATCCTCCCTCCTCATGAGATATGGGGACTTTCACTATCCTCCCTCATGAGATATGGGGACTTTCACTATCCTCCCTCATGAGATATGGGGACTTTCACTATCCTCCCTCATGTGATATGGGGACTTTCACTATCCTCCCTCCTCATGAGATATGGGGACTTTCACTATCCTCCCTCATGTGATATGGGGACTTTCACTATCCTCCCTCCTCATGTGATATGGGGACTTTCACTATCCTCCCTCCTCATGAGATATGGGGACTTTCACTATCCTCCCTCCTCATGTGATATGGGGACTTTCACTATCCTCCCTCCTCATGAGATATGGGGACATTCACTATCCTCCCTCCTCATGAGATATGGGGACTTTCACTATCCTCCCTCCTCATGAGATATGGGGACTTTCACTATCCTCCCTCCTCATGAGATATGGGGACTTTCACTATCCTCCCTCCTCATGAGATATGGGGACTTTCACTATCCTCCCTCCTCATGAGATATGGGGACTTTCACTATGGGTCTCTTTACATGGACATGTCCTGAGATGGGTCTCTTTACATGGACATGTCCTTAGATGGGTCTCTTTACATGCACATGTCCTTAGATGGGTCTCTTTACATGGACATGTCCTTAGATGGGTCTCTTTACATGGACATGTCCTGAGATGGGTCTCTTTACATGGACATGTCTTTAGATGGGTCTCTTTACATGGACATGTCCTTAGATGGGTCTCTTTACATGGACATGTCCTTAGATGGGTCTCTTTACATGGACATGTCCTTAGATGGGTCTCTTTACATGGACATGTCCTTAGATGGGTCTCTTTACATGGACATGTCCTTAGATGGGTCCCTTTACATGGACATGTCCTTAGATGGGTCTCTTTACATGGACATGTCTTTAGATGGGTCTCTTTACATGGACATGTCATTAGATGGGTCTCTTTACATGGACATGTCCTTAGATGGGTCTCTTTACATGGACATGTCCTTAGATGGGTCTCTTTACATGGACATGTCCTTAGATGGGTCCCTTTACATGGACATGTCTTTAGATGGGTCCCTTTACATGGACATGTCTTTAGATGGGTCTCTTTACATGGACATGTCCTGAGATGGGTCTCTTTACATGGACATGTCCTGAGATGGGTCTCTTTACATGGACATGTCTTTAGATGGGTCTCTTTACATGGACATGTCCTGAGATGGGTCTCTTTACATGGACATGTCTTTAGATGGGTCTCTTTACATGGACATGTCCTTAGATGGGTCTCTTTACATGGACATGTCCTTAGATGGGTCTCTTTACATGGACATGTCCTGAGATGGGTCTCTTTACATGGACATGTCTTTAGATGGGTCTCTTTACATGGACATGTCTTTAGATGGGTCTCTTTACATGGACATGTCCTTAGATGGGTCTCTTTACATGGACATGTCCTGAGATGGGTCTCTTTACATGGACATGTCTTTAGATGGGTCTCTTTACATGGACATGTCATTAGATGGGTCTCTTTACATGGACATGTCTTTAGATGGGTCTCTTTACATGGACATGTCCTGAGATGGGTCTCTTTACATGGACATGTCCTTAGATGGGTCTCTTTACATGGACATGTCCTTAGATGGGTCTCTTTACATGGACATGTCTTTAGATGGGTCTCTTTACATGGACATGTCCTGAGATGGGTCTCTTTACATGGACATGTCTTTAGATGGGTCTCTTTACATGGACATGTCATTAGATGGGTCTCTTTACATGGACATGTCTTTAGATGGGTCTCTTTACATGGACATGTCCTGAGATGGGTCTCTTTACATGGACATGTCCTTAGATGGGTCTCTTTACATGGACATGTCCTGAGATGGGTCTCTTTACATGGACATGTCTTTAGATGGGTCTCTTTACATGGACATGTCCTGAGATGGGTCTCTTTACATGGACATGTCTTTAGATGGGTCTCTTTACATGGACATGTCCTTAGATGGGTCTCTTTACATGGACATGTCTTTAGATGGGTCTCTTTACATGGACATGTCCTGAGATGGGTCTCTTTACATGGACATGTCCTTAGATGGGTCTCTTTACATGGACATGTCTTTAGATGGGTCTCTTTACATGGACATGTCCTGAGATGGGTCTCTTTACATGGACATGTCCTTAGATGGGTCTCTTTACATGGACATGTCCTTAGATGGGTCTCTTTACATGGACATGACCTTAGATGGGTCTCTTTACATGGACATGTCCTTAGATGGGTCTCTTTACATGGACATGTCCTGAGATGGGTCTCTTTACATGGACATGTCCTTAGATGGGTCCCTTTACATGGACATGTCCTTAGATGGGTCTCTTTACATGGACATGTCCTGAGATGGGTCTCTTTACATGGACATGTCCTTAGATGGGTCCCTTTACATGGACATGTCCTTAGATGGGTCTCTACATGGACATGTCCTGAGATGGGTCTCTTTACATGGACATGTCCTTAGATGGGTCTCTTTACATGGACATGTCCTTAGATGGGTCTCTTTACATGGACATGTCCTTAGATGGGTCTCTTTACATGGACATGTCCTGAGATGGGTCTCTTTACATGGACATGTCCTTAGATGGGTCTCTTTACATGGACATGTCCTTAGATGGGTCTCTTTACATGGACATGTCCTGAGATGGGTCTCTTTACATGGACATGTCCTTAGATGGGTCCCTTTACATGGACATGACCTTAGATGGGTCTCTTTACATGGACATGTCCTGAGATGGGTCTCTTTACATGGACATGTCCTTAGATGGGTCTCTTTACATGGACATGTCCTTAGATGGGTCCCTTTACATGACCATGTCTTTAGATGGGTCTCTTTACATGGACATGTCCTTAGATGGGTCTCTTTACATGGACATGTCCTTAGATGGGTCTCTTTACATGGACATGTCCTTAGATGGGTCTCTTTACATGGACATGTCCTTAGATGGGTCTCTTTACATGGACATGTCCTTAGATGGGTCCCTTTACATGGACATGTCCTTAGATGGGTCTCTTTACATGGACATGTCCTTAGATGGGTCTCTTTACATGGACATGTCCTGAGATGGGTCTCTTTACATGGACATGTCCTTAGATGGGTCTCTTTACATGGACATGTCATTAGATGGGTCTCTTTACATGGACATGTCCTTAGATGGGTCTCTTTACATGGACATGTCCTGAGATGGGTCTCTTTACATGGACATGTCCTTAGATGGGTCTCTTTACATGGACATGTCCTTAGATGGGTCTCTTTACATGGACATGTCTTTAGATGGGTCTCTTTACATGGACATGTCCTTAGATGGGTCTCTTTACATGGACATGTCCTTAGATGGGTCTCTTTACATGGACATGTCCTGAGATGGGTCTCTTTACATGGACATGTCCTTAGATGGGTCTCTTTACATGGACATGTCCTGAGATGGGTCTCTTTACATGGACATGTCCTTAGATGGGTCTCTTTACATGGACATGTCCTTAGATGGGTCTCTTTACATGGACATGTCTTTAGATGGGTCTCTTTACATGGACATGTCCTGAGATGGGTCTCTTTACATGGACATGTCCTTAGATGGGTCTCTTTACATGGACATGTCCTTAGATGGGTCTCTTTACATGGACATGTCTTTAGATGGGTCTCTTTACATGGACATGTCCTTAGATGGGTCTCTTTACATGGACATGTCCTTAGATGGGTCTCTTTACATGGACATGTCTTTAGATGGGTCTCTTTACATGGACATGTCTTTAGATGGGTCTCTTTACATGGACATGTCCTGAGATGGGTCTCTTTACATGGACATGTCCTTAGATGGGTCTCTTTACATGGACATGTCTTTAGATGGGTCTCTTTACATGGACATGTCCTGAGATGGGTCTCTTTACATGGACATGTCCTTAGATGGGTCTCTTTACATGGACATGTCCTTAGATGGGTCTCTTTACATGGACATGTCCTTAGATGGGTCTCTTTACATGGACATGTCCTTAGATGGGTCTCTTTACATGGACATGTCCTTAGATGGGTCTCTTTACATGGACATGTCCTTAGATGGGTCTCTTTACATGGACATGTCCTTAGATGGGTCTCTTTACATGGACATGTCCTTAGATGGGTCTCTTTACATGGACATGTCTTTAGATGGGTCTCTTTACATGGACATGTCCTGAGATGGGTCTCTTTACATGGACATGTCCTTAGATGGGTCTCTTTACATGGACATGTCCTTAGATGGGTCTCTTTACATGGACATGTCCTTAGATGGGTCTCTTTACATGGACATGTCCTTAGATGGGTCTCTTTACATGGACATGTCCTGAGATGGGTCTCTTTACATGGACATGTCCTTAGATGGGTCCCTTTACATGGACATGTCCTTAGATGGGTCTCTTTACATGGACATGTCCTGAGATGGGTCTCTTTACATGGACATGTCCTTAGATGGGTCCCTTTACATGGACATGTCCTTAGATGGGTCTCTTTACATGGACATGTCCTTAGATGGGTCTCTTTACATGGACATGTCCTTAGATGGGTCTCTACATGGACATGTCCTGAGATGGGTCTCTTTACATGGACATGTCCTTAGATGGGTCTCTTTACATGGACATGTCCTTAGATGGGTCTCTTTACATGGAAATGTCCTTAGATGGGTCTCTTTACATGGACATGTCCTGAGATGGGTCTCTTTACATGGACATGTCCTTAGATGGGTCTCTTTACATGGACATGTCCTTAGATGGGTCTCTTTACATGGACATGTCCTGAGATGGGTCTCTTTACATGGACATGTCCTTAGATGGGTCTCTTTACATGGACATGTCCTTAGATGGGTCTCTTTACATGGACATGACCTTAGATGGGTCTCTTTACATGGACATGTCCTTAGATGGGTCTCTTTACATGGACATGTCCTTAGATGGGTCTCTTTACATGGACATGTCCTTAGATGGGTCTCTTTACATGGACATGTCCTTAGATGGGTCTCTTTACATGGACATGTCCTTAGATGGGTCTCTTTACATGGACATGTCCTTAGATGGGTCTCTTTACATGGACATGTCCTGAGATGGGTCTCTTTACATGGACATGTCCTTAGATGGGTCCCTTTACATGGACATGTCCTTAGATGGGTCCCTTTACATGGACATGACCTTAGATGGGTCTCTTTACATGGACATGTCCTGAGATGGGTCTCTTTACATGGACATGTCCTTAGATGGGTCTCTTTACATGGACATGTCCTTAGATGGGTCCCTTTACATGACCATGTCTTTAGATGGGTCTCTTTACATGGACATGTCCTTAGATGGGTCTCTTTACATGGACATGTCCTGAGATGGGTCTCTTTACATGGACATGTCCTTAGATGGGTCTCTTTACATGGACATGTCCTTAGATGGGTCTCTTTACATGGACATGTCCTTAGATGGGTCTCTTTACATGGACATGTCCTTAGATGGGTCCCTTTACATGGACATGTCCTTAGATGGGTCTCTTTACATGGACATGTCCTTAGATGGGTCTCTTTACATGGACATGTCCTGAGATGGGTCTCTTTACATGGACATGTCCTTAGATGGGTCTCTTTACATGGACATGTCCTTAGATGGGTCTCTTTACATGGACATGTCCTTAGATGGGTCTCTTTACATGGACATGTCCTGAGATGGGTCTCTTTACATGGACATGTCCTTAGATGGGTCTCTTTACATGGACATGTCCTTAGATGGGTCTCTTTACATGGACATGTCTTTAGATGGGTCTCTTTACATGGACATGTCCTTAGATGGGTCTCTTTACATGGACATGTCCTTAGATGGGTCTCTTTACATGGACATGTCCTTAGATGGGTCTCTTTACATGGACATGTCTTTAGATGGGTCTCTTTACATGGACATGTCCTTAGATGGGTCTCTTTACATGGACATGTCCTTAGATGGGTCTCTTTACATGGACATGTCCTTAGATGGGTCTCTTTACATGGACATGTCCTTAGATGGGTCCCTTTACATGGACATGTCCTTAGATGGGTCTCTACATGGACATGACCTTAGATGGGTCTCTTTACATGGACATGTCCTTAGATGGGTCTCTTTACATGGACATGTCCTTAGATGGGTCTCTTTACATGGACATGTCCTTAGATGGGTCTCTTTACATGGACATGTCCTTAGATGGGTCTCTTTACATGGACATGTCCTGAGATGGGTCTCTTTACATGGACATGTCCTTAGATGGGTCTCTTTACATGGACATGTCCTTAGATGGGTCTCTTTACATGGACATGTCCTTAGATGGGTCTCTTTACATGGACATGTCCTGAGATGGGTCTCTTTACATGGACATGTCCTTAGATGGGTCTCTTTACATGGACATGTCCTGAGATGGGTCTCTTTACATGGACATGTCCTTAGATGGGTCTCTTTACATGGACATGTCCTGAGATGGGTCTCTTTACATGGACATGTCCTTAGATGGGTCTCTTTACATGGACATGTCCTTAGATGGGTCTCTTTACATGGACATGTCCTTAGATGGGTCTCTTTACATGGACATGTCCTGAGATGGGTCTCTTTACATGGACATGTCCTTAGATGGGTCCCTTTACATGGACATGTCCTTAGATGGGTCTCTTTACATGGACATGTCCTGAGATGGGTCTCTTTACATGGACATGTCCTTAGATGGGTCTCTTTACATGGACATGTCCTTAGATGGGTCTCTTTACATGGACATGTCCTTAGATGGGTCTCTTTACATGGACATGTCCTTAGATGGGTCTCTTTACATGGACATGTCCTTAGATGGGTCTCTTTACATGGACATGTCCTTAGATGGGTCTCTTTACATGGACATGTCCTTAGATGGGTCTCTTTACATGGACATGTCCTGAGATGGGTCTCTTTACATGGACATGTCTTTAGATGGGTCTCTTTACATGGACATGTCCTTAGATGGGTCCCTTTACATGGACATGTCCTTAGATGGGTCTCTTTACATGGACATGTCCTTAGATGGGTCTCTTTACATGGACATGTCCTTAGATGGGTCTCTTTACATGGACATGTCCTTAGATGGGTCCCTTTACATGACCATGTCTTTAGATGGGTCTCTTTACATGGACATGTCCTTAGATAGGTCTCTTTACATGGACATGTCCTGAGATGGGTCTCTTTACATGGACATGTCCTTAGATGGGTCTCTTTACATGGACGTGTCCTTAGATGGGTCTCTTTACATGGACATGTCTTTAGATGGGTCTCTTTACATGGACATGTCCTGAGATGGGTCTCTTTACATGGACATGTCTTTAGATGGGTCTCTTTACATGGACATGTCCTGAGATGGGTCTCTTTACATGGACATGTCCTGAGATGGGTCTCTTTACATGGACATGTCCTAAAGCCCATCCAACTACCTCATCCCCATATTGTTATTTTTTTGTTTTTCTCCTTTGCACCCCATTATCTCTACTTGCACATCTATCGCTCCAGTGTTAATGCTAAATTGTAATTATTTCACGACTATGGCCTATTTATTGCCTTACCTCCCTCATCTTACCTCATTTGCACACACTGTATATAGACATTTCTATTGTGTTATTGACTGTACGTTTGTTTATTCCATGTGTAACTCTGTGTTGTTTTTGTCACACTGCTTAGCTTTATCTTGACCAGGTCGCAGTTGTAAATGAGAACTTGTTCTCAACTGGCCTACCTGGTTAAATAAAGGTGAAATAAAAAAGGGGAACATTCCCTCTATTGCCAAACAGAATTGGGTTGGAGTTGTGATTTGCTAGAACATTTGGGAACAGGTAAACCTTTTGAGATCTTGTTTTCATCCTGTTGACTTAATCTGAATGGAAGTCTGACACGGTAAACATAAAGACACCCTTTATAACCAATCCTTCCTCAAACAGCATTAAAAAGGGTATGATGATGGCTTAGTAACACAGAAGGTGTGACAAACTATTAAACACTAAAATAAACTGGGTTTAAAGGGGTAATCTGCGATTGGTAGGAGACATACATCTATGAACTTTTAAGGATATGTACCCATTGATTCTTGAAGAATATAACTTTTATAATTAAATTTGTATTTTATTTAGCTAGGCAAGTCAGTTAAGAAAAAAAATCTTATTTACAATGACGGCCTACACCGGCCAAACCCGGACGACGCTGTGACGATTGTGAGCCGCCCTATGGGACTCCCAATCACGGCCGGTTATGGATTCAAATCAGGGTGTCTGTAGTGATGCCTCGAGCAACTGAGATGCAATGCCTTAGACCGCTGCGCCACTCGGGAGCCCTATAAATGCCTCATGAGCTTAGTTCAACTGTCGTACCCCATCAAAAAAAACAAAATATAAGCTTGTTGTTTGGAAGACAAAGTAAATGTAAACAAATACTATATAGTCTAAAAACATGGTTAAAACTATAATTGTGATATCGTGGATGGTCAGTCTTTGCATCCATAGTTCTGTATTTGAATCTATTTCTCCAGCTCCATTCCTAAGCCGTTTACCAAATCAGTGACGGGGGTGGCCCGCCTTGTTATTGTTTGAACTACAGATTGCCCCTTTAAGCGCCGCATGGTATTATTATGAAAGCTCATTACAAGGTGGCGATCATCACGAAAGCAGTTAGGATCCAGTGAGCTGAACCATGGGAACTAGAGGCTGATCAGATCAGCGTTGCACAACAGAGACACTGCTACTTTTTGACTGTGTAGGGAATAGGATGCCATTTGGGATGGTGCCAAACCTGTCATGTGAGGTGGTCTGCTACATTCAGAACTTATGCAATGTATTCCTTCATTTCTCCCTCTTCCTGCCTCTCTGACGTACACAGACACACACACCCATCACACACAGCACGCACACACACACCCCTCACACACAGCACGCACACACACATCCCCCTCACACACACACACCCCCCTCACACACACACCCCTCACACTCACACACCAAGCACATGCGCTCACGAGGGTACAGACACGTGTGAACACACACACAAGCACATGCAGGCAAAACCTTCCTCTCAGCTATTCAATGAGGACAACCCTTCCTCTCAGCTGTTCAATGAGCACAGCCCTTCCTCTCAGCTGCTCAATGAGCACAATCTTCCTCTCAGCTGATCAATGAGCACATTCCTGACGTACTGTTAAACTGTATTGGACCACATGAGTGGACTTGTTCATATCCTGTGAGAGAGACGCAGGGTACTATACTATGTAACAAGACATGGCCTTAGAGAGACTGGTTATAGTAGTGGTAGTATCTACAGTAGTAATGGTAGTGGCTGGTTATAGTTATAGTAATGGTAGTAACTGGTTATAGTTATAGTAGTGGTAGTAACTGTTTACAGTTATAGTAGTGGTAGTAACTGGTTACAGTTATAGTAGTGGTAGTAACTGATTACAGTTATAGTAGTGGTAGTAACTGGTTACAGATATAGTAATGGTAGTGATTGGTTATAGTTATAGTAGTGGTAGTGACTGCAGTAGTAATGGTAGTGACTGCAGTAGTAATGGTAGTGACTGGTTATAGTTATAGTAGTGGTAGTGTCTACAGTAGTAATGGTAGTGACTGGTTATAGTTATGGTAGTGGTAGTGACTGGTTATAGTAGTGGTAGTGACTGCAGTAGTAATGGTAGTAACTGGTTATAGTTATAGTAGTGACTGGTTATAGTTATGGTAGTGGTAGTGACTGGTTATAGTAGTGGTAGTGACTGCAGTAGTAATGGTAGTAACTGGTTATAGTTATAGTAGTGACTGGTTATAGTTATGGTAGTGGTAGTGACTGGTTATAGTAGTGGTAGTGACTGCAGTAGTAATGGTAGTGACTGGTTATAGTTATAGTAGTGGTAGTGACTGCAGTAGTAATGGTAGTGACTGGTTATAGTTATAGTAATGGTAGTGACTGGTTATAGTTATAGTAGTGGTAGTAACTGGTTATAGTTATAGTAGTGGTAGTGTCTACAGTAGTAATGGTAGTGATTGGTTATAGTTATAGTAGTGGTAGTGACTGGTTATAGTAGTGGTAGTGACTGCAGTAGAAATGGTAGTGACTGGTTATAGTTATAGTAGTGGTAGTGACTGCAGTAGTAATGGTAGTGACTGGTTATAGTTATAGTAGTGGTAGTGACTGCAGTAGTAATGGTAGTGACTGGTTATAGTTATAGTAGTGTTAGTGACTGGTTATAGTTATAGTAGTGGTAGTGACTGCAGTAGTAATGGTAGTGACTGGTTATAGTTATAGTAGTGGTAGTGACTGCAGTAGTAATGGTAGTGACTGGTTATAGTTATAGTAGTGGTAGTGACTGCAGTAGTAATGGTAGTGACTGGTTATAGTTATAGTAGTGGTAGTGACTGCAGTAGTAATGGTAGTGACTGGTTATAGTTATAGTAGTGGTAGTGACTGCAGTAGTAATGGTAGTGACTGGTTATAGTTATAGTAGTGGTAGTAGTAACTGGTTATAGTTATAGTAGTGGTAGTGACTGGTTATAGTTATAGTAGTGGTAGTGGTAGTAGTAACTGGTTATAGTTATAGTAGTGGTAGTAGTAACTGGTTATAGTTATAGTAGTGGTAGTAACTGGTTATAGTTATAGTAGTGGTAGTGACTGCAGTAGTAATGGCAGTGGTAGTGAAAACCTCTTAAAATGTTGTATCTCCCCTCCATCACAGGAGGTCGGTGGCACCTTAATTGGGGAGGACGGGCTCCTGATAATGGCTGGAGCGGAATCAGTGGAATGGTATCAAACAAATCAAAACACATGATGCCATTCCATTTGAGCCATTATAATTAGCCGTCCTCCCCTCAGCAGCCGCCACTGCCCTCAATGTACTCTGAACATTTCAGGACCAGGAAAATGTGTTCAAAATTGCTTCTGAAGTTTCATCATTGTATGTTCATTGATGGGAAAATATGGATTTTTTTATCAATCACCTGAAAAGTTTCTGTTTTGGTAAGAGGTTTCCGACCGACAGCAACGATCTTACAGTAACATCACCAATGTCATAAATAGGGCCACATGTGAAAGTGACTTATGATTTAAAGCAAAGTGCAGAGGATATGTTACAGGGTGTACTACCATGTTAGCCTGAGTAACTACCATGGCTGGTCCCAAATTTGTTCCCTATTCGCTATATTGTGCACTACTTTGGATCCCGATGGGGCCTGGTCAAATGTAATGCACTAAACAGCGAATAAGGTGTCATTTGGGATGTGGAGCGGTTAAAATCTAATCAAATCTAATTTAATTTGTCACATGCGTCGAATACAACTTGTATTTACCATGAGATGCTTGCTTATGAGACCTTCCCAACAATGCAGTTTTAAAATAAAAATGTAATAGTAACACGAGGAATACAATTAAATACAAAACAATGGAGCTATATACAGGAAGTACCAGATCAACGTGGAGCTATATACAGGAAGTACCGGTACCAGATCAATGTGGAGCTATATACAGGACGTACCAGTACCAGATCAACGTGGAGCTATATACAGGAAGTACCAGTATCAGATTAATGTGGAGCTATATACAGGAAGTACCAGTATCAGATTAATGTGGAGCTATATACAGGAAGTACCAGTACCAGATCAATGTGGAGCTATATACAGGAAGTACCAGTACCATATCAATGTGGAGCTATATACAGGAAGTACCAGTACCATATCAATGTGGAGCTATATACAGGAAGTACCAGTACCATATCAATGTGGAGTTATATACAGGAAGTACCAGTACCAGATCAACGTGGAGCTACATACAGGAAGTACCAGTACCATATCGATGTGGAGCTATATACAGGAAGTATCAATACCAGATCAATGTGGAGCTATTTCCGGGGAGTATCAGTACCAGATCAATGTGGCGCTATATACAGGGAGTACCAGTACTAGATCAATGTGGAGCTACGTACAGGAAGTACCAGTACCATATCAATGTGGAGCTATATACAGGAAATATCAAAACCAGATCAATGTGGAGCTATATACAGGAAGTACCAGTACTAGATCAACGTGGAGCTATATACAGGAAGTATCAGTACCAGATCAATGTGGAGCTATATACAGGGAGTACCAGTACCATATCAATGTGGAGTTATATACAGGAAGTACCAGTACCAGATCAATGTGGAGCTATATACAGGACGTATCAGTACCAGATCAATGTGGAGCTATATACAGGGAGTACCAGATCAATGTGGAGTTTTATACAGGAAGTATCAGTACCAGATCAATGTGGAGCTACATACAGGAAGTACCAGTACCATATCAATGTGGAGCTATATACAGGAAGTATGAATACCAGATCAATGTGGAGCTATTTCCAGGGAGTATCAGTACCAGATCAATGTGGAGCTATATACAGGGAGTACCAGTACCAGATCAATGTGGAGCTATTTCCAGGGAGTATCAGTACCAGATCAATGTGGAGCTATATACAGGAAGTATCAATACCAGATCAATGTGGAGCTATATACAGGAAGTATGAATACCGGATCAATGTGGAGCTATATACAGGAAGTATCAATACCAGATCAATGTGGAGCTATATACAGGGAGTACCAGTACTAGATCAATGTGGAGCTATATACAGAAAGTATCAGTACCAGATCAATGTGGAGCTATATACAGGACGTACCAGTACCCGATCAATGTGGAGCTATATACAAGGAGTAGCAGTCCCAGATCAATGTGGAGCTATATACAGGCAGTACCAGTACCATATCAATGTGGAGCTATATACAGGAAGTACCAGTACCAGATCAATGTGGAGCTATATACAGGGAGTACCAGAACTAGATCAATGTGGAGCTATATACAGGAAGTACCAGTACCAGATCAATGTGGAGCTACAATACCAGTAAAATGTTTGGACACACCTACTCATTTCTATTTTCTACATTGTAGAATAACAGTGAAGATATCAAAATCTTCACTGCAGAGGATCCTGCAAAATCCTGCAGAGGATAAATTCATTAGAGTTACCATTCTCAGAAATTGCAGCCCAAATAAATGCTTCACAGAGTTCAAGTTAAGACACATCTCAAAATCAACTGTTCAGAGGAGACTGCGTGAATCAGGCCTTCATGGTCGAATTGCTGTAAAGAAACCACTACTAAAGGACACCAATGAGAAGAAAAGACTTGCTTGGGCCAAGAAACACGAGCAATGGACATTTGACCCGTGGAAATCTGTCCTTTGGTCTGATAAATCCAAATTTGAGATTTTTGGTTCCATCCGCCGTGTCTTTGTGAGACGCAGAGTAGGTGAACAGATGATCGCCGCATGTGTGGTTCCCACCGTGAAGCATGGAGGAGGAGGTGTGATGGTGTGGGGTTGCTTTGCTGGTGACATTGTCTGTGATTTATTTGGAACGCAAGGCACACTTAATCAGCATGGCTACCACATAATTCTGCAGCGATACGCCATGCAATCTGGTTTGCGCTTAGTGGGACTATCATTTGTTTTTCAACAGCACATTGATCCAAAACACACCCCCAGGCTGTGTAAGGGCTATTTGACCAAGGAGAGTGATGGAGTGCTGCATCTAATGAACTGGGCTCCACAATCCCCCGACCTCAACCCATTTGAGATGGTTTGGGATGAGTTGGACCGCAGAGTGAAGGAAAAGCAGCCAACACGTGTTCTGCATATGTGGGAACTCCTTCAACTGTTGGTAAAATTCCAGGTGAAGCTGGTTGAGAGAATGCCAAGAGTGTGCAAAGCTGTCATCAAGGCAAAGGGTGGCTACTTTGAAGGATCTCAAATCTAAAATATATTTTGATTTGTTTAACACTGTTTGGTTACTACATGATCCCATGTTATTTCATTGTGTGAAGATCAATGTGGAATAATGGTTAAAAAAAAGAAGTATATACTGTATATATATATGTGTGGTCTGCATGCCACCATCACTGATTGTTATCCTAGTATACAGCCTATTGGCACCCTATTTCCTATATACTGCACTACTACTTTTTTAGGGCACTGGTCTAAAGTAGCGCACAATATAACGAATAGTGTTCCATTTGGAACTAACTCCTCCTAACCTATATGGGTCACAGCTAGGGGTGCTTCTTTTCCTCCCATGCGACCGGGCAGTACTTCTCTCTCAACAGATGGGATGGAGTGAGCTTTGGTTAGTTGGGATTAAACCAGATTACCCAGTTTATACCACAGCCATGGAAGGCCCTGCATGGTATAATCTCAAGATAAAACCATTATTGAGAAATCACAGTCTCCCACAACAAGAAGCTTAGATTGCAAATGGAGGTCGGATACAGGAAGGCGATTGGACGGGACTGAGGTCAGGGGGGAATAGTAAAGATTAACTCAGTTTATGAATGAATGGATTAATGAAGTGGATGGATGGAGGGATGGAATGGAATGGATGGATGGAGGGAGGGAGAGGTCATGTAGAAGACGAGGGGTGAGGGGGCAGGTTTATTTCCTGGGTGAGAGTGTCTCATATCACAGCACAGTCCAGTGTTCCAGACAGGGAGGGATGGGTCAGACAGGGAGGGAGGGGTCAGACAGGGACAGAGGGGTAAGAAAGACAGGGAGGGGTCAGACAGACAGGGAGGGGTCAGACAGACAGGAAAGGGAGGGGTCAGTCTGGGAGGGAGGGGTGAGACGGGAGGGAGGGGTCAGACAGGGGGGGAGGGGTCAGACACGGAAGGAGAGGAACACTCTCTCCCAAAGACACCACCCAGACCAGGCCAGCAACAACAGCTGGAGGCAGGAGGCTGGAGCTGCAGGAACATTTCCGACAGTAATTTTGCGTCCAAAATGCCACTCTATTGCCTTAATTGTGCACTACCTTTGACCAGGGCCCATAGGAAATAGAAAGTTCCATTTGATTTGGGACGATATCAATGACAGTTATCTCTGGCAGACCACAACACACAACCAGACAAAACATAGACACATAAAATACGTTCTGCCTTTATGATTATAAACTCTGTACCATGTCCAGAGTGGCCAACAGCAGAGATTAACATGTTTACAGTAGGGTTCATCAGTAGGGCACATTGGTAGGGCTCATCAGTAGGGCTCATCAGTACGGCTCATCAGTACGGCTCATCGGTAGGACCTCTTCTTTAGACAACATCGGTAGGGCTCATCAGTAGGGCTTTTCAGTAGGACACATCAGTAGGATACATCAGTAGGGCTTTTCAGTAGGATACATCAGTAGGATACATCAGTAGGGCTCATCAGTAGAACTCTTCCGTAGGACACATCAGTAGGACACATCAGTAGGATACATCAGTAGGGCTCATCAGTAGAACTCTTCCGTAGGACACATCAGTAGGACACATCAGTAGGGTTTTTCAGTAGGACTCTACAGTAGTACTCTACAGTAGGACTCAGGGAAGTAAAGGTGAAAAGAGATAAATAAGAAGTGGTCTTTCTACCGTCTAGGAAAGGAAGTCTCCAAGTAAAGATGTTCATTCCTTGGTATTTGAACCACTGGTTTAATACCCCCTAGAGTCTAAGTAACATTATACAAAAATCTAAGAAACATAATACAAAAACCCTTCAAAGTACATCAGTTGAAGCTAAATAATTATATTTATCTAGATTTCTTTACACATACTGTACAGTACTCAACCCCTTTTTTGGGGTAGGCACAAAACTTCCTCCATACTTCCGTTCATTTTCCAAACTGGTACTGGTTACCTTCAGACGAGTCCCAGTACTGGTTACCTTCAGACGAGTCCCAGTACTGGTTACCAATAGACGAGTCCCAGTACTGGTTACCTTCAGACGAGTCCCAGTACTGGTTACCTTCAGACGAGTCCCAGTACTGGTTACCAATAGACGAGTCCCAGTACTGGTTACCTTCAGACGAGTCCCGGAACTGGTTACCTTCAGACCAGTCCCAGTACTGGTTACCTTCAGACGAGTCCCGGTACTGGTTACCTTCAGACGAGTCCCGGTACTGGTTACCTTCAGACGAGTCCCGGTACTGGTTACCTTCAGACGAGTCCCGGTACTGGTTACCGTCAGACGAGTCCCAGTACTGGTTACCAACAGACGAGTCCCAGTACTGGTTACCAACAGACGAGTCCCAGTACTGGTTACCTTCAGACGAGTCCCAGTACTGGTTACCTTCAGACGAGTCCCAGTACTGGTTACCTTCAGACGAGTCCCAGTACTGGTTACCTTCAGACGAGTCCCAGTACTGGTTACCTTCAGACGAGTCCCAGTACTGGTTACCTTCAGACGAGTCCTGTGACACTTGTGGCGGCCGTAGAGGAAAACGGAGACCACCGTTGTGTTTGTGAGAGTCTCATCTTTCCATAGAGTGGTCGGACGCTATATACATTTTCGTGAGAAGACCAGATATCTCGTGAGAAGACCAGATATCTCGTGAGAAGACAGACACTTCAAAACCTTATTCCCTTAGTTTTTTTTGCTTTAACTTGTTATTTTTTTGCTATTTATGAATGCATTATTCAATATGTTTCTATGGACTATAGTTGTAAATGCAAAATTCAATATTTTACCCCCCCCCCCCCAAAAAAAATCAAATAAATCAAATATCTAAATGATCCATAGTAAAAACTATTCCAGATGTCAACTTTGAACCCCCCCCCCCCCCCCCCCAACGGCTTACTTAAATACAAAAACGGGGTTGTCATTTTCCTCCTCAATGATTGACAGACAGACAGACAGACAGACAGACAGACAGACAGACAGATCTGATGTAGGTCCTCAGTCTGAGATGACCTCAGGGCCTCTGTGTGTGTTAATAATGCCACAGTATCTTTCTTGTTCCCGTCAGGCACTTCAAAAGGTCGACCGTGCAGCTCGGAACAGCACAGCGTGTGAGAGAGAAAGGGGGACTTGGACTTTACCTCCTGCAGATATGCTATTTCCTTGGCCCTGACTCAAATGTGTCTGGCTAATAATAGCTAACTTCCCTGATGATGGAAAGAACTTCAGACATCTGGTGTTGTGTGCGTTTGTCATCCCTCATTTCCGACAGCACCCGGCGCTGATTAAGGTTCACGTTGAGACAACAAGGCATTTTTTTATTATTAAATCTGCTCTGAAGTTTTTCCATTGAGGCCAGTCAGCCCACACGGTTTGACTTTAGACCTCTCATTGACTTTAGCCTGGTCTCAGATCAGTTTGTGCTGACTTGACTTTAGTCTGGTCTCAGATCAGTTTGAGCTGACTTAACTGTAGTCTGGTCTCAGATCAGTTTGAGCTGCCTTAACTTTAGTCTGGTCCCAGATCAGTTTGAGCTGCCTTAACTTTAGTCTGGTCTCAGATCAGTTTGAGCTGACTTGACTTTAGTCTGGTCTCAGATCAGTTTGAGCTGCCTTAACTTTAGTCTGGTCTCAGATCAGTTTGAGCTGACTTGACTTTAGTCTGGTCTCAGATCAGTTTGAGCTGACTTGACTTTAGTCTGGTCTCAGATCAGTTTGTGTTGCCTTAACTTTAGTCTGTTCCCAGGGGATTTGGGACAGAGATAATGGTGTTAAAAACCGATCCAGCCAGTCCCACAGACCAGATCCCCTGTAACTCTCCTCAATGACAGAGTTTATCCCAGGCCTAATCCCTTACAGGGACCATTGCCAACGGATCACATATGATGGCCTGGGAGGAGGACTGATTTATCAAAGAGCTGTGGCTGAGCTGTGGGACAGCACTCACTCTTTGGTTTCTATTTGGTCTGATATATGTTTTTGGTCTCACGTCAATATTGATTGCCTTTAGATTATTTGGCTTGAACTCTCAACTATGAACTCTGTATGTTGGGCTGTATGTGAATGGGAGGCTTGCCTGTTTCTGGGACTATTTTTGGCTATTATCTATCAATGTGGAGTGTGTGGGCTATTTTACCAAACTGACATGAGCCATAGGAACATCATGTTCCCCAGGCTCTTTACTGTCCATATGTTCTCTAACTAACTAACCTTCCCACCCTGTCCATATGTTCTCTAACTAACTAACCTTCCCACCCTGTCCATATGTTCTCTAACTAACTAACCTTCCCACCCTGTCCATATGTTCTCTAACTAACTAACCTTCCCACCCTGTCCATATGTTCTCTAACTAACTAACCTTCCCATCCTGTCCATATGTTCTCTAACTAACTAACTAACTAACCTTCCCACCCTGGCCATATGTTCTCTAACTAACTAACCTTCCCACCCTGGCCATATGTTCTCTAACTAACTAACCTTCCCACCCTGTCCATATGTTCTCTAACTAACTAACTAACCTTCCCACCCTGTCCATATGTTCTCTAACTAACTAACTAACCTTCCCACCCTGTCCATATGTTCTCTAACTAACTAACCTTCCCACCCTGTCCATATGTTCTCTAACTAACTAGCCTTCCCACCCTGTCCATATGTTCTCTAACTAACTAACTAACCCTTCCCACCATGTCCATATGTTCTCTAACTAACTAACTAACCTCCCCACCCTGTCCATATGTTCTCTAACTAACTAACCTTCCCACCCTGTCCATATGTTCTCTAACTAACTAACTAACCTACCCACCCTGTCCATATGTTCTCTAACTAACTAACCTTCCCTGGTCTAGACAGTGAAGTATCCACCTGGTCTAGACAGTGAAGTATCCACCTGGTCTAGACAGTGAAGTATCTACCTGGTCTAGACAGTGAAGTATCTACCTGGTCTAGACAGTGAAGTATCCACCTGGTCTAGACAGTGAAGTATCTACCTGGTCTAGACAGTGAAGTATCTACCTGGTCTAGACAGTGAAGTATCCACCTGGTCTAGAAAGTGAAGTATCTACCTGGTCTAGACAGTGAAGTATCCACCTGGTCTAGACAGTGAAGTATCTACCTGGTCTAGACAGTGAAGTATCCACCTGGTCTAGAAAGTGAAGTATCCACCTGGTCTAGACAGTGAAGTATCTACCTGGTCTAGACAGTGAAGTATCCACCTGGTCTAGACAGTGAAGTATCCACCTGGTCTAGACAGTGAAGTATCCACCTGGTCTAGACAGTGAAGTATCTACCAGGTCTAGAAAGTGAAGTATCCACCTGGTCTAGACAGTGAATTATCTACCTGGTCTAGAAAGTGAAGTATCCACCTGGTCTAGACAGTGAATTATCCACCTGGTCTAGACAGTGAAGTATCCACCTGGTCTAGACAGTGAAGTATCCACCTGGTCTAGACAGTGAAGTATCCGCCTGGTCTAGACAGTGAAGTATAATTCTGAATGAGCATGGGAGGGGAGATGGCCCAGACCTTGCCTTGTCACTCAATGGAAATTCACCACAGGGGGTTCCCATGGTTTTATGCACTTCCGCTCGCTCGCCTGACCTCTGAGGCTGATTGGTGGAGCCAGAGCACTTAGCAACCAGATTGTCACTTAGCCTGAATCCAGCCTGTACTTTGGCATTCAACGGGAGGTCAGAAGTCAAGTGTATCTTGTTTCGTGACCGGCCTCCAACCAACAAGTAACCTGCCAGGTGATTGGCTAACAGATTAAAAGGATTGTTAGGCCTAAATCCTCTTGATAGATCAAAACATGTTCACTCACTCGTGAGAGCCTGACTGACCAATCTGTGAGCCTCTTTTATCTTTGATCAGCCCCTTCACATGAGGCTGAGTGACATCCTCCTGTGGCCTGGGTTGGGCACCAAATGGCACCCTATTCCCTACTTAGTGCACTACTGTTGAGCAGGGCCCATAGGGCCTTGCTATGGGAGGTAGAGAGAGAGCGAGAGAGGAAGTTCCCCTGACTGGGGTTGGCAGAGCACCGAGGAGGAGAGGAGGGGAAATATGCAGACTAGAGGCATTTATGGAAGGATTAATGGAGTCACAGAGCGAGAGAGAGAGAGAGAGACAGAGAGAGAGAAGGAGAGAGAGAGAGACAATGAGACAGAGAGAGAGAGACAGAGAGAGAGAGAGAGAGAGAGAGAGAGCAAGAGGTAGCCCACAGGTAGTCCACTGGTAGCCCAAGGAACAGAATCCCCATTCAACATCGTCCAGTGCTCTAGATCAGGATGTTCTGTCCAGGAGGACCTCGCCTCACCCTGACTGTTGTGTTCAGTACAGTACCTCTGTGCTCCGCCCTCCACCTCAAGTCTGTCTCCTCACATCTATGTCACCATTAGTGCCAGTCTGATGGAATTCTAATTGCTGCAACAATCAAATAAAGCTTGAGATCTGGAGCAACTTAAGCTTCCTCCTGTATTGAAGTCTCCACAGCTGCTCCATTGAGGGGCACGTGAGTCTGCCGTGACTGAGACCCAGACTGCTGCCCTAGTAGTGCACTATATAGGGAATAGGGTGCCATTTGGGATCCAGATCCAGACAGTGTGATAGAGAGAAAGGGGTTGCTGAGGGGCTAACCAAGGTCCTGTCTGGGGCCTCAGTGGCCTGCTCTGGCCCCCCTCTACCAATCTACCCTCCATCTCACCTCTCTTCCCTGTCCAGACTACAATCCTTGGACCACTGGAGAATCCACCCTCAAACCTGCCAGATTAACCAGGCTGACTGACTTTACAGAGGGTTCATTTGTGGTGTCTGACCATCAGACCATCAAAGTGTTGGGTTGGCCTAAACGACTCAGTATATCAAAACATCCCTCTGTCATACTCAACCCTGTGATCTAAATAAAACAATGACAGAATAACAGCAGAATCATTTTCAATAATCGTTGGTGATTTTATCCCAGGCTGTGTCCTATTCCCTACGTAGGGCACTGCTTTTGACCAGGGCCCAGACAGGCAGGCAGACAGGCAGGCAGACAGGCAGACAGGCAGGCAGGCAGACAGGCAGGCAGACAGGCAGGCAGGCAGACAGGCAGGCAGACAGGCAAGCAGACAGTTCTGATCTAGTGTACCATGAGCTAACAAAACACTTTAATCTGGTTGACACTGTATATGCTGATGTCAAAACTATCAATCGATCAAATCTTAGATTGGCCATAGTGCACTGCAAATTATACACTAGGTAATGGCTGATACATGGTCTTTAACAAATTGTTTGTTTTGTCGGTTAAGATTTTTTGGCTTGCGATTCATGTCATGCAACTTTTTCCTTTGATTCCTGGTAATGTTCCATGGGCCATGACGGTAGAGTACAAACAGTAGACTATCACTTCCTGAACAAGTGAACTGTACAAAACAACCTAGAAATAACGGTAAATTGAGCATTCTCGAACATATAAAGTGGATTCTCTTGGCATTTTGGCATTTTTCCTATTTTGTTGCCTTACAACCTGGAATTAAAATTGATTTTTGGGGGTTTGTATCATTTGATTTACACTACATGCCTACCACTTTGAAGATGCAAAATATATTTTTTTGTGAAACAAACAAGAAATAAGACAAAAAAACTGAAAACTTGAGCGTGCATAACTATTCACCCCCCCAAAGTCAATACTTTGTAGAGCCACCTTTTGCAGCAATTACAGCTGCAAGTCTCTTGGGGTATGTCTCTATAAGCTTGGCACATCTAGCCACTGGGATTTTTGCCCATTCTTCAAGGCAAAACTGCTCCAGCTCCTTCAAGTTGGATGGGTTCCACTGGTGTACAGCAATCTTTAAGTCATAACACAGATTCTCAATTGGATTGAGGTCTGGGCTTTGACTAGGCCATTCCAAGACATTTAAATGTTTCCCCTTAAACCACTCGAGTGTTGCTTTAGCAGTATACATAGGGTCATTGTCCTGCTGGAAGGTGAACCTCCGTATAGACAATAAAGCATCTAGTGGAAATCTGCTTCCAGAACAAGGCCCACACCAATAAACGACAACCTGCCTCTTAGTATAAGTCCCAAATAGCACCCTATTCCCTATGTAGTGCACTACTTTTGACCAGAGCACAAAGAGGAATAGGGGGTCATTTGGGACACAACGATACTGTGGCAGACATGTTTATTATTGCTCGTACTGGTCATTAATGGCATGATTTTGGTGGAGCATCATCTGGGTCACGTGTCCCCACCTGTCCTCACTACATCTGCACAGTCATGGTACATTCAGTGGTGTGATAAAACTCTTAGACAGGGATCTGGCCTCCAGAAATAACCTGCACTTAATCTCTCCCCCTGTGCCATGGGAGGTAGAGAGAGAAGGAGGAAGTTCCCCTGACTGTGGTTGGCAGGGCACCGAGGAGGAGAAATATGCAGACTAGAGACATTTATGGAAGGATTAATGGAGTCACATAGAGAGGGAGAGAGAGAGAGAGAGAGAGAGAGAGAGAGAGAGAGAGAGAGAGAGAGAGAGAGAGAGAGAGAGAGAGAGAGAGAGAGAGAGAGAGAGAGAGAGAGAGAGAGAGAGAGAGAGAGAGAGAGAGAGAGAGAGAGAGAGAGAGAGAGAGAGAGTAGTCTGAGGGTTTGTATATAAGAGCTGTGGGGAAAATCATGTTCTTGAAATCTGTTCAGGGGATCATTTCTAAACAGATAGGCTATTCATCTTCAGAATGATGCACGTGAAGGTAAACAATAACTACATATGTCCCATTGAAGGTAGCCTAGTGGTCAGAGCGTTGGACTTGTAACCGAAAGGTTGCAAAATTGAATCCCCGAGCTGATGAGGTAAAACATGTCGTTCTGACCCTGAACAAGGCAGTTAACCCACTGTTCCCTGGTAGGTCGTCAGTTAACCCAGTGTTCCCTGGTAGGTCGTCAGTTAACCCAGTGTTCCCTGGTAGGTCGTCAGTTAACCCACTGTTCCCTGGTAGGTCGTCAGTTAACCCAGTGTTCCCTGGTAGGTCGTCAGTTAACCCAGTGTTCATAGGCTGCCATTGAAAATAAGAATTTGTTTTTAACTGACTTGTAGAGTTAAATAAAGGTTAAAAAAAATGAAGTACAGCACCCATCCACAACTGCTGGTTTCACTTAGGGCTGTACCTATACAAATGTTAAGTGCATTTAAAGCTTTCAGGTCTCACATTTGCTTTGCCGCAATTTTGTGGAAATTGGTCTTGAACCCTAAAAGCTTAAAGTCTAATGCTGCTTTTACACTGGAAACCCAATTCGGCCTGCTTAAAATACAGCCCAACAGCTGGCCTGGATTCAATGCAAAACAAGTTGAATGATAGAAAATGGGCAGATACTAATTCCTGACCACATTTGCATGCATGACCCCTGTACACCCCCTCCTGACCTGGAAGAATATCTTTCATCTCAGTGAGCCGGTCAGGTGAAAAGGATTAGCTGTGTTCTAGAAAAGCAGCCCAAGGCCTGGCTGGATTCAGTCTTCATTATTAAAAGATTACAACCTTGTAAGACCCTAAAGCACCATAGGGCCCCATAGGTCATACAAAACGTTTTGTAGTGTTTCCTATGTTGTTGATGTAAAAAATATTTGTTGGTCCGTGGTGTGTAATGAGGAGCAAACAGACGCTGCACTTGACAAATATATGAAATTGCTTATCCCAGTTACTAATAAACATGCACCCATTAAGGAAATGACTAAAAAACGTTAAATCCCCTTGGATTGATGAGGTTTTGAAAAATGGTATGGTGGAGAGGAATGAGGCAAAAAGAATGGCAAATAAGTCTGGCTGCACAGCCGATTGGCAAACATACTTCAAATTGAGAAATCATGTGACTAAACTGAATAAAAGGTAGCAGCAACTACACTATGAAACGAAGATAAATGACAAAGAATGATAGTAAAAAGCTTTGGAGGACCTTAAATGAAATTTTGGGAAAAAGGGCAAATTCAGCTCCATCATTCATTGAATCAGATGGCTCATTCATCACAAAACCCACTGATATTTCCAACTACTTCAATGATTCTTTCAGTGGAAAAGATTAGCAAACTTAGGCATGACATGCCAGCAACAAACGCACATAGAGCCATGACTACATGGAAGTCTATTCCACATCAAGTAACTGATGCAAGCAGTAAAATTGTATTTAAAAAAAAAACAGATCAAAATACAGCTTATGGAACAGCGGGGACTGTGAAGCATCACAAACATAGGCACAGACACATGCATATACACACACACACACACACACACACACACACATAACATATCCACTATACACACGCATGGATGCTGTAGATATGTGGTAGTGGTGAAGTAGGGGCCTGAGGGCACACAGTGTGTTGTGAAATCTGTGAATGTATTTTAATGTTTTAATTTTTTTTTATAACTGCCCTAATTTTGCTGGGCCCTGGCAAGAGGGATCCATATTAAATATAAATCCACAAAGTGTCTCAGAGTAGGATCCCTGATCTAGGAACTGTCCATATAATCTTATTCATTAACCTCTAAATGCCAAAACTGATCCTAGATCAGCAGCACTCCTGCTCAGATGCGTTGTGGTAAGGACCCAGATCCACATTACTTCATAACAGACTTCATTGTTATGTGGACCAGCTGGAGACTAAGCTGTATCGCAGGGCTTCTGAGTGGCACAGCGGTCTAAGGCACTGCATCTTAGTGCTAGAGGCATCACTACAGACTCTGGTTCGATCCCGGGCTGTATCACAACCGGCTGTGATTGGGAGTCCCATTGGGCGGTGCACAATTGGCCCAGTTTCGTCCCGGTTAGGGTTTGGCCGGGGTAGGCCATAATTGTAAAAATAAGAACTTCTTCGTAACTGGCCTGCCTCGTTAAAATAAAAATACATCTCTCATGTTCTCTTTTTGTATCTGGGACCGTTTTGGTGGCTGGCAATTCACTGGAACAAACATACAGGCGTCCCAAAATGGTACCCTATTCCCTACATAGTGCACTACTTTTGACCAGAGCCATATGTGTCCTAGTCAAAAGTAGTGCACGCTAAAAGGGAATAGGGTGCCATTTGGGACGCATCCATATGGACCACACATGCAATTATGTTCATAGACACACTGGCATGAATGTACAAGCATGCACATTCTGCATGCAGTCCTGACATTTACTCTCAATGAATACCAAAAGGACACGAGTTGAGTGCGAAGGTATGTATCTTGTCCATCCAGTCCCAGTACTCAAGGCGGTCAGCTGATGAGGAGTGTGCAGCATGCGAACACAAAACAAAGACAACATTCACATCGGCCCTTACATAACCTTCAGATACAAAGCCTAAACACCATCCCCTCTGTATCACTCCACAGCTGGGTAAAGAGGACAGATGTGTTTTTGTGTTTCTGGTGGGTCTGGTGATGCGTTGAACTATACTATTACAATGAAAATATTATTTCCTCTAATAAAAAGTCCATCTCACCCTTTTCCACGTGAAATCTCCACCTCTAACCTCGTCTGCTGAGACAGACTAAACTCCGTCACCGTGCCTTGAGAAGCCCAGGGGAGTTAAACATGATGCTAGTACCCAGAACTCAGTTAGGGAGATTAGGGATTGAGAGCACTGACTGCGTAGAGCAGTGGTTGCTGTGCCGTTACTAGGGTTACAAAGTTAACAGATTAATGACAGAATCTGACCTCTTCCTCCTGCTTCAGGCTGATTCAAGAAGAGTCAAGGAGGAATTAAAAAAGTGGCCAGTCTCCCAGACATAGATTAGACCTAGTGCTGGATTTAAAATATAAATTCTCCATTGGGCATGTTTTTTAGTCCAGTGCTAGGCTTAATCTGTGTTTCGGGAAGACGCCCCACAGGCCATTAACATAACTACTACTACTCATATATACACAGGTATCAGGCTGTTTGAGTAGACTGTCACGTTGGTATAAATAGATCGGGAGACAGGCGCAGGAATGCGTAATATATATATATATTTCTTTTATTTTTCCCAAATTACGGCGTGCCATGTAAAAGCACGGAGACGAAGACCAAACAAACACGTATACAAAACACAGGGTTGAGCCCCAAAACAAAAGAGCGAGGAGTATCTCGAATAAATACACAAGAGCACAATGATTAACACACGGGACGAGACCCGTAATCATCTACGCAATACAAGCGTCACGAAAGCCAAAACAACAAGGCACAGGTACTCACAGGTACTCACAGGTACTCACAGGTACTCACAGGTACTCACAGGCACACCGGACATTGGAACAATAACCGAAAGCCCAACGGTGAACCAAAGGGCACATTTGGGGACTGGGGACCAGGTGTGTGTAATGACACAGTTCCGGAAGGATCCGTGACATAGACAATGACAAAGTCCATTAGATGGATGACTATTCATGTCTGGACAAACTTGAATTGCCATAGGTCTAGTACACTATTAAAATGAATTTGAGCAGATTTCCTTAAATAAAAATTATACAAATACATTTTAAAGAGATTAAATTACATTATGGTCACATGCAGGACATGATCACAGATGGGTACAGTGCTTCCAAGAGTGAAAACAGGGTTAAATCAGATGTTCGGTGCATGCCATTTTTATTGTTCTACCAGGGTCATGGCAAGAAGGGATCCAACTTTTATCAAATGAATGGCTCTTTTTCTAACCTTAGCCTCTCTTAACCTGCTGCGTAAAGTCTAATACCTCTAGCCTGGACCCTCTACCAATGGGGTTTGAGAACTGCTCTGTGTGTCACACTAAACTCTTTCCCCGGGCTATTTCGTTATAAAAAACACACCCCTAAATTCCCAACTGCCATGATTCAGACAAGACACTGAAACGAATGACTGCTGTTCTATTACAAACACAGATGCAAGTGTTTTAGGCCTGGTAGTCAGTCCATCTGCATGCAGATCACTGCAACTGGGGAGACAGTCAGCATTTCAATAGACAAACACAGCTATTGGACCAGGTCTCTCTTGGAAAAGAGATGTTATCTCAATGAGAAAAACCTGTATAAATAAAGCTAAAAATAAAATGAATAAAAAAACACTAAGCTGGGTTGTATTGTTGAGAGAGACAGAGAGAGAGAGAGAGAGAGAGAGAGAGAGAGAGAAAGTGAGAGAGGGGGAGAGAGAGATTATTGTTGTCTAATGTGGTAATTATGTATTCTGAGTCATCCACCATGCCAGTCCTCTGTGTAAGTTCTCTGTGACCGCAGTCACCACCCACCATCAAAGCCATTACTGAATACATTTCCAACTGCCCTTTATTGTATGTTCCACTACAAAGAGAGTCGGGTTGTGGTCAGAACGCATTGGTAAACACAGCTTGAATTTGAATTGAAAAGGCCAAGAAGAAGAAGAATTTTAATGGGGAAGATAGGATACTCCATATAATTCATTAAGTTGGTCGAATGAGTATGTAATTGGCAAATTACTGAATCTTGCTGCCTTCAGTATGCTACATAGTCTATCAGACAACTTGTGGATGACTGGGCTGCTGCTACAGTAAACCTGGTCTTATTTCACAGCCACCAGAGTAGGCCTACCTGTGTGTAACTTCAGGCCAAACCGGTACGTTGGCCTGTCCCCTACTGTCCCCTAGTGGACATTACAGTGCAGGGGAAAATAATACACAATATTTCTATAAATCATTAAAACAGCAAAACAAATCTAATACAGGACACAGCAGATAGATAGACCACATATCAACACTAATAAACTACAGGACACAGCAGATAGATAGACCACATATCAACACTAATAAACTACAGGACACAGCAGATAGATAGACCACATATCAACACTAATAAACTACAGGATACAGCAGATAGATAGACCACATATCAACACTAATAAACGACAGGATACAGCAGATAGATAGACCACATATCAACACTAATAAACTACAGGATACAGCAGATAGATAGACCACATCTCACCACTAATAAACTACAGGATACAGCAGATAGATAGACCACATCTCACCACTAATAAACTACAGGATACAGCAGATAGATAGACCACATCTCACCACTAATAAACTACAGGATACAGCAGATAGATAGACCACATCTCAACACTAATAAACTACAGGATACATCAGATAGATAGACCACATATCAACACTAATAAACTACAGGATACAGCAGATAGATAGACCACATCTCACCACTAATAAACTACAGGATACAGCAGATAGATAGACCACATCTCAACACTAATAAACTACAGGACACAGCAGATAGATAGACCACATCTCAACACTAATAAACTACAGGATACAGCAGATAGATAGACCACATCTCAACACTAATAAACTACACCACATCTCAACACTATTAAACTACACCACATCTCAACACTAATAAACTACACCACATCTCAACACTAATAAACTACACCACATCTCAACACTAATAAACCACCACATTCAACACTAATAAACTACACCACATCTCAACACTAATAAACTACACCACATCTCAACACTAATAAACCACCACAATCAACCAAAACACTTTTAAACCGCAGTGAACGTATTCCTCATCAGCATTCTGAAATGCCCTAGTGGCACCAGGGATCCAAGATTTAATGAGGTTTATAAATGACTCCAAACATGGACGGCGTTCAAACTAAAGGCTGACTTACCTACGTTGGTAGACAGGAGAGACCTTGAGTTAACCAACCCTGTGAGTGGCTTTGGTACCTTGTATTTGTATACTTTAACAGCGATGCTGTTATTACAATAGTGTTTGGTATCGGTATATATTGAAAACAGCCCTACGCGTATTTCAACTGCATTGATGGCATTCCAACAATGAGATAATTCATTTGACCATGTATTTGATATACACAGGGTTCAGGCCATTGCAGTAAACTACAGAATCGTAGTTTCACGTTGTCACGCAGCGCCCCATAGCTGCAATCCTGAGAAATATGCGCAACTTTCACTTTCAGTTCTCGAAATGCATAGTGAAGACTTTATTTTTAACGATTTTTATTCGACTATATACACACTTAACAAAAATATAAACGCAACATGCAACAATTTAAAAGATTTTACTCAGTTACAGTTCATAAAAGGAAATCAGTAAATTTAAATACAGTTGAAGTTGGAAGTTTACATACACTTAGGTTGGAATCATTAAAACTCGTTTATCAACCACTCCCCTCGAGGACCACAGCACTCTATAGGCTCTTACCCTCTATTGGCTCCTCCTCCCCTCCAGGACCACAGCACTCTATAGGCTCTTACCCTCTATTGGCTCCTCCTCCCCTCAAGGACCACAGCACTCTATAGGCTCAGATCTGTCATGATCTGCCACTGGGAGACCTGCTGTAACATGGGTTTCTCCACTGGGGGCTGGCCAGGCTACGAGGGGACCCTGACTCCCGCGATGAGGAGTCGGTAGGTGAAGAAGACGGCAGGATGTGTCCGAACTGCTCTCCATTCACCGAAATGGGACTTCTGCTCCCAGCATACATTTCGGTGCCATTACTGTAATTGGATGGGGCTGTGTGTGTTGGGGTTGGGGCTGTGTGTGTTGGGGTTGAGTGGGTTGGGGCTGTGTGTGTTGGGGTTGAGTGGGTTGGGGCTGAGTGTGTTGGGGTTGAGTGGGTTGGGGCTGAGTGTGTTGGGGCTGTGTGTGTTGGGGTTGGGGCTGTGTGTGTGTGTGTTGGGGCTGTGTGTGTGTGTGTTGGGGCTGTGTGTGTTGGGGTTGGGGCTGTTTGTGTTGGGGTTGGGGCTGTGTGTGTTGGGGCTGTGTGTGTGTGTGTTGGGGCTGTGTGTGTGTTGGGGCTGTGTGTGTTGGGGTAGGAGCGGCTGGAGTTAGGCCTTTACTACTCCGAGCTTTAGGAAGGAGCCCTGAACAAGCAGCTGACCATGGGGAAGCTGGTAGTCATCCACCTCAAAGCCATGGTTGTCTAGGATCCACCGTACCTCCCTCTCATTGGGGAACAGGCCCACATCAAGGATGTTCTTTACCCTTGAACAGAACCATACTTGTAGAGGACATGCACATAATAATAGAATAGGAAAGGGCTTCTTCTCACTACCTCAGGCCTGTCCGCTCTCGACTGTCTGACAAGAGGACAGCGGTGTCCCTCCACTTCCAAGACAGTGGTCCACCGCAAGACACTGGCAGCCACTGGAAAAGGATAGGCAAGAAACTGGCAGCCACTGGAAAAGGATAGTTAAGACACTGGCAGCCACTGGAAAGGGATAGGTAAGACACTGGCAGCCACTGCAAAAGGATAGGTAAGACACTGGCAGCCACTGCAAAAGGATAGGCAAGACACTGGCAGCCACTGGAAAGGGATAGGTAAGACACTGGCAGCCACTGCAAAAGGATAGGCAAGAAACTGGCAGCCACTGGAAAAGGATAGTTAAGACACTGGCAGCCACTGGAAAGGGATAGGTAAGACACTGGCAGCCACTGCAAAAGGATAGGTAAGACACTGGCAGCCACTGCAAAAGGATAGGCAAGACACTGGCAGCCACTGGAAAAGGATAGGTAAGACACTGTTAGCCACTGCAAAAGGATAGGTAAGACACTGGCAGCCACTGGAAAAGGACAGGTAAGACACTGGCAGCCACTGCAAAAGGATAGGTAAGACACTGGCAGCCACTGCAAAAGGATAGGTAAGACACTGGCAGCCACTGGAAAAGGACAGGTAAGACACTGGCAGCCACTGCAAAAGGATAGGTAAGACACTGGCAGCCACTGCAAAAGGATAGGTAAGACACTGGCAGCCACTGGAAAAGGACAGGTAAGACACTGGCAGCCACTGCAAAAGGATAGGTAAGACACTGGCAGCCACTGCAAAAGGATAGGTAAGACACTGGCAGCCACTGCAAAAGGACAGGTAAGACACTGGCAGCCACTGCAAAAGGATAGGTAAGACACTGGCAGCCACTGCAAAAGGATAGGTAAGACACTGGTAACCACTGCAAAAGGACAGGTAAGATACTGGCAGCCACTGCAAAAGGATAGGTAAGACACTGGCAGCCACTGCAAAAGGACAGGTAAGACACTGGCAGCCACTGCAAAAGGATAGGTAAGACACTGGCAGCCACTGCAAAAGGACAGGTAAGACACTGGCAGCCACTGCAAAAGGACAGGTAAGATACTGGCAGCCACTGCAAAAGGATAGGTAAGACACTGGCAGCCACTGCAAAAGGATAGGTAAGACACTGGCAGCCACTGCAAAAGGATAGGTAAGACACTGGCAGCCACTGCAAAAGGATAGGTAAGACACTGGCAGCCACTGGAAAAGGATAGGTAAGACACTGGCAGCCACTGCAAAAGGATAGGTAAGACACTGGCAGCCACTGCAAAAGGATAGGTAAGACACTGGCAGCCACTGCAAAAGGATAGGTAAGACACTGGCAGCCACTGCAAAAGGATAGGTAAGACACTGGCAGCCACTGCAAAAGGATAGGTAAGAAGTTGTGCTAGCTTTATCAAAATATATCAACTCAAGATTCAAATCACAAATGATCACAGAATAATATGTGACATATTTTGATATTGCATGTGTTTATGGTCAATTCAATCACTTTTTGATAGCACCTCTTTTGATTTTAATGATAGAATTGCTCAGAAAGTGACTGTGGACCTGAATGCCAAAACATTCAAGAGATAAAGGTGCTCAAAGTTGACCTATTTTGCAAACCACCAAAACATTTTTTACACATTTTTATTTAACCAGGAAAAGCCCATTGAGACCCAGAGTCTCTTTTTCAAGGGAGACCTGGCCAAGAAGGCAGCAACAATCAATACATTACATAATTAAAACATACCATGAGACAATACCATGAGACATCCATGTCTTCATCACTGGAAAAGATAAACGGTTGAGTTTGATATCCTTTAATTTTATACAAGACCACATCGTTACCTTTATTCATACAGGTTTTTCTCATTGAGATAACATCTCTTTTCCAAGAGAGACCTGGTCTAATAGCAGCAGGGGCAACAACGTTTCAGACAAAACAACTTACATACACTAACACAACATTAAACAAAACTATAAACACACATACAATACAACAAAAACATTTTCCATTAAAAACACAAGTCTTGACTAAAAACAGCTGGCCTAAAAACAATTACACTCTGTGATATATACACCGATCAAGTGTTTAAACTCCAGCAACGAAACTAGATCATCAAATTGTAAAAATGTTCAGGAGAGAATTCCAGGACCACGGAGCTAAGTAACTAAAACTATTTCTACCATGACCTGTTCTAATTCTTGGTACTGTTAGAAGCAAATGAGAATGGGACCGTAATTGATATTTATTTACCGACCTGACTAAAAAAAGAACAGCAATAAAATGGCATTTTACCCAACATGTTGATCTGAGCCTGATCGAAGATAATAAACAGTAGTGTGAATAAGATAATGTAGAAACATGTAGAAACAATAGTGGATCAATATATTAGTAATCCGTTTTATTCTCGTCTTGCAGTGTGTACAGATAGTTCAAAGGATGCCATGAATGAGAAGACGGGAGCAGGTGAATTTTTTCCTGAGTTTAATGTTGATCTCTGCGAGAGACTAACAAATTATTTATCTGTATATTCAACAGAAATGGTTGCCATAATTGTTAGCTTTCAATGGATAGAGGAGGTGTAACCAAGAAGAGTAGTAATATGTCGGGACTGTGTAGTTTACGACCTGGGAAGTCAGAATGTGAGGGTTTATGGGTAGACATAATGATGCTGTTGTCAGGGTAACATGGAAATGGTATTCAGTTCTATTGGAGTCTGGTCATACAGGAGTTTATGGACATGATGTAGTCGATATAATTACACAAAGAGCAGAGACAAATAATATTGTGGATATGCAGGTGCAGTTTGGCAGAGGGGAAATTAAAACGTTGATTCGGAAAAATGGGTTAGATTGCTTGGCAGATAATGGGATGAAATTAGTAAAGGCAGACATGTTTATAGCACAATAAAATCTGTACGGGAGATAGTGTCATATAATGGAAACAGAAGGGAAGAGGTTATGTTGTGTTAGGATGATATTAGGGCATATGGGATTGTATTCATCTTCAAAATTGACAGGGAAACATGGTAGTGGAATGTGTAATGGCTGTACGGTAGAGGAAACGGTTGAACATGTATTATTATATTGTGAAACGTATGATGTAGAAAGGGAGAGGTTGTTTGACAGGGTCAGAGAGGTTGGACGGTAATGGGGAGTGGGTGGTATTTTGGGGTGTAGGTGATGGGAGAAGTGAGGTTAGTAGTGAGATTACATTTGATTAGAAATTCAGGGTTAGTTTAGAGAATATAGTGGTGAGTAGTACTACTTCAGTGTAGTAGGTGGCGGTGGAAGCACTTGTCAGTTGGTTGCGATTCGCCAATATAACTTAAATAAATAGAGGACGGAGGAGGTATGGTCGTCCCTGTGCATTTCGAGAGAATCGAAAGTGAAACATTGTCAGCAGCATCGCCCATAGACTCTCCCGCGTTCACTCTGAAATTTCCGAGTTACTAACTGGTTTTAGTTATACACGTGCCCTCGCAACGAATAAAAAAGTCGGAAATGTACGAGTTTCCTAGTTCCGATTCACATTTGAACGCGGCATCAGTCTATGCGTGACGCGCACAACTTTTTACTTGAGGTTTTCTCGAAATGCATAGTACGACCATACTTCAGTGGTGACGACCTTATTTTGAACAAACCGACAACCCGATAGAAGTAAGTTTAAGTTTGATTCAAATGACAACTTTTTGAAGGAAAATAAAAACATGTTTGCTGTTAATGCATAATAACTTACCTCAAGTATAATTTCAGTGTTTTCTTAGTGAACAACGGGAACAGGAAATTGGGAATAGGATTACAATATTGGCAAACGTAAACAAATCACATTGATTGAGAGAACGTAGATAACTCACATCCATACACAGTTAATTTAATGCAATAATATTGCGTGCTGTCAATTGAATATTTCGTACTGTCAATTGAATATTTATACCACATACTAGAGTTTTTTTATGATCTTTCGAGTTGCTATGCGCCAATATAAAAAAAAAAATACATTCTAAAACCCTTACCTACTGTATGTTTTTGCGTGCCGTTCTTTGTTTGCTTAAATCCATACATTTTAATAAAACGTTAATCAATCAAATAGAACCACAGACTGTACTTCTTCTTCTTTAGGATTTGGTTGGCAGATCGCAGCCAACTTTTAGTTGTGTACACCGCCACCTACTGTACTGGTGCGTGATGCCATTCATGACTTACCTACATTACATTCTTGATACGGTAATACAACATTGGGAAAAAGGAAAATTGCCCTGCCAACTAATAGCTCTCACAACAACAAAAAAAACACCCCTTCCACTATTTAACCCGATCTAATACTACTACAGACCAATGGTCTGAGAGGACAGACCACTTACCACTCAACACCCAAAGCAACTGTTCTGCAGTAAATACCCACGATCCCAAGTACTTCTCAGCTACTGCCTCCACAACTTCTATTTTCTGTGACTTCTGATCCATTTCTGCAGTATAATTGACAACCATGGCTATGAATGCTAAAAAGCCCACCTTACTGAAGCACACATTCTTCCCATCACTCTCTTGGTCTCTGCCTACTCACAGGAATCCTCTCAGTATCCCTCACCCTGTAACCATCTTCCTCTACCACTCAAATCAAAATGTATTGGTCGCATACAGATGTTTAGCAGATGTTATTGCGGGTGTAGCAAAATGCTTGTGTTCGTTGCTCCAACAGTGCAGAAGTCATAAACAGCGCAATGATTGAAGCACAGCGAAGAGCTGCTGGCAAACGCACGAAAGTGCTGTTTGAATGAATGCTTACGAGCCTGCTGCTGCCTACCATTGCTCAGTCAGACTGCTCTATCAAATATCAAATCATAGACTTAATTATAACATAATAACACACAGAAATACGAGCCTTAGGTCATTAATATGGTCAAATCCGGAAACTATCATTTGGAAAAGAAAACTTTTATTCTTTCAGTGGAATACGGAACCGTTCCGTATTTTATCTAACGGGTGGCATCCATAAGTCTGAATATTGCTGTTACATTGCACAACCTTCAATGTTATGTCATAATTACATAAAATTCTGGCAAATTAGTTCGCAACGAGCCAGGCGGCCCAAACTGTTGCATATACCCTGACTCTGCGTGCAATGAACGCAAGAGATGTGACACAATTTCCCTAGTTTAATATTGCCTGCTAACATGAATTTCTTTTAACTAAATATGCAGGTTTAAAAAAAGATATACTTCTGTGTATTGATTTTAAGAAAGGCATTGATGTTTATGGTTAGGTACATTCATGCAACGATTGTGCTTTTTTCTCAAATGCGCTTTTGTTAAATCATCCCCCGTTTGGCGAAGTTGGCTGTCTTTGTTAGGAAGAAAGTCTTCACACAGTTCGCAACGAGCCAGGCGGCCCAAACTGCTGCAAATACCCTGACTCTGTTGCACAGAACGCAAGAGAAGTGACACAATTTCCCTAGTTACAAGAAATTCATGTTAGCGGGCAATATTAACTAAATATGCAGGTATTAACTAAATATGCAGGTTTAAAAATATATACTTGTGTATTGATTTTAAGAAAGACGTTGATGTTTATGGTTAGGTACACATTGGTGCAACGACAGTGATTTCTTTCGCGAATGCGCTTGTTAAGTAGGCTGTGATTCAATGATAAATTAACAGGCACCGCATCGATTATATGCAACGCAGGACAAGCTAGATAAACTAGTAATATCATCAACCATGTGTAGTTAACTAGTGATTATGTTAAGATTGATTGTTTTTTATAAGATACGTTTAATGCTAGCTAGCACCTTACCTTAGCTCCTTGCTGCACTCTCATATGAAGTAGTCAACCTTACCATGCAGTCTCCTCATGGAATGCAATGTAATCGGCCATGATCGGTGTCCAAAAATGCCGATTACCGATTGTTATGAAAACTTGAAATTGTCCCTAATTAATCGGCCATTCCGATTAATCGGTTGACCTGTATTATTGACTAGTGATGGTACGTTTGATGCCGGAGCTCCAAGGCATGTGTCGAGATCGCTAAGCAGTGTACTTCGAAACAGTTGCCGCATTCACGTGCTAGTCGGAACTAGGATACTTGAAAATATTCGACTTGCTAACTGGTTGAACACGGCATGTGTATAACTACAACCAGTGAGAAATATCAGAGTTTCCTATTTCCGACTAGTGCGTGATTGAGGCATAGTCCAGTGGTCACCAACCAGTTCAACTGGTCTATCTTCAAGGCATTACTTTTTCAAATGGATGTTGCACTGTTGGCAGTAGGTACACTTGATTCAGAAGCTCTGCGCAAAGTGTTCTCATTTTGAACCATTTCATTTGTCTGAAAAGAGGAACTTGGCGGACTGGGAGATCTGTGGACCGGGAGATCTGTGGCTAAATCAAGTGCGACCTACTGCGCTGACCAATTTGATAGCTCAAAGCACCTTGCCTACAGCTTCCCCAGCCACAGAAAAGTTTGATACTAGCCTACGTGAGATTTTCATAACTTTTAAAACCATGACCAGAGAGAGACTGTCAAAGAATATAGCAAAGAGCTGCTGTTGTTAGGAGTGTGTATGTTTAAGTTTTCACCGCTGTCAACACTGTTTTTATTCAACACTATTACAAAACATAAAATGCGCTTCTCCCAATCGCGCTGGAGGTGCAATGAATAAGTAGACAAGTGTAACCATAGTCATTTTTATTATTATTTTAATATCGAGGAATATTTCACTTTCTCTGGTCATAGGAACAACATGAATTTATGCATGAGGCAGATGCGGTACGACTCGAGATTCGCCATCAGGTGGAAGACTGTCCCCTCTCTCTGGTCAGTCTCACCAGAGGAAAGGAAGGAGAGTGCAGGGACCATGAGAGACAGACCCTCTGCTGCTCTCTTGCTCCCTCCCTCCACTGAGAATAAGGCCATGTTCAAACAACTGTGAACTCTTTACTCTGAAATCTCAGACTTCCGAATTCAGTGCGTTCAAGACAACTGGGAACTCTGGGGGAAAAAACAAGATCCAACTGGAAAAAATTGTTTTGAATGGTCATCCAACTCAGAAGTCCATGTGGGAAACTCGGGCATGTTTCTAGAGCTCCGACTTTCTGACCTGCAGATCACGGACGTCATGATTTAACCTGTTGAGTTGTCTTGAAAGCACCATGACAGATGCCGGAGGTACCATCAGTCCAGTAAAATACAAAAGCAAATTATTTCAATTTATGCTCAGCTGTGCCTTGCAAGTGCTACACCAACTGATCTTTGTTATCCAAGCTTGAGTTTTAAAATATAATATGGTCTGAGAAGAACAATATTGTCAGGCCAGGCATATAACCAATATGCTGTGATAATGTATTAGGTCTACTGCTTGTCATTCCCACAAAATCATTTTTATTAGGTTAATGTAAAAAAAAATAAGTAATGTTTAAAAAAAAACAATGGGAGTTGTTGTCCACAAAGTGGTCTAGCTCCTGCCTATCCTTTCTTTGGACTGGTGGATACATTTTGGAATATTCGATGAGGGTTGTTGACGTCAACCGAGAGATGCTATGCTACTAGACTCATGTCATGAATATGCATAGCCATCGAGACAACTACGATATTAAGTGTTTTTTCTCAAAGTTGCCGGGATGTCACGTGTCCTACTTATATCAGTACACTCGTAACAACTTAAGCATTACGAAACTTCTATTCAGTTAAATAAACCTCATGTAGCAAATAAGACATACATTTTTTTAGTTCGACACACTCTCATTGACCACCATACAAAAGGTCCTTGCTTGGTGGGCAAAACAAGGGAGATTGCGATATTGAGTCGTTTCATCTTATCTTATGCAGCTGGCTATACACTCGTATCTAGGGCCCTATAAAATCCACATTGTGGACAGAATCATGTAATCCAGACATTAAAATAGAATTCAACAATATAAAAAAAATTGAACTTTGTAGGAAATCAACAAAAACAATTGGACTTATTGGAAAATGCATTAATTTGCGAAGTGAGTAGTAAGACATTAACAAAATACATCAGTGATTTGTATTTTCATGGAGCTTTCTGAAACGGCACAAGAATGCCACAGTCTGTTTGTATTTGCACACTTTGTCTCCACTTTGCATATCCGTTAGCGATGATTCTAATGATAACCTTCTGTTAGAAACGGAAAGGCTCTCCCAAAAACCTTCTCAAATGAATGTTAATTCAAAAGTAGCCTGTGCCTACCTGGCGGAATGATTATTTGCTTCAAACCAGGTGGCCATTTTACGAACTCTGCAATCACATGAGTGCTACAGAAACACTGCTTAGCCAAACAATGGTCTCTTCCTGGTGCACACTTGCACGCCAAAACATTAAAATGTCTTTCAATTTTTTCCAGACCTCTAAAATGGTCTCCTGATGTGGTTTAAACATTGTTGTGGACTTAGAACATTCAATTCTGAAATGTTTTCTTTTTGAAACCTGAAACTAAACGGGGGAAACGGAAATCTGGAAAAACTAAATGGAATTTGGGGAAAAAACTAAACGCAAAAAATGTAACAGATTTTATAGGGCCCTACGTATCCCCTGTGGACCGGGTGGTACGTTAAACATTCTCCATTCAGGCTACAAAGTCATCCATTTCCTCCTTAACTCGATTTAATGTCGAGAAGGTGGGAAAAACATGAAAAAATATGCATCCTTTCTTTATGAAACACCATTTTCCACCTCCATGCTGGATTAGCTAATGCTAGTCCCGGATGTTGCATATCACATTCAGCCAATCGGGTTACAGCAGTCTGATAGTTTACAACATGAGGTGGTGTCACCTGTGGTCATTGCTCACCTCTATGCCCTTTCCCCAGTATTGTCATGGAGGGAACACCCGTGGAGGTTCTTGGCGTCCCCGACGATATCCTTGCCTCTGTTAGAATGGTTGACAAGCTCACAATACACTTCCGACGACCAGGGAACGGGGGAGGAGAGGTGAAGAGAGTACAATTTCCATCCTACAGCCCAGGACAGGCCTTTGTCATATTTGAGGATCCAGAAGGTAGCTTATCGAATGGATGAAACTACAGATACCTATTTTTAGGTACACATAGCCTACTATTAGTTTGTGATAATGTACTCTTTGCTACAGAATATATGGATACATTTGTGGTAAAACCATGTCATTCATCTACCAACCTACTTCCTCTCTGTTGCAGTGGCTGCACGTGTTTTGCAGCAGACCCATGTCTTAGAACTGGATGGACAACACTTTCCTCTTAAAATCAGGAAAGCTGACAGGCCTGAGGTAGTTAAAAGACCCATCATATTGCAATCCACATCCTCTAAAAAGTATGGTTACAATTTCCTTTATTGAACCTTTCATTTACCAGGGAATAAACCCTTGATGTTAGAATACTATTTTTTGAGTTGAGCTGGCAAGAGGACGAAGTAGTCAGCATGTACATACAATACTTTACATTAAAAACAATTAGTGGTCAACAACATTTGTTTCTCTATCAGAGCTTTAAACTCAGTAAGCAACACCATCTCCTTCAGTTTTTAAGTCGTTTGCAGGTCATTCCAAGACCAACGAGCGTTGCAGAATAATTATATTTTTTTCTCTTGTTTTATTTATGTGTGTGTCGTAGGTGGACATGCCAGTCAAGGCCAATCTGGATGTGAGCATGTTCTCCAAGGACAGCGAGGAGGTGATCCAGCCTGTGAACGAGATTCCCCATGGTCAGCTACCCATTCAGGGCTCCATCCAGAAGTTCAGTGCAGTGAAGGCCCAACTGCAGCATGTCTTACCCCAGGACACAAACACCCTGCGCCACAGCAGCCCTTCGCCATCCAGTCTCAATAGCCATGCCTCTGGGGCCATTTCCAAATCCTCAATCCGCTGCAACCCATTTCCCAGCCCACAAGCAACAGGGTATGTTGAGGACAACTTGACCCATATGAGGAACCCATCCCCCAAGCCAGTGGAACCCATCTCCCAGACCCCATCTTGCAGTGAGGTCTTCTTCATAACGGACGCAGATGTGCTCCGTTATGCCCTGTGCGTCAGGAAAAAGGACATTGATTCCATTCTTGGAGGCGACACAACTCAAATGGATGTTAAGCCAGCTGAAGGTTCAGACCTTCGCTATGTTTTCCTTGAAGGGAAGAGTCCAGAGAGGGTTATGGAAAAGCTGCAAGTTTTTCTCACCAAGCTTCATTTAAGACTACGAACTCAAGAAATCCCACTATGGACACTCGATCGCGACCGACAGGTTAGAATTCATGAACTGGTTCAGAAGTATAATATAATTTATCCTACTGTCCTCGTCAATCAGGTTGGAGATCTCCTCCGCCTTGTAGGACCTTCCAAGGAAAGTTATGAGATGAAGCAGAGGCTCCTGGGAAAACCCATAGACCTGCTACCAGCTGGGCTAACAGGGAGGGTACTGGACAGGAGTACCCATGGTGCTCCCATCCCATGGCCTCCTGGCCCAGTACCTGACCCTGTGTCTGCACCTGCACCAGATTACTAGTAAATTAACTACATTTTGCAGTAGCTTGGTGGTAGTGGAACTAAATTCAAATCTAGATAGTGTTTGCAGGAGTTCATTACTTTTTGTCATGTAGCAGTGTAGCAAACTACTGGAACTACACACTACCGTTTTACCATGTAGCGGTGTAGCTAGCTACTGGAACTAATAAAATAAAAGGAGTGAAGTTGGCCATAATTTCGATTTTTTGGCATCAGACCAACCTGTTTCTCACTTGAAACATCGTTTTTGTGTTTAGGCTAAATTACACGTTCTGTTAATATATGACCCCAAAGTGATCTCTTCTTGCAATTTGTAGTCTGACATTTTCAGATTTAGATATGATACGTTTTCACAAAGTAGTTTGGATGTAGTGAACTACCTTTCAAATGAACTAGTTAATTAAACTATTTTTCTTAACTTCTTCCAGTGTGAGGTAATTGGTAGCTTGCTAAACTGTCTTTTCTGAGTAGCTTTCCCAACACAGAAAAATGCCAGGATGAGCCTGGCTCCCATTCATCCCAGGCAAACCTATTCTCTGTCCTGGCACCCAAATGGTGGAACAAGCTTCCAGTCCCCCCTAAAATCAGGACAGCTGAGTCACTGCCCATCTTCCGAAAACATCTGAAAACCCACCTCTTCAGTATCTTTATCGAACACCCTTGTTGACACTGGCACTACTTTTTTCTTACTAGCTTTGATCATTTATTGAGGAAAAATTTACTGACTATGACTGTGATATGTGGTTGTCTCACCTAGCTATCTGGAGATAAATGTACTGACTATAACTGTGCAGTGACTCTGGATAAGAGCGTCTGCTGAATGACAAAAATGTCATGTTTAAAGAACATGGAAGGGTTGTACAAGAGGCTACAGGAAGCGCTGTGCCCTCTACACCCACTCCCATTCACAGGGGAAGAAGTCACTCTGATTCCCCGGCGAAAATAAAAGAGCTTAGAGTTACACGGGAGGTCTTGAGGCCAGAAAGGGCGGATGATGTGGTGGTGCCCTCTGCTGGAACTTAAATGCCAGTGGTGAAAAAGAGGTCATTACCTCCAAAAAGTCCTACTAACACAATAGAATGGAAAGAATGTGTTTCCAAGCAAGAAAAAGCCCTAACTGGTTACTAGTTTAGATGCAGACACCTGTAATGAAAGTGGCTTGGCTTGTTTATTTCTTGAATGTCTTTAATTTCATAATATGCTGTGGGGTAAAATGTTAAATTCACATGTATACACATTTTGTTTTGTAAGGTTTTTTCTTCTTGGACAAATTGATTTCTGTATTTTCTAATATTTTCTTTCTCATGATACGAATCTATTCTAAATGTGTTTTTATTTTTTTTGAGGGCAATAAACATATATATGTTTAACATACATATATTATATTAGTGTTAATTGATCCTTTAAATATATGCTGATGCAAAGGCTGGTAACTATACTCTAGGAGTGGACTTTGTTAATCTACTGTATCTGTTTTGATTATGTGGAGCAATTATTTAGAGATGATCTCATCTTTTTTTGTGTGGAAACTGTTCCTGAAATGTGGTCATTTTAACTCCTCACACACAAGACTAAAATCAACACATACTTTTAACTCCTCACACACAAGACTGAAATCAACACATCATTTTAACTCCTCACACACAAGACTGAAATCAACACATCATTTTAACTCCTCACACACAAGACTAAAATCAACACATCATTTTAACTCCTCACACACAAGACTAAAATCAACACATCATTTTAACTCCTCACACACAAGACTGAAATCAACACATCATTTTAACTCCTCACACACAAGACTAAAATCAACACATCATTTTAACTCCTCACACACAAGACTAAAATCAACACATCGTGCTCTAGTTTGACAATTCCTTTCGACTTGTCATTGTCTCCACATTTCTCGTCAGTCTGTTACTATGGCAGTCTGTTACTATGGAAGTATGTTACTATGGCAGTCTGTTACTATGGCAGTCTGGGTCCATGCGTTTGCCTTAGTACTGTGCTTGTTCTTGTCAGACTGATTCTGAGTGTTAACTTCTGGACACCGGAGTTTTGTGAATGGTGATGGACCAATAAGCAGATGAGAGAGGATGTGCTCACCAGCCTGCCCTCTGCGTCCCTTCTTGAGCAGGAAGTGAGGCGGCCCCACGCAGTCGACATGACACAACACAACGCACACTGACAGAGAGAGGAAGTAGTGATCAGAGTTGAGCAGGTTAGGAGGAGGTGAGTGGTAGTGCAGTCTATTATAAGTTCTTTAAACGGCATAGATCACTTTTAGAATGCTCACTGATAATCAAGCCTTCCAAGAAGCAAAAACAACACTCCAGTGCACTACAGGAAGTAAAGGTCACACACAGAACACTGTCTCCAGAGCAACCTCTTGATTGACATATTGTTAAATTGGCTTTAGCAGTGTTACTGCATTGTGTTGTTTAATCAATGAGAGCCATGAGGCTTTATGTTAAACGACCGCACCAGTAGAAATCCACTTTCTCGAGCTGAAAGAGGCAAATTTGTTTTGCATGGCCCTGTGCCCCAGGTGCAGCAGGTAGCCTAGCGGTTACAGCATTGGGCCAGTCACCGAAAGGTTGCTAGTTTGAATTCCAGAGCCGACTAGGTGAAATATCTGTTGATCTGCCCTTGAGCAAGACAGTTAACCTTAATTGCTCCAGGTTCGCCATCAATAATGACTGACTTCTGGCCGTGACCCCACTTTCTGAGGATGTCTCAGGGGGAGTGGGATATGCAAAAAAAAACACGTCTATTTCACACTACACACTGAACAGGTTACACACTGAACACATGTGAAACAGGACAAACATAAGCACCTCCTCTTTGTTTGCTTCTTTTCAACCATGCCATTGATCCTAAAGAGAACTCTCCACCCACCAGGGGTAGCGGGGCCATGAAAAACCAACTCGCTCATTGCTTCAATAGTTCAATAGTTTTCGTGGTTGCAATTTAGTTTTTGTGATTCGTGGTTGCAATTTAGGTAATGCATTGAGATAAACAGTTGATGTTGGAAGTTTAGATACACCTTAGCCAAATACATTTAAACTCAGTTTTTCACAATTCCTGACATTTAATCTTAGTAAAAATTCCCTGTCTTAGGTCAGTTAGGATCACCACTTTATTTTAAGAATGTGAAATGTCAGAATAATAGTAGAGAGAATGATTTATTTCAGCTTTTATTTCTTTCATCACATTCCCATTGGGTCAGAAGTTTACATACACTCAATTAGTATTTGGTAGCATTGCCTTTAAATTGTTTAACTTGGCTCAAACATTTCGGGCAGCCTTCCACAAGCTTCCAACAACAAGTTAGGTGAACTTTGGCCCATTCCTCTGACAGAGCTGGTGTAACTGAGTCGGGTTTGTAGGCCTCCTTGCTCGCACACGCTTTTTCAGTTCTGCCCACAAATTTTCTATAGGATTGAGGTCAGGGCGTTGTGATGGCCACTCCAGTACCTGGACTTTGTTGTCCTTAACTTTTAGGGATAGGGGGCAGCATTTTCACTTTGGATGAATAGCGTGCCCAAATTGAACTGCCTCCTACTCTGTCCCAGATGCTAATATATGCATAGTATTGTTACTATTGGATAGAAAACACTGAAGTTTCTAAAACTGTTTGAATTATGTCTGTGAGTATAACAGAACTCGTATGGCAGGCAAACTTCCAAACAGGAAGTGGAAATTCTGAGGCTGGTCGATATTCAACTCATCGCCTGTTCAAATCCCTGTAAGATATGGATATGTTTGCACTTCCTACGCCTTCCACTAGATGTTAACAGTCTGTATAACGTTGAATGAAGTTTATGCTGTGTTGTGGGGCCGGAGGAGAGGGGAATGAGTCAGTGGTCTGGCAGATTGCCAGTTCCTGGTCACGCGCTTTCCTCATGATATCGCCTTGCGTTCCATAACTTCTACAGACACGAAGGAATGCTCCGGTTGGAACGTTATTGGATATATATGATAACAACATCCTGAAGATTGATTCTCTACTTAGTTTGACAAGTGTATTCGACCTGTGATATAACTTTTTGAAGTTATATGCGGGACTTGCGCGAGCGTTTGGAAATGTGTACTAAACGCGCTAGCAAAAGTAGCTACTTGGACATAAATAATTGACATTATTGAACAAAACAACAATTTATTGTGGAACTAGGATTCCTGGGAGTGCATTCTGATGAAGATCATCAAAGGTAAGGGAATATTTATAATGTAATTTCGTATTTCTGTTGACTCCAACATGGCGGAGAAATGTTGTTTCTATCTGAGTGCCGTCTCAGATTATTGCATGGTTTGCTTTTTCCGTAAAGTTTTTTTGAAATCTGACATAGCGGTTGCATTAAGAACAAGTGTATCTTTAATTCTATGTAAAACATGTATCTTTCATCAAAGTTTATGATGAGTATTTCTGTCATTTGATGTGGCTCTCTGCAATTTCTCCGGATATTTTGGAGGCATTTCTGAACATGGCGCCAATGTAAACTAAGATTTTTGGATATAAATATGCACATTATCGAACAAAAAATACATGTATTGTGTAACATGATGTCCTATGAGTGTCATCTGATGAAGATCATCAAAGGTTAGTGATTCATTTATCTCTATTTGGCTGGGGAAATGTCTGTGTGTTTTTTGGACTTGGCGGTGATCTAACGTAATCATATGATGTGTTTTCACTGTAAAGCATTTTTTAAATCGGACACGATTGGTAGATTAACAAGATGTTTACCTTTCATTTGCTGTATTGGAGTTGTTAATGTGTGAAAGTTACATATTTCCAAAAAATATTCTTGAATTTCCCAGCGCTGCCTTTTCAGCGGAATGTTGTGGGGGGATTCCGCGATTCCGATTTCACAACTTTGGAAGAATGCTTGGGGTCATTGTCCATTTGGAAGACCCATTTGCGACCAAGCTTTAACTTCCTGACTGATGTCTTGAGATGTTGCTTCAATATATCCACAAAATTTAAATTCCTCATGATGCCATCTATTTTGTGAAGAGCACCAGTCCCTCATGCAGCAAAGCACCCCCACAACATGATGCTGCCACCCTCATGCTTCACAGTTGGGATGGTGTTCTTCGGCTTGCAAGCTTCCCCCTTTTTCCTCCAAACATAACGATGGTCATTATGGCCAAACAGTTCTATTTTTGTTTCATCAGACCAGAGGACATTTCTCCAAAAAGTACAATCTTTGTCCACGTGTGCAGTTGCAAACCGTAGTCTGGCTTTTTTATGGCGGTTTTGGAGCAGTGGCTTCTTCTTTGCTGAGCGGCATTTCAAGTTATGTCGATATTGGACTCGTTTCACTGTGGATATAGATACTGTTTCCTCCAGCATCTTCACAAGGTCCTTTGCTGTTGTTCTGGGATTGATTTGCACTTTTCGAACCAAAGTACGAACGGGTCTCCTTCCTGAGCGGTATGATGGCTGTGTGGTCCCATGGTGTTTATACTTGCGTACTATTGTTTATTCAGATGAATGTGGTAAATTTGTAAATTGCTCCCAAGGATGAACCAGACTTCTAAAAAAAAAATTCTGAGATCTTGGCTGATATCTTTAGATTTTTCCATGATGTCAAGCAAAGAGGCACTGAATTTGAAGGTAGGCCTTGAAATACATCCACAGGTACACCTCCAATTGACTCAAATGATGTCAATTAGCCTATCAGAAGCTTCTAAAGCCATGACATCATTTTCTGTAATTTTACAAGCTGTTTAAAGACACAGTCAACTTAGTGTATGTAAACTTCTGACCCACTGGAATTGTGATACAGTGAATTATATGTGAAATAATCTTTCTGTAAACAATTGTTGGGAAATTACTTGTGTCATGCACAAAGTAGATGTCCTAATCGACTTGCCAAAACTATAGTTTGTTAACAAGAAATTAGTGGAGTGGTTGAAAAACGAGTTTTAATGACTCCAACCTAAGTGTATGTAAACTTCTGACTTCAACTGTATCACCACCCTAACCCTACATTTTATCACCACCCTCACACTACATGATATATCACCACCCTCACCCTACATTATATCACCACCCTAACCCTACATTATATCACCACCCTAACCCTACATTATATCACCACACTAACCCTACATTATATCACCACCCTATAGTGGTGGTAATATCGTTAGGTAATATCTAACGATTACACAACAAAACCTAATATCTAACAATTCCACAACAAAACCTAATAAATACAATCTAGTAAAGGAATGGGATGAGAATATATACATATAAATATTTATGGATGAGCTGTGACAGAGCGGCTGAGATGCAGTAGATAATATAGAATAGATAGTGTAGTATACAGTACATACATACATATGAGATAAGTATTGCGAGATATGTAAATATTCTTAAAGTGGCATTATTAAAGTGACTAGTGTTCCGTTTATGCTAATTACATTAGCCTACATTAGCTCAACCGTCGCGTTGGAAGTAGCTTAGTGGTTAGAGCGTTGGACTAGTAACCAGCAGGTAGTCTAGTGGTTAGAGCGTTGGACTAGTAACCAGCAGGTAGCCTAGTGGTTAGAGTGTTGGACTAGTAACCAGCAGGTAGCCTAGTGGTTAGAGCGTTGGACTAGTAACCAGCAGGTAGTCTAGTGGTTAGAGCGTTGGACTAGTAACCAGCAGGTAGCCTAGTGGTTAGAGCGTTGGACTAGTAACCAGCAGGTAGCCTAGTGGTTAGAGTGTTGGACTAGTAACCAGCAGGTAGCCTAGTGGTTAGAGCGTTGGACTAGTAACCAGCAGGTAGTCTAGTGGTTAGAGCGTTGGACTAGTAACCAGCAGGTAGCCTAGTGGTTAGAGTGTTGGACTAGTAACCAGCAGGTAGTCTAGTGGTTAGAGCGTTGGACTAGTAACCAGCAGGTAGTCTAGTGGTTAGAGCGTTGGACTAGTAACCAGCAGGTAGCCTAGTGGTTAGAGTGTTGGACTAGTAACCAGCAGGTAGTCTAGTGGTTAGAGCGTTGGACTAGTAACCAGCAGGTAGCCTAGTGGTTAGAGCGTTGGGCCAGTAACCAGCAGGTAGCCTAGTGATTAGAGCGTTGGACTAGTAACCAGCAGGTAGTCTAGTGGTTAGAGCGTTGGACTAGTAACCAGCAGGTAGCCTAGTGGTTAGAGCGTTGGACTAGTAACCAGCAGGTAGCCTAGTGGTTAGAGCGTTGGACTAGTCACCAGCAGGTAGCCTAGTGGTTAGAGCGTTGGACTAGTAACCAGCAGGTAGCCTAGTGGTTAGAGCGTTGGACTAGTAACCAGCAGGTAGCCTAGTGGTTAGAGCGTTGGACTAGTAACCAGCAGGTAGCCTAGTGGTTAGAGCGTTGGACTAGTAACCAGCAGGTAGCCTAGTGGTGAGAGCGTTGGGCCAGTAACCAGCAGGTAGCCTAGTGGTTAGAGCGTTGGACTAGTAACCAGCAGGTAGCCTAGTGGTTAGAGCGTTGGACTAGTAACCAGCAGGTAGCCTAGTGGTTAGAGCGTTGGACTAGTAACCAGCAGGTAGCCTAGTGGTTAGAGCGTTGGACTAGTAACCAGCAGGTAGCCTAGTGGTTAGAGCGTTGGACTAGTAACCAGCAGGTAGCCTAGTGGTTAGAGCGTTGGACTAGTAACCAGCAGGTAGCCTAGTGGTTAGAGCGTTGGACTAGTAACCAAAAGGTTGCAAGATTGAATCCACGAACTGCCAAGGTAAAAATCTGTCATTCTGCCCCTGAACAAGGCAGTTAACACACTGTTCCCTGGTAGGCTGTCATTGAAAATAAGAATTTGTTCTTAAATGACTTGCCTAGTTAAATAAAGGTAAAATTAAAAAAAATCATGAAGAAGTTAAAGTGGCCAATGATATCAAGTCGGTAGGCAGCTGCCTCTCTGTGCTAGTGATGGCTGTTTAACAATCTGATGGCCTTGAGATAGAAACTGTTTTTCAATCTTTCTGTCCCAGCTTTGATGCACCTGTACTGACCTCGCCTTTTGGATAGAAGCAGAGTGAACAGGCATTGGCTCGGGTGGTTATTGTCCTTGATTATCTTTTTTGCCTTCTTGTGACATCGGGTGTTATAGGTGTCCTGGAGGGCAGGTAGTTTGCTCCCGGTGATGCGTTGTGCAGACCGCACTACCCTCTGGAGAGCCCTGCGGTTATGGGCGGTAAAGTTTCCGTACCAGGCGGTGATACAGTGTGACGGGATGCTCTCGATTGTGCACCTGTAAAAGCTAGTGAAGGTTTTCAGCCCCCTGAGGTTCTTCACCACACTGTCTGTGTGCGTGGACCATTTCATATTGTCGGGGATATGTACACCGAGGAACTTAATACTTTCCACCTTCTCCACTGCTGTCCCGTCAATGTGGAAAGGGGGGTGATCCCTTTGCTGTTTCCTGAAGTCCACGATCATCTCTTTTGTTTTGCTGACATTGAGTGAGAGGTTATTTTCCTGGCACCACACTCCGAGGGCCCTCACCTCCTCCCTGTAGGCTGTCTCGTCGTTGTTGGTAATCAAGCCTACCACTGTGTTGTCTGCAAACTTGATGATTGAGTTGGAGGCGTGCATGGCCATGCAGTCGTGGGTGAACAGGGAGTACAGGAGGGGGCTGAGAACACACCCTTGTGGGGCCCCAGTGTTGAGGATCAGCGGAGTGGAGATGTTGTTTCCTACCTTTACCACCCGGGGGCGGTCCGCCAGGAAGTCCAGGACCCAACTGCACAGGGCACTGTTCTGACCCAGGGCCTCGAGCTTAATGATGATCTTGGAGGGTACTATGGTGTTGAAGGCTGAGCTGTAGTCAATGAACAGCATTCTTACATAGGTATTCCTCTTATTCAGATGGGATAGGGCAGTGTGCAGTGTGATGGCAATTGCATTGTCTGTGGACCTATTGGTAAGCACATTGAAGTGGGTCTAGGGTGACAGGTAGGGTGGAGGTGATATTATCCTTGACTAGTCTCTCAAAGCACTTCATGAGGACAGAAGTGAGTTCTACGCAGCAATAGTCCTTTTGTTCAGTTACCTTAGCTTTCTTGGGAACAGGAACAATGGTGGCCATCTTGAAGCATGTGGGGACAGCAGACTGGGATAGGGATTGTTTGAATATGTCCGTAAACACACCAGCCAGCTTGTCTGTGCATGCTCTGAGGACGCGGCTAGCGATGCCGTCTGGGCCGGCAGCCTTGCGAGGGTTAACACATTTAAATGTTTTACTTACGTTGGCCACAGAGAAGGATAGCCCACAGTCTTTGTCAGCGGGCCGCATCGATGGCACTGTATTGTCCTCAAAGCACGCAAAGAAGTTGTTTAATTTGTCTGGTAGCAAGACGTTGATGTCCGTGACGGGGCTGGTTTTCTTTTTGTCATCCGTGATTGTCTGTAGACCCTGCCACATACGTCTCGTGTTTGAGCCATTGAATTGCAACTCCACTTTGTCTCTATACTGACACTTTGCTTGTCTGATTGCCTTACGGAGGGAATAACTACACTGTTTGTATTCGGCCATTTTCCCAGTTGCCATGCCATGATTAAATGCGGTGGTATGTGCTTTCAGTTTTGCACGAATGCTGCCATCAATCCACAGTTTCTGGTTAGAGAAGGTTTTAATAGTCACAGTGGGTACAATATCTCCTATACACTTCCATATAAACTCGCTCACCGAGTCAGCATATTTGTCAAAGTTGTTCTCTGAGTCTACCCAGAACATATCACAGTCCATGTGATCGAAGCAATCTTGAAGCGCGGAATCTGATTTGTTAGACCGGTGTTGGATAGACCTAAGCACGGGCGCTTCCTGTTTTAGTTTCTGCCTATAGGAGAGGAGCAACAAGATGGAGTCATGGTCAGATATGCCAAAAAGAGGGCGGGGGAGGGCCTTGTATGCATTGCGAATGTTAGAGTAGCAATGGTCGAGCGTGTTACTCACTCGTGTACTGCAATCGATATGCTGATAGAATTTAGGTAGCCTTGTTCTTAAATTAGCTTTGTTAAAATCCCCAGCTAAAATAAATGCAGCCTCGGGATATATGGTTTGCAGTTTAAATAAAGTCCATTGAAGTTCCTTGATGGCCGTCTTGGTATCAGCTTGCGGGGGGATATACACGCCTGTGACAATAACCGAGGAGAGTTCTCTTGGGAGATAATACGGTTGGCATTTGATTGTGAGGAATTCTAGGTCTGGTGAACAAAAGACCTTGAGTTCTTGTATGTTGTTACAATTGCACCATGAGTTGTTAATCATGAAACATACACTCCCATCCTTCTTACCGGAGAGATGTTTATTCCTGTCGGCTGGTTGACTGTACTGACTCCGACAGCATGTCCCAAGCTAGCCATGTTTCCTTGAAACAGAGTATGTTACAATCCGGGACATCTCTTTGTAAAGCAACTCTTGCCCTGATTTTTCCGACTTTGTTAACTAGAAGCCTCACTAGAAGAACGCTCCGGCTCCTTTCCTCCGTCAGCGTTGTTTTGGGTCGGCCTCTGGAATCAGTTCAAATGCTCTGGGAGGTGCAGACAAATGATCCGCTTTGGGAAAGTCCTATTCCTGGTTGTAATGCTGGTTGTGCTGGTAAGTTAACGTCTCTCTGATATCCAATAGTTCTTCCCGGCTGTATGTAATATCACTTAAGGTCTCCTGGGCTAACAATGTAAGAAATAATACATAAAAAAATTAAATACTGCACAGTTTCCTAAGGACTAGAAGCGAAGCTGCCATCTCTATTGGGACCATGTTACACCGATCCTTTTCCAGGAAATGCCCTTATCCTTCCCAGGAGATACCCTGATCCTTCCAAGGAAATACCCTGATCCTTCCAAGGAAATACCCTGATCCTTTCCAGGAGAAGAGGGCATTTTGTCCTAAAATTTACAGCTAATTTACAGGCTTAATTGTAGATTGTTGGCAGTGGATTGAGCCTCTGTGTCTCAGTGTTCAGTTGGTTTTCTTCTTCTTAATTTCAGATCAAGTATCTTTGTGGAGTGGGGTCTTTCTATGGAAGAGAGATAGAAAAATAGATAGATACACAGACAGAGATAAAGAGGGGGAGAGAGAGGAAGAGAGAGAAGTGGAAAAAGAGAGGGGGAGGCTAAGAGAGATACAGTATGACTTTCTTGTTGTCATACGCCTCTGCAACGGTTCACTCAGTGGTTTTCCTCTGATACAAAGAGGTCTGGAGGCCTGTGGCAGGAAGAGAGAAAGAGGAGATGGAGGATGCAGAAGTGTTTTCTGTGTTTAATGATAGTTCTTCGCTGTCCCATTATATATATACCCGCCGCACGCGCGCACGCACGCACTCTCTCTCACACACACACACACACACACACACACACACACACACACACACACACACACACACACACACACACACACACACACACACACACACACACACACACACACACACACACACACACACACACACACACACACACACACACAACAGAGAGTCCGACCACAGCCCTCATTGACTTGACTAAGCAACACCCCACACCACAAAAGAACAGAGTTATGCCACACCCACACCCACAACACAGCACCCTGCCTCAGCTCCACTTTCACTACCGGGCCCCAGCAGCACTAGTCTATTCTGCCTGCCTGCCTTCACTTCTCTCTCTCTTCCCTAGAGTCCTCTACTCTCTCTCTCTCCCCTAGAGACTTCCGTTCCTCTCTATCTTTTTTTGTCGTTCTGTCCGTCAGGATGGCGGCGCTGGAAGACCTGGAGTTTGGGAAGTCTGATTTTGTCCTTCTGGACGAGGTGAACATAGAGCAGTTTATGGAGAACCTGAAGCTGAGGTAAGGCCTAATTGTAGAGAGACTTGGGTAGAGAGTATGTAAGGACTGATGGTGACTCCGGTCGAGGAGTGGAGGTTGAGGAGGAGGAAGTAGGTACAACACAGGGATGGAGATGAGAGGAGGCTGTCATGGTGGTTGTGGTACAATGGATGTCTTTATCAGCCCTCAGTCCCCTCAACCTCGCGACATTGTAAACTTTTCAGTGCCTCCTTTATCCTCTAAAATTCTACCCCGTGGGGGAGCCATGGATTAATACAGTACATTTTGAAAGTATTCCGACCCGTCGACTTTTTATATTATGGAAATGTATAAAAAAACAAACAGAAATACCATATTTACATAAGTATTCAGACCCTTTGCTACGAGATTCGAAATTGAGCCCAGGTGCATCCTGTTTCCATTGATCATTCTTGAGATGTTTCTTCAACTTGATTCCACCTGTGGTAAATTAAATTGATTGGACATGATTTGGAAAGGCACACACCTGTCTATTTAAGGTCCCAAAGTTGACAGTGCATGTCAGAGCAAAAACCAAGCCATGAGGTTAAAGGAATTGTCCATAGAGCTCTGAGACAGGATTGTGTCGAGGCATAGATCTGGGGAAGGGTACCAACAAATGTCTTCAGCATTGAAGGTCCCCAAGAACACAGTGGCCTCCATCATTCTTAAATGGAAGAAGTTTGGGACCACCAAGACTCTTCCTAGAGCTGGCCGCCCGGCCAAACTGCGCAATCGGTGGAGAAGGTCCTTGGTCAGGGAGGTGACCAAGAACCCGATGGTCACTCTGACAGAGCTCCAGAGTTCCTCTGTGGAGATGGGAGAACATTTCAGAAGTACAACCATCTCTGCAGCACTCCACCAATCAGGCCTTTATGGTAGAGTGGCCAGAGGGAAGCCACTCCTCAGTAAAACGCACATGACACCTCGCTTGGAGATTGCAAAAAGGCATGTAAAGGACTCTCAGACCATGAGAAACAAGATTCTCTGGTCTGATGAAACCAAGATTGAACTCTTTGGCCTGAATGCCAAGTGTCACATCTGGAGGAAACCTGGCACCATCCCTACGGTGAAGCTTGGTGGTGGCAGCATCATGCTGTGGGGATGTTTTTCAGTGGCAGGGACTGGGAGACTAGTCAGGATGGAGGGAAAGATGAACAGTGCAAAGTACAGAGAGCTCCTTAATGAAAACCTCAGGACCTCAGACTGGGGGCAAATATTCACCCTCCAACAGGACAATGACTCTAAGCACACAGCCAAGACAACGCAGGAATGGCTTTGGGACAAGTCTCTGAATGTACTTGAGTGGCCCAGCCAGAGCCCGGACTTGAACCCAATCGAACATCTCTGGAGAGACCTAAAAATAGCTGTGCAGCGACCCTCCCCATCCAACCTGACAGAGATTGAGAGGATCTGCAGAGGAGAATGGGAGAAACTTCCCAAATACAGTGTGCCGAGCTTGTAGTGTCATACCCAAGAAGACGAGACTGTAATCGCTGCAAAAGTTGCTTCAACAAAGCACTGAGTAAAGGGTCTGAATACTTATATAAATCAGGTTTTTATTTAAATACATTTGCATTTCCCTAAACCTGTTTTTGCTTTGTCATTATGTGGTATTGTGTGTAGATTGAGAGGGAAAAAACAATTTAATAAATTTTAGGTTAATGCTGTAACGTAACAAAATGTGGGAAAAGTCAAGGGGTCTGAATACTTTCTGAATGCACTGTATTTGATTTTGAATTTGAGGACTTCTTTAGGTATAAAACAAATATATATATATATATATAAACAATTTTATAAAATATTGAATTTTGCCTGTATTAGTATTACCAATAGAAATGCATTGAATAAAACATTAAAATAAAACATGTCCGTTTTGAGAGTAGGTGAGAGTGGGAGGTTTGAGTTTAGATGCACAAATATGTTTTTTTTTTTTACGTTAGGGTGTTTCTCTGTGAAATGGCCTACCCTGTTGCTGTGTAAACATTGCTCTCACCACAAAGGGCAAGGTGTTGATGGGGAGGAACCTTATTGAATGTGGTTTGAGTGTGTGTAGGAAGCATTTCTGTGGCACAAATGATTATTATCAAAAGGATTTGTTATGTTTTCATACATTTCTATTTTGATAGTTAAAATTCAAGCCTTTTCCAAAAAAAAAGAAGAAAAAGCTAAAACCATACTTCAAATAGGTAAAATAACGTCAGCTCTGTCTCTGTGTTTGTCTGTGTGCCTGGCAGGTTTGAGAAAGCCCGTATCTACACCTTCATAGGAGAGGGGGTGGTGTCAGTCAACCCTTACAAACAGATGGACATCTACGGGAAGGAGGACATCAACGCTTACCGCGGCCGGGAGCTGTACGAGAACCCTCCCCACCTGTACGCTGTGGCCGACGCTGCGTACAAGGCCATGAAGAGACGAGCCAAAGACACCTGCATCGTCGTTTCAGGTCTGTCTCACACTCCATCTTACACAACACCTCACACTCCAATCATCATCATAATTTACCTCCTTTAGTCCTGCAAGCCTGTTTGACCTTGGTTAGCTGGTTTTGAAAGGGTCAGAGAGCATGGTGAACGGATAGTTAGGATCTTATCTGGCTAAACGTCTCAGTGTTCTGCTCACTAAACGTCTCAGTGTTCTGCTCACTAAACGTCTCAGTGTTCTGCTCACTAAACGTCTCAGTGTTCTGCTCACTAAACGTCTCAGTGTTCTGCTCACTAAATATCTGTGTTCTGCTCACTAAACATCTCAGTGTTCTGCTCACTAAACGTCTCAGTGTTCTGCTCACTAAACGTCTCAGTGTTCTGCTCACTAAACGTCTCAGTGTTCTGCTCACTAAACGTCTCAGTGTTCTGCTCACTAAACGTCTCAGTGTTCTGCTCACTAAACGTCTCAGTGTTCTGCTCACTAAACGTCTCAGTGTTCTGCTCACTAAACATCTCAGTGTTCTGCTCACTAAACGTCTCAGTGTTCTGCTCACTAAACATCTCAGTGTTCTGCTCACTAAACATCTGTGTGTTCTGCTCACTAAACGTCTGTGTTCTGCTCACTAAATATCTGTGTGTTCTGCTCACTAAACGTCTCAGTGTTCTGCTCACTAAACGTCTCAGTGATCTGCTCACTAAACGTCTCAGTGATCTGCTCACTAAACATCTGTGTGTTCTGCTCACTAAACATCTGTGTGTTCTGCTCACTAAACGTCTCAGTGTTCTGCTCACTAAACGTCTCAGTGTTCTGCTCACTAAATATCTGTGTTCTGCTCACTAAACGTCTGTGTTCTGCTCACTAAACGTCTCAGTGTTCTGCTCACTAAACGTCTCAGTGTTCTGCTCACTAAACATCTCAGTGTTCTGCTCACTAAACGTCTCAGTGTTCTGCTCACTAAATATCTGTGTGTTCTGCTCACTAAACGTCTCAGTGTTCCGCTCACTAAACGTCTCAGTGTTCCGCTCACTAAACGTCTCAGTGTTCTGCTCACTAAACATCTCAGTGTTCTGCTCACTAAATATCTGTGTGTTCTGCTCACTAAACGTCTCAGTGTTCCGCTCACTAAACGTCTCAGTGTTCTGCTCACTAAACATCTGTGTGTTCTGCTCACTAAACGTCTCAGTGATCTGCTCACTAAACATCTCAGTGTTCTGCTCACTAAACGTCTCAGTGTTCTGCTCACTAAATATCTGTGTGTTCTGCTCACTAAACGTCTCAGTGTTCCGCTCACTAAACGTCTCAGTGTTCTGCTCACTAAACATCTCAGTGTTCTGCTCACTAAATATCTGTGTGTTCTGCTCACTAAACGTCTCAGTGTTCCGCTCACTAAACGTCTCAGTGTTCTGCTCACTAAACATCTGTGTGTTCTGCTCACTAAACGTCTCAATGTTCCGCTCACTAAACGTCTCAGTGTTCTGCTCACTAAATATCTGTGTGTTCTGCTCACTAAACGTCTCAGTGTTCCGCTCACTAAACGTCTCAGTGTTCTGCTCACTAAACGTCTCAGTGTTCCGCTCACTAAACGTCTCAGTGTTCTGCTCACTAAACATCTCAGTGTTCTGCTCACTAAACGTCTCAGTGTTCTGCTCACTAAATATCTGTGTGTTCTGCTCACTAAACGTCTCAGTGTTCCGCTCACTAAACGTCTCAGTGTTCTGCTCACTAAACGTCTCAGTGTTCCGCTCACTAAACGTCTCAGTGTTCTGCTCACTAAACATCTCAGTGTTCTGCTCACTAAACGTCTCAGTGTTCTGCTCACTAAACGTCTCAGTGTTCTGCTCACTAAACATCTCAGTGTTCTGCTCACTAAATATCTGTGTTCTGCTCACTAAATATCTGTGTTCTGCTCACTAAACGTCTCAGTGTTCTGCTCACTAAACGTCTCAGTGTTCTGCTCACTAAATATCTGTTCTGCTCACTAAACGTCTCAGTGTTCTGCTCACTAAATATCTGTGTTCTGCTCACTAAATATCTGTGTTCTGCTCACTAAACGTCTCAGTGTTCTGCTCACTAAACGTCTCAGTGTTCTGCTCACTAAACGTCTCAGTGTTCTGCTCACTAAACGTCTCAGTGTTCTGCTCACTAAACGTCTCAGTGTTCTGCTCACTAAACATCTCAGTGTTCTGCTCACTAAATATCTGTGTTCTGCTCACTAAATATCTGTGTTCTGCTCACTAAACGTCTCTGTGTTCTGCTCACTAAACGTCTCTGTGTTCTGCTCACTAAACGTCTCTGTGTTCTGCTCACTAAATATCTGTGTTTTGCTCACTAAATAACAAAAAGAGGCCCGCAATCACTTTATGCAAACATCATCATACCATTCTGTCTGTCACTGTCTATGTGACTGGTTATCAGTTCCTCACTTCTCCAGAACATGATGCGTATTGGTCTCCACATGCTGTTGGTGCAATGGGCTTTTCTTAGTTGCACTAACTCATAATGTGCTGTTTCCTCATCTGCTGTGTGTACTTATAGCAGGCTATTGATGCAGGTTAGCGTTTTTCTTCACAAACCTCGTTCTGGAGGCAGCTCTGCAGTGTGGTCCCTAGCTGGCACACCCACAAAGTCATAAAATCGGATTTTAAATCTAACCCTAACCTTAAACACATTAATGCCTAACCCTAACCTTAAATTAAGCCAAAGAATTTAAGAAAAAATCATGAATTTGACAATATAGCCAATTTAGACTTTGCAGCTGGCTTATCTAAGGGAAATTACTCAGTTCTGCCTCCAGGACAAGACTCATGACAAATGTCAACCTGCTTACATTAGTCACATAAAGAGGAAGAGTAACATCATGGTTGGTGACTGACAGTAGAGACACACTTCAAAACCTCTACAGGTTAGGTGGGTCCCGCACGGGACGGTTGAGCTAAAGTAGGCAAATGCGATTAGCATTCGGTTGTAATTAACAAGACAATTTCCCAGGACATAGACATATCTGATGTTGGCAGAAATGTACAGTAGCTATTGCAGTGAAAGTATACAATGCTATTGTTTGAGGAGAGTGCACAGTTATGAACTTAAAGTTATTAATTAACCAATTAGACACATTTGGCAATCTTGATACAATTTTTTAAACAGAAATGCAATGATTCCTTGGATCAGTCTAAAACTTTGCACATACCCTGCTGCCATCTAGTGGCCAAAATCTAAATTGCGCCTGGGCTAGAATAATACATCATGTCCTTTCTCTTGCGTTAAAAAAATAAATAATTGAATGCATGTATCTTTTACCAGATCTAATGTGTTATATTCTCCTACATTAATTTCAAATCTCCACAAACTTCAAAGTGTTTCCTTTCAAATGGCATCAAGAATATGCATATCCTTGCTTCAGGTCCTGAGCTACAGGCAGTTAGATTTGGGTATGTCATTTTAGGTGAAAAAATTAAAAAAGGTTACGATCCTTAAGTTAAGGTGGATTTATGCCATAATTAAACTTCAATTTACAACAAGTGATCTTATATCGTAGAAGTGCAAATGTATACAGTACAGGTCAAAAGTTTGGACACACCTACTCATTCAAGGATTTTTCTTTATTTTTACTATTTTCTACATTGTAGAATAATAGTGAAGACATCAGGACTATGAAATAACACATATGGAATCATATGTGTATTAAACAAATCAAAATAGATTTGAGATTCTTCAAAGTAGCCACCCTTTGCCTTGATGACAGCTTTGCACACTCTTGGCATTCTCTCAACCAGCTTCATGAGGTAGTCACCTGGAATGCATTTCATTTAACAGGTGTGCCTTGTTAAAAGTTAATTTGTGGAATTTCTTTCCTTCGTAATGCGTTTGAGCCAATCAGTTGTGTTGTGACAAGGTAGGGGTGGTATACAGAAGCCCTATTTGGTAAAAGACCAAGTCCATATTATGGCAAGAACAGCTCAAATAAGCAAAGAGAAACGAAAGTCCATCGTTACTTTAAGACATGAAGGTCAGCCAATCCGCAAAATTTGCAGTCACATAAAAGTGCAGTCACAAAAACTATCAAGCGCTTTGATGAAACTGTCTCTCATGAGGACCACCATAGGAATGGAAGACCCAGAGTTACCTCTGCTGCAGAGGATAAGTTCATTAGAGTTACCAGCCTCAGAAATTGCAGCCCAAATAAATGCTTCAGAGTTCAAGTAACAGACACATCTCAACATCAATTGTTCAGAGGAGACTGCTTTAATCAGGCCTTCGTGGTCGAATTGCTGCTAAGAAACCACTAGAGATTTGATTGGGCCAAAAAACACAAGGAGTGGACATTAGACTGGTGGAAATCTGAAGAGTCCAAATTTGAGATTTTTGGTTCCAACCGCCGTGTCTTTGTGAGACGCAGAGTATGTGAACGGATGATCTCCGCATGTGTGGTTCCCACCGTGAAGCATTGAGGAGGAGGTGTGATGGTGTGGGGGTGCTTTGCTGGTGACACTGTCAATGATCTATTTAGAATTCAAGACACACTTAACCAGCATGGCTACCACAGCATTCTGCAGCGATACGCCATCCCATCTGGTTTGCGCTCAGTGGGACTATCATTTGTTTTTCAACAGGACAATGACCCAACACACACCTTCAGGCTGTGTAAGTGCTATTTGACCAAGAAGGAGAGTGATGTAGTGCTGCATCAGATGACTTGGGCTCCACAATCACCCAACCTCAACCCAATTCAGATGGTTTGGGTTGAGTTGGACCGCATAGTGAAGTAAAAGCAGCCAACAAGTGCTCAACATATGTGGGAACTCCTTCAAGACTGTTGGAAAAGCATTCCAGGTGAAGCTGGTTGAGAGAATGCCAAGAGTGTGCTGTCAAGGTGAAGTGTGGCAACTTTGAAGAATCTCAAATATAAAATAAATTTTGATTTGTTTAACACTTTTTAGGTTACTACATGATTCCATATGTGTTTTTTCCTAGTTTTGATGTCTTCACTATTATTCTACAATGTAGAAAATAGTAAAAATAAAGAAAAATCCTTGAATGAGTAGATCCAAACGTTTGACTGGTACTGTATATCTACTAATATATACTGTATCTGGTTGCAAAATCCGCTAGTAATGTACATGAACTGCTACATACATGTAGATGTTGTGAGCTGTCTGTGTGTCCCAGGTGAGAGTGGAGCAGGAAAGACAGAGGCTAGCAAGTACATCATGCAGTACATCGCAGCCATCACCAACCCCAGCCAGAGAGCAGAGGTCGAGAGGTGAGTCATCAGTGTTAAAGGTCAACCAGGAGGTGTCACTGGGTTCTGAGGAGGTTCTGAGGAGCCTCCCTTGTCCTCCCCTGTTAAATAACACTATATATTTGACTGGGTTAGAGTGGAGATTCTGGAAAGACATACAGCATATGCTGCATCAGTTGCAATGTCAGAATGTTAGAGACAGCCTATAGGGAGGAGGCCAGAGACAGCCTATAGGGAGGAGGTGCCAGGACAACAACCTCTCCCTCAACGTCAGCAAGACAAATGAGCTGATCGTGGACTATAGGAAACGGAGGGCAGAGCATGCCCCTATCCACATCGATGCGACTGTAGTGGAGTGGGTCGAGAGCATCAAGTTCCTCTGTGTCCACATCACTAAGGAAATAACATGATCCACACACAAAGATTAAATAAAAAACATGTAATATATATTGAGACCATCTTGAGCAGCTGCATCACTGCTTGGTATGGCAACTGCTTGGCATCCGACCGCAAGGCGTTACAGAGGGTGGTGTGTACGGCCCAGTACATCACCGGGGCCGGGATCCCTGCCATCCATGACCTCTATACCAGGCTGTGTCAGAGGAGGGCCCTAAAAATTGCCAAAGACTCCAGCCATCCAAGTCATAGACTGTTCTCTCTGCTTCCGCACGGAAAATGGTGCCGATGCACCAAGTCTGTAACCAACAGGACCCTGAACAGCTTCTACCCCCAAGCCATAAGACTGCTAAATAGTTCACCAAATAGCTACATGGACTATCTGCATTAACCTAACGTAGCAGGCGTAAAAAGTCGTCTGAGCTGAATCCCCACATCCTTTTTACAGGGGAAACGGTAGTTAGGTTGAAAACACTGTATCCCTGACAACTGGAAACTGCTGTTTATTATTTATCCTGTTGCCTAGTCACTTTACCCCTACCTACAGTATACTGCTGTTACTGTGTATTATCTATCCTGTTGCCTAGTCACTTTACCCCTAGCTACAGTATACTGCTGTTACTGTCTATTATCTATCCTGTTGCCTAGTCACTTTACCCCTACCTACAGTATACTGCTGTTACTGTCTAGTATCTATCCTGTTGCCTAGTCACTTTACCCCTAGCTACAGTATACTGCTGTTACTGTCTATTATCTATCCTGTTGCCTAGTCACTTTACCCCTACCTACAGTATACTGCTGTTACTGTGTATTATCTATCCAGTTGCCTAGTCACTTTACCCCTAGCTACAGTATACTGCTGTTACTGTCTATTATCTATCCTGTTGCCTAGTCACTTTACCCCTACCTACAGTATACTGCTGTTACTGTGTATTATCTATCCTGTTGCCTAGTCACTTTACCCCTACCTACAGTATACTGCTGTTACTGTCTATTATCTATCCTGTTGCCTAGTCACTTTACCCCTACCTATATGTACATATCTACCTCAATTACCTCGTACCCCTGCACATTGACTCGGTACTGCGACCCCGTGTATATAGTCAAGTTATTGTTACTCATTGTGTATTTATTCCTTGTGTTATTATTTTTTGGTATATTTATATTTTTCTCTCTGCATTGTTGGGAAGTTTTCACTGTTAGTCTACACCTGTAATTTACGAAGCATGTGACGAATACAATTTGATTTGATTTGAGAAGAATCAATTCATCATTAACCTCTAGTGATAGCCCGAGCTGATTTTTGTTCTGGATGCCGAGATAAAGAAAATTGACAATGGAAGAACTTCTTATGCACCTCTTTCTCTTCCTCTCTTCTTCTCGATCTTTGGGACACATTGTCATCTGCTATTGCTGTTATCCATGATGACCACACTCTCCTCTGTGACACAGTGTGAAGAACGTTCTTCTGAAGTCCAACTGTGTGCTGGAGGCCTTCGGTAACGCCAAGACCAACCGCAACGACAACTCAAGCCGCTTCGGGAAATACATGGACATCAACTTCAACTTCAACGGCGACCCCACCGGCGGACATATTAACAACTACCTACTGGAGAAGGTGAGAACGATGTGATTGGACAGGATGGTGAGAGACAGACAGTGATTGGACCTTGACTTGGAGTCAAGGAAGGGACATATGAGAAGAGATTTGATTGGACAGCTTAAGTTAATATTCTGTTAACCGTATACGGTTTGAAAATACCAGATCTGGGCACTGATAAGCGCATGAATTAGAACACAGTGGCTGTACAGTAACATGCTATTAATGACGTCACAGCTCAGGCTCTGCGCTCCACAGCTCTGTGTGGGTTTTGACTGACAGCCGTTTGACTGACAGCCGTCATCCCTCCTGGTAATTGGGCAACTTTTGCAAATGTTTTTTTGTTGTGAGTGTGGGAAATGCTGTAAATTAAGAGGACTATGTATTTTGAAAGATAAGATGTTGAGGATTATAATAAATGCCGCTTTGATGTCATACAAGCAAGCCAAACCCCCGTGAGTCCAATATGCACTTAACATTTCCATGTCATAAAACCCATGTCAAGTACAGTGTCAATGTTCATGATCACTATGTTTGATGTACAGCTACAAGGTCACGTCATAGCCTGGGTTGTTCTGAACAGAATGAGCCTGTGTTTGTTTATTGTGAAGAACATTTGCAGCGCAACACGTACCTGAATGGACTCATGACTCATTTGATCTAATAGTTTTCCCAGAATCTCCAAACCCTTTCAATTCCAACTATGCTTTTGCATTTTCCTATTTTCTCTGTAAGAAACATTTAAATTTGGCCATATCCATATTGGCTAATTCCCCTGAGTGTAAAGGGTTAACTCATATCCAAATTTTGTTGTTGACTCATCCTATACTCGTATTTGTGGCCAAAACATAATTTGGAGAAAAGCACTTTAAATACTCCCTTCTCAAACTTGTATCTCAAACAGACGGTTTCAAAAATGCTTACTACTTCCTCATAGAGCATGATGTCATCAGCGGTCTATAGGAGGATGACCTGGCCAATCAGCGGTCTATAGGAGGATGAGCTGGCCAATCAGCGGTCTATAGGAGGATGAGCTGGCCAATCAGCTGTCTATAGGAGGATGAGCTGGCCAATTAGCGGTCTATAGGAGGATGAGCTGGCCAATCAGCGGTCTATAGGAGGATGAGCTGGCCAATCAGCGGTCTATAGGAGGATGAGCTGGCCAATCAGCTGTCTATAGGAGGATGATCTGGCCAATCAGCGGTCTATTGGCGGATGAGCTGGCCAATTAGCGGTCTATAGGAGGATGAGCTGGCCAATCAGCGGTCTATAGGAGGATGAGCTGGCCAATCAGCGGTCTATAGGAGGATGAGCTGGCCAATCAGCGGTCTATAGGAGGATGAGCTGGCCAATCAGCGGTCTATAGGAGGATGAGCTGGCCAATTAGTGGTCTATAGGATAGTGGTCTATAGGAGGATGAGCTGGCCAATCAGCGGTCTATAGGAGGATGAGCTGGCCAATTAGCGGTCTATAGGAGGATGAGCTGGCCAATCAGCGGTCTATAGGAGGATGAGCTGGCCAATCAGCGGTCTATAGGAGGATGAGCTGGCCAATCAGTGGTCTATAGGAGGATGAACTGGCCAATCAGCGGTCTATAGGAGGATGAACTGGCCAATCAGCGGTCTACTCGTGTTAATAATTGAATGACCGGTACACACCCACACCATTCTAACACAGAAACGTTGCTTGTTCTGGAAGAAAACTATTTCACTCATATTGTAAATAATTACAGGTCATATTTCATGGAAATCTGGGAACACTGGGCAGTTACTTTAAAGGCAGATTTATAGGGCCAGTTTACCAGACATAGATTAAGCCTTGTCCTGGACTAGAAAGCACTTTCAGTGGAGATTGAACATGCTTTTTTTTATTCAAGGAATACTCTTAATACAGTATGTGTCTGTTTCTGTGACCTTCTTCTGAAAAGTTATACACTTTCTACTTTCCATTTCATACTTGAACATAAATGTTTGATCAAGGTGGTGAAACAGAGACATGAGAGAGAGAGTGAGTCCGTGAATAGATGTTCCTGTGAATTCCACCCTGTTAGTTCTGATTCTGATAATGAATGGCTCACCTGGGGGGCTCATGATGACTGCTGCATTCATCTTCTCTTTGAGCCAGCTAACACACCATCTGACACTGTGGGGCTGTGTGAACGATGGACTCATCCATTCTCACTGAACAGAAATAACCCCCCGATATTTCTCTGTTCTCTTGTCTTGTATTTGAGGTTATGGTTATAGTTCAACTATAATGGTCTCGCTCTCTCTGTGTGTGTGTGTGTGTGTGTGTGTGTGTGTGTGTATATTCACATATTTTTCTCTGTTCCTACTGTAAGTCGAGGGTGGTGCAGCAGAATGGGGGTGAGAGGAACTTCCACTCCTTCTATCAGGTAAATGTTTACTGGTCATTACACTACGTACAATGCAGTTATAAGTAGAAGAGACGATGACTTTAATGATGTCCGGATCTGATCCAAGGAAAATAATGGAGTTTGGAAAAGTTCTTCTGTTTTTTTGTCCTCATAAATATTCATGCTACATCCATCTGTTTCTACACTGTGTGTTGTGTCTCCACAGTTACTACGGGGAGGCTCAGTAGATATGTTGAAGTCCCTTCACCTGCACAATGACCCTGCCAACTATGTGTACACCAGAGAAGGAGCTGTCGCCACTGTGAGTACTCTTCCCCCCCCCCCCTACTGGTTCTACTTAGTGATGATTACACTATGGTAGCCCCACATTCAGCATGTGTGTGGGAGTAAATAACAATGTCTCTCTTTCTTTGTCTCTAGACGTGCAACAACGACCGGTACAGCCACAACGCAGTGCTGAGTGCCCTGAATGTGATTGGCTTCTCAGAGGAGGAGATTCACTCGATCTACAGAATCCTGGGGACCATCCTCATCCTGGTTGGTCACACTTCTATTGGTCATACAAGCGAAAGGTTACCTGAATGGTTCAATACGACTATAAGACCTTAGCATGACTAACATAAGAGATTAAATGAAGTGATGTTTACACCACTGTTGCCTTGGTAAAGGCAATGCAACTGAAACGTACACAATAAAAGTATGTTTTTACAAGTATATCCCTTGTTCTTGTTTAATGGTGTGACACATCATGTTATAACAGCAAGATGTCTGACTCTCCCCAGGGTAACCTGCAGTTTGAGACAGACAGTGAGAGTGTCCTGGTGGTGGGGATGGGGGACGTGAGTCACATCGCTGAGCTGACCAGCACAGAGCCAGACAATGTGACCAAGAGCCTGCTGTACCGGACTGTGGCCACCGGGGGCGGAGAAGTCATAGAGAAGGGACATTCTGAGAAGGAGGCCTGCTTCGGCCGGGATGCTTTCACCAAGGTGCTGGGCTGGACACGTCAATACAAGACTATCTATGTGTTTTAAAACCTACAAGCCCCATCTAATGTTGACTCATTGTTGTGTAGTGTGTACTAACTCAGCCTTCTCACATCTTTTTCTCATGTTATTTCGGGTCACATTATCCTCTCTCTCTCTCTGTCTCTCTGTGTCTCTGTCTGTCTCTGTCTCTGTCTCTGTCTCTCTCTCTTTATCTGTATTTTTAGGCTCTCTATGAGAGACTGTTTGGTTGGATTGTAGGCCGTATCAACGCTGTTATTGAGGTGAAAGACTACAACCCAGTGCTTCATGGGAAAAACACAGTTATTGGAGTGCTGGATATTTACGGCTTTGAGATCTTCGACAACAACAGGTTAGTAACGGTATCTGTATTGATCTATGTACCTTCTCCATCTTGTGAGTTATTCCAGTATTTGAACAGATGGATGTATCTTTCTATCAATGTCTGTATTTTATACATTTAGGAAATATATGATATATATTATATCTTCAAAATGTAACAGCCATGCTGTGACTACATGATCGGTTGTGTCATATTAACACCTGTGTTCGTGTGTCGGTGTTGCTCAGCTTTGAGCAGTTCTGCATCAACTACTGTAACGAGAAGCTGCAGCAGCTCTTCATCCAGCTGATCCTTTGCCAGGAACAAGACGAGTACAAGAGAGAGGGTATCATCTGGCAGCATGTGAGTACCGGAGAGAGGGGTATCATCTGGCAGCATGTGAGTACCGGAGAGAGGGGTATCATCTAGCAGCATGTGAGTACCGGAGCGAGGGTATCATCTAGCAGCATGTGAGTACCGGAGAGAGGGTATCATCTGGCAGCATGTGAGTACCAGAGAGAGGGTATCATCTGGCAGCATGTGAGTACCGGAGAGAGGGTATCATCTGGCAGCATGTGAGTACCAGAGAGAGGGTATCATCTGGCAGCATGTGAGTACCGGAGAGAGCGTATAATCTGGCAGCATGTGAGTACCGGAGAGAGGGTATCATCTGGCAGCATGTGAGTACCAGAGAGAGGGTATCATCTGGCAGCATGTGAGTACCGGAGAGAGGTTATCATCTGGCAGCATGTGAGTACCGGAGAGAGGTTATCATCTGGCAGCATGTGAGTACCGGAGAGAGGGTATCATCTGGCAGCATGTGAGTACCAGAGAGAGGGTATCATCTGGCAGCATGTGAGTACCGGAGAGAGGGTATCATCTGGCAGCATGTGAGTACCAGAGAGAGGGTATCATCTGGCAGCATGTGAGTACCGGAGAGAGCGTATAATCTGGCAGCATGTGAGTACCGGAGAGAGGGTATCATCTGGCAGCATGTGAGTACCAGAGAGAGGGTATCATCTGGCAGCATGTGAGTACCGGAGAGAGGTTATCATCTGGCAGCATGTGAGTACCGGAGAGAGGTTATCATCTGGCAGCATGTGAGTACCGGAGAGAGGGTATCATCTGGCAGCATGTGAGTACCGGAGAGAGGGTATCATCTGGCAGCATGTGAGTACCGGAGAGAGGGTATCATCTGGCAGCATGTGAGTACCAGAGAGAGGGTATCATCTGGCAGCATGTGAGTACCGGAGAGATGGTATCATCTGGCAGCATGTGAGTACCGGAGAGAGGGTATCATCTGGCAGCATGTGAGTACCAGAGAGAGGGTATCATCTGGCAGCATCTGAGTACCGGAGAGAGGGTATCATCTGGCAGCATGTGAGTACAGGAGAGAGGGTATCATCTGGCAGCATGTGAATTCCGGAGAGAGGGTATCATCTGGCAGCATGTGAGTACCGGAGAGAAGAAGGTATCATCTGGCAGCATGCGAGTACCGGAGAGAGGGTATCATCTGGCAGCATGTGAGTACCGGAGAGAGGGTATCATCTGGCCGCATGTGAGTACCGGAGAGAAGGTATCATATGGCAGCGTGTGAGTACCAGAGAGAGGGTATCATATGGCAGCATGTGAGTACAGGAGAGAGGGTATCATCTGGCAGCATGTTAGTACAGGAGAGAGGGTATCATCTGGCAACTTGTTAGTACCGGAGAGAGGGTATCATCTAGCAGCATGTGAGTACCGGAGAGAGGGTATCATCTGGCAGCATGTGAGTACCGGAGAGAGGGTATAATCTGGCAGCATGTGAGTACCAGAGAGAGGGTATCATCTGGCAGCATGTGAGTACCGGAGAGAGGGTATCATCTGGCAGCAATTGAGTGGCGTACACACACATGCAAGCAAACACATGGGCACTGACACACAGACGAACTGACACACACACACACACACTGTCTTTCTCTCGCTGTTCTCTCTCTCCCACCCCTCTCTCTCTCCAAACATACACACTCCACAAACATACCACCCAGCGCATGCAATATTCATAAACAAACATTTAACAGTTCCTCTCCCCCATGTGTTCCCAGATTGACTATTTTAACAACCAGATCATCGTGGACCTGGTGGAACAGCCCCACAAAGGCATCATCTCTGTGCTGGACGAGGCCTGTCTCTCTGTGGGGAAGGTGACAGACATCGTCTGCCTGGAGAGTATGGATGCTAAGCTGGGACAACACCCCCACTACACCTCTCGCAAGGTGGGTCAGAGCAGCACTGCCTCAAACAGAATAAACTATATTCTATTCTATTCTCCCTAGCCTTACAATTAACACAATTACCTCCATCTTTCCTTTACTTTCCGATAGCCATGTCCCTATATAACCACCGTGTCCCTATATAACCACCGCGTGTCCCTATATAACCACCGCGTGTCCCTATATAACCACCGCGTGTCCCTATATAACCACCGTGTCCCTATATAACCACCGTGTCCCTATATAACCACCGCGTGTCCCTATATAACCACCGTGTCCCTATATAACCACCGTGTCCCTATATAACCACCGCGTGTCCCTATATAACCACCGTGTCCCTATATAACCACTGTGTCCCTATATAACCACCGCGTGTCCCTATATAACCACTGTGTCCCTATATAACCACCGTGTCCCTATATAACCACCGTGTCCCTATATAACCACCGTGTCCCTATATAACCACCGTGTCCCTATATAACCACCGTGTCCCTATATAACCACCGTGTCCCTATATAACCAACGTGTCCCTCCCTATATAACCACAGTGTCCCTATATAACCACCGTGTCCCTATATAACCACCGCGTGTCCCTATATAACCACTGTGTCCCTATATAACCACTGTGTCCCTATATAACCACCGTGTCCCTATATAACCACCGTGTCCCAATATAACCACCGTGTCCCTATATAACCACCGTGTCCCTATATAACCACCGTGTCCCTATATAACCACCGTGTCCCTATATAACCACCGTGTCCCTATATAACCACCGTGTCCCTATATAACCACCGTGTCCCAATATAACCACCGTGTCCCAATATAACCACCGTGTCCCTATATAACCACCGTGTCCCTATATAACCACCGTGTCCCTATATAACCACTGTGTTTTAACTATCATTATACTGTAACTCTCCCATCAGGATCAATGGTTGTTTTACTATCATTATACTGTAACTCTCCCATCAGGATCAATGGCTGGTTTACTATCATTATACTGTAACTCTCCAATCAGGATCAATGGCTGGTTTACTGTCATCATTATACTGCAACTCTCTAATCAGGATCAATGGCTGGTTTAACTATCATTATACTGTAACTCTCCCATCAGGATCAATGGTTGTTTTACTATCATTATACTGTAACTCTCTAATCAGGATCAATGGCTGGTTTAACTATCATTATACTGTAACTCTCCCATCAGGATCAATGGCTGGTTTACTGTCATTATACTGTAACTCTCCAATCAGGATCAATGGCTGGTTTACTATCATTATACTGTAACTCTCCCATCAGGATCAATGGCTGGTTTACTGTCATCATTATACTGTAACTCTCTCATCAGGATCAATGGCTGGTTTACTGTCATCATTATACTGCAACTCTCCAATCAGGATCAATGGCTGGTTTACTATCATTATACTGTAACTCTCCCATCAGGATCAATGGCTGGTTTACTGTCATCATTATACTGCAACTCTCCCATCAGGATCAATGGCTGGTTTACTGTCATTATACTGCAACTCTCCCATCAGGATCAATGGCTGGTTTACTGTCATCATTATACTGTAACTCTCCCATCAGGATCAATGGCTGGTTTAACTATCATTATACTGTAACTCTCCAATCAGGATCAATGGCTGGTTTACTGTCATCATTATACTGCAAATCTCCAATCAGGATCAATGGCTGGTTTACTGTCATCATTATACTGTAACTCTCTCATCAGGATCAATGGCTGGTTTAACTATCATTATACTGTAACTCTCCCATCAGGATCAATGGCTGGTTTACTATCATTATACTGTAACTCTCCAATCAGGATCAATGGCTGGTTTACTGTCATTATACTGTAACTCTCCAATCAGGATCAATGGCTGGTTTACTATCATTATACTGTAACTCTCCAATCAGGATCAATGGCTGGTTTACTATCATTATACTGTAACTCTCCCATCAGGATCAATGGCTGGTTTACTATCATTATACTGTAACTCTCCAATCAGGATCAATGGCTGGTTTACTGTCATTATACTGTAACTCTCCAATCAGGATCAATGGCTGGTTTACTATCATTATACTGCAACTCTCCCATCAGGATCAATGGCTGGTTTACTATCATTATACTGTAACTCTCCCATCAGGATCAATGGCTGGTTTACTGTCATCATTATACTGTAACTCTCCAATCAGGATCAATGGCTGGTTTACTGTCATCATTATACTGCAACTCTCCAATCAGGATCAATAACTGGTTTACTATCATTATACTGCAACTCTCCAATCAGGATCAATGGCTGGTTTAACTATCATTATACTGTAACTCTCCAATCAGGATCAATGGCTGGTTTTCTATCATTATACTGCAACTCTCCAATCAGACCTAAATGGCTGGTTAGAGAATGGCTTTAACCCCCACTGGTGTGATATTGTTAGTGCAGTTACACTGGATGGTCAATAGAGAGCAGGGGTTTGTACTCTTATGGTTTCATTATCCTTCATCAGACAACCAGAGTGTATTGAAAGCACTGAGACACACAGTAACATCCAATGGTAGTGGGTCTAAATGCTCGACATACTGCCAACTGTACTATAAACATGTTCCTTTTGTGTTTGTTGAAGAGATCTGTGTGAGAGACACAGTATGAGAGAGGTGTCCTTTAAAGGGCTAGTGCAGTGAAAAACAAGATTTGCTATTGTTTTTTAATTATATTTCCACACTCTGAAATGGTGAAAATTATGATGATGCTCTTTTTTGTGTAAAAGCTGTTTGAAAAGAATTCATGGAATTTCAGCCTGTTCAGATGGCATGGAACTTTTAGCTCACTTCATGACGTCACAATGTGATCTGATTATAATAGACCAATGACTGTTCATCATGGCAACAGGGTGTGCTCTGGATCATCATATCAACCAATCAAGGCTGTGTATATAAATGTATTCATATTTGTTTCCTAAAACCCACACGTTCGGACTGATCATTCCAAGGGCCAAAGGAGGCTCAGGGAAATAAATTATAAAAAATATATTTTGGAGTTATTTTGATTAAATAAACACAGTTATTCATTAGACGTACACTGATGATTTAAAAGTCAAAATATAAAGACTGCACGAGGGCTTTAAGATATGATTGTATCTCCCTCTGCCAGCCTATATTACAGAGTAACTGTGATGATGATAATGATGGGAATGACGTTGATGATGATGATGATGAAGTAATGAGGTTGATAATGATCACAATGACAACGATAATGATGATAATCTCGAAGATAATTATGACGATAATGATCATGACGAAGATGATGACGATGATAATGATGACAATATTGATGTTGATGGCGCTGATAATTATGATGATGTCATCTACATTGTAGCTCACGCCCTCAGACAAGACCATGGAGTTCCACAGAGATTTCCGTATCCGCCACTACGCTGGAGACGTCACGTGAGTCACGTGCTTTCTTACCTATGCTTTTACCTCGTTAATTTACTATAATCTCATTTAATATAATCTCACTTACTATAATCTCATTTACTGCTAATCTCCTTCATCCCAGAGGATTTAAGGCTGCCATGGTGGTTCAACAGGTGAAAGGTTATGATGACACAGGAAACACAGGAAAGGTCACATGTCATAGGTCAAGATCAATGTTGATTGGATGAAAAGTCAAGGGGAGTAAGTATAGCTAAAAGTAGCCAACCCAGTACCAGTTCCTAGCGCCTTGGCTACAACTGTTGGCACAAGTATTTCAGGACCTACATTTAAAAAGTGTGCTGACCTCAATTTTAGAAATAGCAGGACATAGTCTTTCTGAGGAAGACAGAGGGGAAGGGAGGGAGGGAGAGACGAGGGAGTAGACCAGACTGCTATCCAGTACCAGGGTCTTCCATTGGCTGACAATGTGTGTTTATCCAGTACCAAGGTCTTCCATTGGCTGACAATGTGTGTTTATCCAGTACCAGGGTCTTCCATTGGCTGACAATGTGTATTTATCCAGTACCAGGGTCTTCCATTGGCTGACAATGTGTGTTTATCCAGTACCAGGGTCTTCCATTGGCTGACACTGTGGTTTTGCAGGATCTATATTGCCGTCAAGTTTAGGGAGAGAGAAGACTATTTCCCTTCAGAAATAGTCATGTAGCTAAGCCTCGACCAGTGGTAATCATGAACGAGTCCAGTAGTAATGAGTCAGGGAATCCAGGTTGACATAATGTCCAACACATCCGTCATCAATTAGGTCATGCTTAGTTTACATTCGTCCATCCGTCATCAATTAGGTCATGCTTAGTTTACGTTCGTCCATCCGTCATCAATTAGGTCCTGCTTAGTTTACGTTCGTCCATCCGTCATCAATTAGGTCATGCTTAGTTTACGTTCGTCCATCTGTCATCAATTAGGTCATGCTTAGTTTACGTTCATCCATCCGTCATCAATTAGGTCCTGCTTAGTTTACGTTCATCCATCCGTCATCAATCAGGTCATGCTTAGTTTACGTTCATCCATCTGTCATCAATTAGGTCCTGCTTAGTTTACGTTCGTCCATCCGTCATCAATTAGGTCCTGCTTAGTTTACGTTCATCCATCTGTCATCCCACTCCCCTCCCCATCCCACCCCCTACTCCTGCTAAATATACCCTGCCATGTCCCTGTTACCCCCCCCCCCCCCCCCAATCCCATGGCCCCCCAGCACTGACCTACTTTGTCCCTCCCACGACGATGTCTAGGGTTTACCGAGAATGGTGCGACAAACAAAAACACACCCAGTCAGTTGATGAGAGAGGTCAAAGGAGAATGGTGCAAGCTAACGGGCAGGAGGCATCTTTGGGATGAGATGGAACGAGCTGTTCGCAGCATGAATGTAGGACCGTCCAATCCGCAGCGACTGTGTGACGCCATGGGCGTCAGCACTGTGTTCTCTCTAGAGAGGTTCCTGGAATCTGGTTAGGTGGTTTTGAGAGACACACACACACACACACACACACACACACACACACACACACACACACACACACACACACACACACACACACACACACACACACACACACACACACACACACACACACACACACACACACGGACAGGACAGGGAGACGGACAGGGAGAGACGGACAGGGAGAGACGGACAGGGAGAGACGGACAGGGAGAGACGGACAGGGAGAGACGGACAGGGAGAGACAGACAGTACCATGCCGGAGCCGTGTGTCAGCCTCCATCAGCCTCCATCAGCCTCAGGAATACATCTGTCATACTAACACTTCATCTGCCTCTCTGTCCGGATGTGACAGACAGGGAGAGACGGACAGGGAGAGACGGACAGGGAGAGACGGACAGGGAGAGACGGACAGGGAGAGACAGACAGGGAGAGACGGACAGGGAGAGACAGACAGTACCATGCCGGAGCCGTGTGTCTGTTTGAGGGTTTAGCCTGTCACATCTGGGGCTCTAATCCAGTGAAACAGCATGTCATTTTATGTAATCAGGTTGCGCCATGCGTCCATGTTTTAAGTTAGTTTATTCCTAACTAGTCCCCACATGGTTGTGTCAAATATCGTGGTGCGTGGTTCCACTTACTCCGTCATAACACAATGTTCTCCTGTTTCTCAAATGTAAGTCCTTGAAATGTGGCAGTTTGCCAAGTTAACAATCCTACTATGTGCTGGGACTATTATTCTAAGCTTGTGCCTGACTCATTTGAGAGAGAAGTGTTACATCTGTGTAGAAGGGATGGTGCTGGCAATGTAGTGTCCCAAATGACACCCTTTCCCCTACATCGTGCACTACTTTTGCCCAGATTCCTATGGGGCAGTGTTAGTGCACTACTTTTGACCAGAGCCCTATGGGGCAGTGTTAGTGCACTACTTTTGACCAGAGCCCTATGGGGCAGTGTTAGTGCACTACTTTTGACCAGAACCCTAGGGGCAGTGTTAGTGCACTACTTTTGACCAGAGCCCTATGGGGCAGTGTTAGTGCACTACTTTTGACCAGAGCCCTATGGGGCAGTGTTAGTGCACTACTTTTGACCAGAGCCCTATGGGGCAGTGTTAGTGCACTACTTTTGACCAGAACCCTATGGGGCAGTGTTAGTGCACTACTTTTGACCAGAGCCCTATGGGGCAGTGTTAGTGCACTACTTTTGACCAGAGCCCTATGGGGCAGTGTTAGTGCACTACTTTTGACCAGAGCCCTAGGGGCAGTGTTAGTGCACTACTTTTGACCAGAGCCCTATGGGGCAGTGTTAGTGCACTACTTTTGACCAGAGCCCTATGGGGCAGTGTTAGTGCACTACTTTTGACCAGAGCCCTATGGGGCAGTAGTAGTGCACTACTTTTGACCAGAGCCCTATGGGGCAGTGTTAGTGCACTACTTTTGACCAGAGCCCTATGGGGCAGTGTTAATGCACTACATAGGGATACAGACATAGTCTACCGTTAGGTGAGGGGGCATGAGAACTAATGAGGACCTCTTCAATAGCCACTCTTATGTACTGTTTCTGTGTTACTTATGGTTGTGTCATGACTCATGTACTGTAGTATTTTTAACTCGCCACTTCAATAAGTTATTTTGTTGGGGCCTCTAGTACATTTGAGCCTGTTTCTGTTTTTATAACCTCTCTGGCTCTATCTCTCTGGCTCTATCTCTCTGGCTCTATCTCTCTGGCTCTATCTCTCTGGCTCTATCTCTCTGGTTCGCTCTCTCTCTCTCTCTCTTCCATCTCTCTCTCTCTATTTCAGATATTCCGTTGAGGGCTTTTTGGACAAGAACAAGGACCCCCTCTTCCAAGATTTCAAGAGGCTCATGTTTAACAGGTGTCAAAAGCAGTGCCTTGTCCACACACACACACACACACACACACACACACACACACACACACACACACACACACACACACACACACACACACACACACACACACACACACACACACACACTTTACAAAATTAGAAACTTCTTGACAGCTCGGGATATTAATTCCTCTCCTCTCCTCTCCTCTCCTCTCCTCTCCTCTCCTCTCCTCTCCTCTCCTCCCTACTTAATCCTGTCTTTTCAGTACCCTCTCCTTTCCTCTCCTCTCCTCCCTACTTAATCCTGTCTTTTCAGTACTCTCTCCTGTCTTTCGTTCAGCTGTTCACACCCTCCTTTCACTATTTTGAGCCTGTGTTCGTTCTTATAACCTCCCTCCATTTCTATATCTCTGTATCTATGTATCTCGTTATATATCTCTCACCCCCCCCCCCCCCCCCCCTCTCTCTCGTGCTGTAGTTCCAACCCTGTGATGAAGGAGATGTGGCCTGATGGTCAGCTGAGCATCACAGAGGTCACCAAGCGACCCCTGACAGCAGCCACCCTTTTTAAAAACTCCATTGTGGCCCTAGTGGAAAAACTGGGCTGCAAGGTTAGTGCTGCTTGGTTACTCAATGGTTTGTTGCTGCTTGGTTACTCAATGGTTTGTTGCTGCTTGGTTACTCAATGGTTTGTTGCTGCTTGGTTACTCAATGGTTGGTTGCTGCTTGGTTACTCAATGGTTGGTTGCTGATTGGTTACTCAATGGTTGGTTGCTGCTTGGTTACTCAATGGTTTGTTGCTGCTTGGTTACTCAATGGTTTGTTGCTGCTTGGTTACTCAATGGTTTGTTGCTGCTTGGTTACTCAATGGTTGATTGCTGGTTGGTTACTCAATGGTTGATTGCTGGTTGGTACCTCAATGGTATGTTGCTGCTTGGTTACTCAATGGTTGGTTGCTGGTTGGTTACTCAATGGTTGGTTGCTGGTTGGTTACTCAATGGTTGGTTGCTGGTTGGTACCTCAATGGTTTGTTGCTGCTTGGTACCTCAATGGTTTGTTGCTGCTTGGTTACTCAATGGTTTGTTGCTGGTTGAAATAAACAAAACAGATATGAGGGCAATTCTTCAGTAGAGAGATACTTTTTCTTCTTCTGGGCTTTCACCATCGGATTTTTGGCGAAATCAAAAAACTCCCCTCCAAACTTTTCGGGTGAAAGAAGACATATCCTTGTTGCTAGGCAACGGATGTAACATCAAGGCCGCTGGAGGCGATTCTTTGTCTGCGTGTGTTTTTACCCTCCTCTGTCACTCTCCATGGTTTTCATTGACCTAGTTCTAAATGTTAATATGAGCTTTACCTCTCTCTCTCTCCGGACATTGTGGACTAGCAACACCTGTGACTCTAACAGCTGGCCAAATCAACCGGCTCCTAGAAATATGGACCACGTTTATGTGTCAGACAGGATAAAACAATGTCTGTTTTTGAGAGGTCAGTCAGATGCTGACAACCTTTCAGGGATTATGATGGAGAGAGAATGTGTATGTAAGTGAATGGGACCACATAATAAAGTGCCCTTTGTGTTGGGAGCTAGGTAGAGTTAGTTTGGTAGGGCATTAATCTCTGTCTGTCTGTCTGTCTGTCTGTCTGTCTGTCTGTCTGTCGCTCAGAGCAGTAGAAGAGAGGGAAGCAACACAACACACACACACGCACACACAGAGCATCACCCACCCACCTGGCTTCCTGGTTCAAAGCTCTCTGTGTCCCTGACTGAGACTTTGTGACATTTTCTGCTGTTATTTTGGGATGTCCTGCTCGTGTTGCGGGGCCTGTCTGTGTGTGGCTGGACTGGGCTGGTACCCTGGGGGGGCAGCAGTTCCTGTGTTTTTAGGTCATGTTGAAGGACTGGCTGCCCTATTCCTGAGTCCCAAGGGGACACCTGTGCCCAATCTGACCGCCCGCCCGCCTAGCTTCTCTTCTCCGCTCCTCTCCCTCACCCTACCTGCCTCCTTATTTCAAGTCTCTGATGTACTGAGCTTAAATTGTTATGATGGGGTGATCTGTGTGTGTGTGTGTTTGGGTTTCTGTACATTTGTTTGACGTAAATTTGTGACAGTGTGTGTTTCGATGTATTGATGTTTATTGCCATTGATGGATGGCAGAAGGGAGGGAGATTGCAGAGCGCTCAAATTTAGGCATGACATACCAACAACAAACGCTGAACCTACACATCCATTCATAACTGACCAAATTATGAAAGACACGCATTGTAATCTTGAATAATTGATAATAAGAAGCTTGTGGGAGCTGTTTTGTTAGACTTCAGTGCAGCATTTGACATTATCGATCATAATCTGATGCTGGAAAAACGTATCTGTTAGGCTTTACATCCCCTGCTATATTGTGGATTGAGAGTTACCTGTCTAACAGAACACAGAGGGTGTTCTTTAATGGAAGTCTCTCCAACATAATCCAGGTAGAGTCAGGTATTTCCCAGGGCAGCTGTTTAGGCCCCTTACAAGCTGCAGTCAGTTTCAGAATGGGTGGCAAGTAACAAGCTAGTATTAAATATTTCAACAACTAAAAGCATTGTATTTGGGACAAACCATTCACTAAAACATACACCTCAACTAAATTGTGTAATTAATAATGTGGAAATTGAGTATGTTTAGTAGACTAAACTGCTTAGGGAGAGGTCTGTACTTAATGAAAAGCTACTAATGAATCATGATCAACAAAAGCCATACAGGCCCAAGTTTGATCACATATGGACTACTGTCCAGTCATATGGACTACTGTCCAGTCATATGGACTACTGTCCAGTCATATGGAATATTGTCCAGCCATATGGACTACTGTCCAGCCATATGGACTACTGTCCAGTCATATGGACTACTGTCCAGTCATATGGACTACTGTCCAGTCAAATGGACTACTGTCCAGTCAAATGGACTACTGTCCAGTCAAATGGACTACTGTCCAGTCATATGGACTACTGTCCAGTCATATGGAATACTGTCCAGTCATATGGACTACTGTCCAGTCATATGGACTACTGTCCAGTCATATGGACTACTGTCCAGTCATATGGACTACTGTCCAGTCAAATGGAATACTGTCCAGTCAAATGGAATACTGTCCAGTCAAATGGAATACTGTCCAGTCATATGGACTACTGTCCAGTCATATGGACTACTGTCCAGTCAAATGGAATACTGTCCAGTCATATGCACTACTGTCCAGTCATATGCACTACTGTATAGTCATATGGTCAAGTGCCACAAAGAGGGACAAAGGCAAATTAGAAATGTAGTGGTGTAATGATATATTATGTATTTTTTATAAAAATGGATGGATGAACGTAAACTAAGCAGGACCTAATTGATGACGGATGGACGAACGTAAACTAAGCAGGACCTGATTGCTCAGCTTTTGAAGATGTGTTGGACGTTATGTCAACCTGGATTCCCTGACTCATGTGCTTCGATTCCAGGAAGAGAAGCTGCTGCCTTGGCAACAGCTAATGGAGATGCGTAATAAATACAAATACAAAAATCAGGCAAAACACAGAACACTTAAAAACAGAGAAAACAGATAATGGTTGCCTCCCAAATGCCCCCCTGTTCCCATAGGGCTCTGGTACAACGTAGTGCACTACCTAGGACATAGGGTGTACTTTTGGTCATAACCACTATCTGTGCACTTAAAAGCTTTAGTATTATGACATTCTCAAAGTTGAATAGTTTCTCACTGTATCACAGTGAGTTTGGCAGAGCTGGAGTTTAACGATGCATTGATATTCTAATAGAATATATTCTAATGTTGCTTGGGAAGTATTTCTGCATAATTTCACAAGGTGTATTCAGTCCTCTATGGCATGGCTATGTACCTCTGAGTACAGTACAGTCTGATCTCTAGATAGTTGTCTACCCGAGCCAACTAGTCTCTCTCCTGTCTGACACTATATTGCTTTTCGGACTATTTGTGAGTGTGGAAGCGCTGTCCCGAGTAGAGTATAATATAACATATCATATTATGACTGTTAAGGGGAGATACCTAGTCAGTTGTACAACACTGGGAGGAAACCAGGAGGAAAGAGGGAGATACCTAGTCAGTTGTACAACACTGGGAGGAAACCAGGAGGAAAGAGGGAGATACCTAGTCAGTTGTACAACACTGGGAGGAAACCAGGAGGAAAGAGGGAGATACCTAGTCAGTTGTACAACACTGGGAGGAAACCAGGAGGAAAGAGGGAGATACCTAGTCAGTTGTACAACACTGGGAGGAAACCAGGAGGAAAGAGGGAGATACCTAGTCAGTTGTACAACACTGGGAGGAAACCTGGAGGAAAGAGGGAGATACCTAGTCAGTTGTACAACACTGGGAGGAAACCAGGAGGAAAGAGGGAGATACCTAGTCTGTTGTACAACACTACAACACTGGGAGGAAACCAGGAGGAAAGAGGGAGATACCTAGTCAGTTGTACAACACTGGGAGGAAACCAGGAGGAAAGAGGGAGATACCTAGTCAGTTGTACAACACTGGGAGGAAACCAGGAGGAAAGAGGAAGATACCTAGTCAGTTGTACAACTGAATGCCTTCAACTAAAATGTGTCTTCCACATTTAACCCAACCCCTCTGAATCAGAGAGGTGTGTGGGGGGGGGGGGGGGGGTGCCTTAATTGACATCTGGGGAGCAGTTGTTGTTGAGGGATAACTGCCAAGCTCAATGGTATAACGGCAGATTTTTCCCACCTCGCTGGTTCAGGGATTCGAACCAGCAACCTTTCAGTTACTGCCCCAACACTCTTAAACTACTGGCTACCTACCAATATTACAGTATGTACACTATATGACCACTGTATGACTGTTCCACTACTCTGTGTAATTGCAGGAGCCGTACTATGTACGCTGCATTAAACCAAATGATATGAAGTCTCCCCTGCTGTTTGACGACGCCCGCTGCCAACACCAGGTGGCGTACCTGGGCCTGCTGGAGAACGTCAGAGTGCGCAGAGCAGGGTTCGCCTACCGCCAAGCCTACACACGCTTCCTACAGAGGTCAGAGGTCATCGGGGTGAAAGCATTACATTAAGAATGAGTCATTCTTCTGGAATTAAAGTCAATGTCCATGAATGTAAATGACATTCGGACATGTTATGTGAATAACAAGCTTTGTGTGTGACTGTCTGTGTTCTAACCATAACCAAATAATGGAATAATTTGAATCTGTCCAATGTCGATTCCTAGTCTGAGTGCCTGTCTGTTTGTGCTATCATACCAACTTCTTGTCACTCTTTGTCATAACAATAAGCATTGGAGTTGGTAAAAGCACAGATCTGGGACTACGCCACTCCAATCCTATATTATGTCAAAAACACAACTTCCTGTATCATGAAGTCTTCTTCTCCACTCCTGTGTGTCTTGTAGGTATAAGATGACCTGTGTGTACACCTGGCCCAACCACCTGATGGAAACAGACAGGGAGGCAGTGGAGGCTATTGTCACGCAGCATGGTTTCCAGGATGACGTCGCGTATGGACATACCAAGCTGTTTGTGCGAACGCCAAAGTCTCTCTTCACCCTGGAGCAGGAGAGAGCCGCTCTCATCCCTGTCCTGGTGCTGTTCCTACAGAAGGTAACCCCTTCTAATGGCCCGAGGCTATGGTGATGGTACAAGTCTAGATTACAACCTGGGTCGTGTTCAATAGAGACAAAGCAGGAGAAAATGTTTTGAAGCAAAGGATGTAATACCTCTTCTGAACCTGTCCAGCGAGAAAGCTCATTTTCATTTTCTGTTTCAAAGGTTTTCTTCTGTTTGTTCCTACTGAACAAACCCTTGTTCTCAGTGACTCTACAGTGAATACTATGGATTTTATCCTGGATTTTAAGCTACTTAGATGAGAATGTCCCTTTTCCTGTTGGCAGCTAGTCCTAATTAAATCGACAGTTTGCCGTCACAATCTGAACCACACAGCAGCAGCCTCCTACTAAGACCTCTGCCTTTAAAAGATACGATTTTCATTTGTCTCCAGCTCGACAATGATTTGGGTCCCAGTCATAGGGTGAATCCCAAATGGCACCATATTCCCTATCTAGTGCGCTACTTTTGAGTAAGTAGTGCGCTATGTAGGGAATATGGTGCCATTTCGGACGCAGGCATATTCTACCCAATGTGATTGGTTAATCTGCCTAGTCAAGTGGAGAAAGCTCTGATAACAATAACTGGGATAATGAACGCAATCAGAACCATCATTACATAACATTTAATTAATCATTTTTTCTCCTCTTCTTGCTCTGCAATTGTGAAATAAATACCCTGCTTTTCTCTCTGTGACCCACTCCAGGGATTGAGTCCCAAATGACACCCTATTCCCTATTACGGTGCACTACTTTTTACCAGAGCCCTATAGGTCTTGGTCAAAAGTAGTACACTACTGTATATAGGGAATAGGGTGCCATTTGGGAAGAGATTCATCCGGGTCAACCTGCAGCAGAGGAGCTTCTCTAAGTGGAAAATAAGCCCTGACGGTCTCTGGAAAGACTGAGATTTTCCCCAAATGGCACCCTATTACCTATATAGTCCACTACTTCTGACCAGAACCCATAGTGCACTATACATGGAATAGGGTGCCATTTGGGCCCCTAGAGTGTTGACTGCTAGTCTGCCTGACACCGTTCTTTCTTCCTAGTGACTCATGTACTGTAGTGTTTTTGAGTGTCTTGACTCATGTACTGTAGTGTTTTTGAGTGTCTTGACTCATGTACTGTAGTGTTTTTGAGTGTCTTGACTCATGTACTGTAGTGTTTTTGAGTGTCTTGACTCATGTACTGTCGTGTTTTTGAGTGTCTTGACTCATGTACTGTCGTGTTTTTGAGTGTCTTGACTCATGTACTGTAGTGTTTTTGAGTGTCTTGACTCATGTACTGTCGTGTTTTTGAGTGTCTTGACTCATGTACTGTCGTGTTTTTGAGTGTCTTGACTCATGTACTGTAGTGTTTTTGAGTGTCTTGACTCATGTACTGTCGTGTTTTTGAGTGTCTTGACTCATGTACTGTCGTGTTTTTGAGTGTCTTGACTCATGTACTGTCGTGTTTTTGAGTGTCTCGACTCATGTACTGTCGTGTTTTTGAGTGTCTTGACTCATGTACTGTCGTGTTTTTGAGTGTCTTGACTCATGTACTGTAATGTTTTTGAGTGTCTTGACTCATGTACTGTAGTGTTTTTGAGTGTCTTGACTCATGTACTGTAGTGTTTTTGAGTGTCTTGACTCATGTACTGTCGTGTTTTTGAGTGTCTTGACTCATGTACTGTAGTGTTTTTGAGTGTCTTGATTCATGTACTGTAGTGTTTTTGAGTGTTTTGACTCAAGTACTGTAGTGTTTTTGAGTGTCTTGACTCATGTACTGTAGTGTTTTTAGCACCTTCTTCTCAACTCACCACTTCAATAAGATAGCTCGTGAGGGGGACCTCTTGTACATTTGAACATGTTTCAGTTTCTATAACCTCTCTCTCTCTCCCCCTCCCTCCCCCTCCCTCCCTCTCCCTCCCCCCGCCAGGTGTGGCGCGGGGCGCTGGCGAGGATGCGTTGCCATCGGATGCGTGCCATCTTTGCCATCATGGGCTGCTACAAGCGTTACAAGGTCAAGGTCCACTTCTGGGAGGTGGAGCGGTGCTTCGCCAACGTAGGCCACATGGCTGACTATGGGAAAAGCGTGGAGTGGCCCACACCACCAGCAGCCCTCACTCAATTCCACAGCATCACGCAGAAGCTGCACCGCAGGTCAGTCAGTCCCCATGGTAACCGCCACACAGATAAATAGAATGTGCAGAAGTTGAGTGTGTCATGTACAGTGTCCATTTTGTATACATCAGTACTGTGTGTCTAAAACAATTTCCCCCTTGGGACATCAAAGTTCATCCTAACCTATCCTAACTACAGTAGGAGAGGCTGTCATTGCTGTGTGTGTACGTGTGTGTGTGTGTGCGTGCGTGAGTACGTGTGCACGTGTGTGTGGAAGGAGTCTGCGTTTACGTTCTGTCATACTTCTTTTCTTCACTATAGACAGATACAATACATCAGACCATCATTATATAAATATACCATCTACAGGGCCTTCGGAAAGTATTCAGACACCTTGACTTTTTCCACATTTTGTTCCATTACAGCTTTATTCTAAAATTGATTAAATAAGTAAAATCCTCAGCAATCTAATACACAATATACCATAATGACAAAGTGAAAAAAGTTTTTTTGACATTTTCAAAAACAGAAATACCTTATTACATTAGTATTCAGATCCTTTGAAATGAGTTTAGAAATTGAGCTCAGGTGCATCCTGTTTCCATTGGTCATCCTTGAGATGTTTCTACAACTTGATTGGAGTCCACCTGTGGTAAATTCAATTGATTGGACATGATTTGGAAAGACACACACCTGTCTATATAAGGTACCACAGTTGACAAAAACAAAGCCATGAGGTTAAAGGAATTGTACATAGAGCTCAGAGACAGGATTGTGTCGAGGCACAGACCTGGGGAAGGGTACCAAAAAATGTCTGCAGCATTGAAGGTCCCCAAGAACACAGTGGCTTCCATCATTCCTAAATGGAAGAAGTTTGGAACCACCAACACTCTTCCTAGAGCTGGCCGCCTGGCCAAACTGAGCAATCGGGGGAGAAGGGCCTTGGTCAGGGAGGTGACCAAGAACCCCATGGTCACTCTGAAAGAGCTTCAGAGTTCCTCTGTGGAGATGGGAGAACCTTCCAGAAGGACAACCAACTCTGCAGCACTTCTCCAAATCAGGCATTTATGGTAGAGTGGCCAGATGGAAGCCACCCTGCTTGGAGTTTGCCAGAAGGCACTTAAGGGAAACAAGATTCTCTGGTCTGATGAAACCAAGATGGAACTCTTTGGCCTGAATGCCAAAGTGTCACGTCTGGAGGAAACCTCGAACCATCCCTCCAGTGAAGCATGGCGGTGGCAGCATCATGCTGTGGGGATGTTTTTCAGCGGCAGGGACTGAGGATCTGTAGAGAGAATTTTATATTTAATTTTTAATACATTTACAAACATTTCTAAAATCCTGTTTTTGCTTTGTCATTATGGGGTACTGTGTGTAGACTGATGAGGATTTTTATTTATTTAATTCATTTTAGAATAAGGCTGTAACATAACAAAATGTGGAAAAAGTAAAGGGGTCTTTATACAGTGTATATATATATATATATTTTTTCCTTCATTTAACTAGGCAAGTCCGTTATGAACAAATTCTTATTTACACTGCCCTATGGGGCTCTCAATCATTGTCGATTGTGATACAGCTCTGAATCTGGTCTGTAGTGATGCCTCTAACACTGAGATGCAGTGCCTTAGACCGCTGCGCCACTCAGGAGCCCAATATATGGACCATCTATATATATATATATATATATACATACACCATCTATAAATCTCTGTCAGGTTTTATATATATAGACCATCTTTATTGAATTCAAAAGGTACTCACACTCAAACCATGAAAAGGAATAACCTAAATAATTTTTCTCTGCAACATCTTTGATATATTCTGTGTTTTACATTGTTTGTCGCAAGGTGGCGTGCGTGGCAGATAGTGAAGAACATCCCACCGCCTGACATGGGGGAGGTGAGGGCCAAGGTGGCTGCTCTGGGGGCCCTGAATGGGGAGAGGAAGGACTGGGGCTTTGGTCGAACCTGGGAGAGAGACTACCTGGCTAACGTGAGTCACTCACACAGCACGGCCATGTATGTTCAGTACTTTCACTCAGTTTCACTCAGTTTCCTACATGAGGCGCAAAATACTAATCCGACTTCTCACATAAGATTACTTTCGACCGCTCATGCCTTGTTTATGTTAATTTAGTTATTGTCTTGATTGGTTTAAAATCCTGATGAATGGAATGAGTATCTACTGTATGTCACAGAAACATGAAGAGGGCAACTTTCACCAGAAAATCTAGAGTGTGCTGCATGTTGAAATACCAACACAACACCGTACACACACTCACCCTGACCCAGACCAGTATACATCAGAAGAGGAGATACAATGACATCATTCCGGAAGCATCCATCGCAGGCAGGAAGGAACGCTTGCGATGAACCACAAGGCCAGCGGATTGTGGTTGGCTGAGTCAAAGGCAGTCACAATCAGTCCCATTCTAATGGGTCTCACTCGCGGCTCGTTAAAGTGTTAATAAAAATTAAGTTTGGTCGTTGGAGCCATGACAGGACCCTCTGGGTACCGTGACTAGGGCTGGTCATGTTAATCAGTCAATGAGGCAGTCAGTTGGTCTTCTAGTGGCTTGTGACTAGGACTGCGTACCAAATGGCACCCTATTCCCTAAATAGTGCACTACTTTTGACCAGAGTCCAATGGGCCCTAGTCAAAATGTAGTGCACTATATAGGGAATAGGGTACCATTTGAGACGTGTCCTAGAACCTTATTCAACCCCCTTCTGCCCCCCCCCCCCCTCCTCCCATCATGTCATAAACTGAGCCAACAAAGGCTTAACTGTGTATGACAACCGTCTCAAACGTCCCAATCTCCCGCTTTCAATTATCTACTCCTCTATCTCATCATCTCATTGACCCTTGCATCAGGTCAAGCTGAGTCTATCATGGTCAATCCATTGGTTTACACTTCAGACGATTCAACACATTCAATCCACATTCCAGACGTGCTTGTACATTCACCATATACAGTTTATTCGGAAAGTATTCAGACCCCTTGACTTCTTCCACATTTTGTTAGGTTACAGCCTTACTAAAATAAAAAATAATCCTCATCAATCTACACACAATACCCCATATCGAAAAAGCAAAAACAGGTTTTTCGATTTTTTTTGCAAATTTATTACAAATAAAAAATTGAAATATGATATTTACATAAGTATTCAGACCCTTTACTCAGTACTTTGTTGAAGCACTGTTGGCATCGATTACAGCCTCGAGTCTTCTTGGGTATGACGCTACAGTGGCTTGCGAAAGTATTCACCCCCCCTTTGCATTTTTCCTATTTTGTTGCATAACAACCTGGAATTAAAATAGATTTTTGGGGGGTTTGCATCATTTGATTTACACAACATGCCTACCACTTTGAAGATGCTAAATATTTTTTGTTGTTGTGAAACAAACAAGAAATAAGACAAACTGAACATGAGCGTGCATAACTATTCACCCCCCCAAAGTCAATACTTTGTAGAGCCACCTTTTGCAGCAGTTACAGCTGCAAGTCTCTTGGGGTATATACTGTATAAGGTTGGCACATCTAGCCACTGGGATTTTTGCCCATTCTTCAAGGCAAAACTGCTCCAGCTCCTTCAAGTTGGATGGGTTCCGTTGGTGTACAGCAATCTTTAAGTCATAACACAGATTCTCAATTGGATTGAAGTCTGGGCATTGACTAGGCCATTCCAAGACATTTAAATGTTTCCCCTTAAACCACTCGAGTGTTGCTTTAGCAGTATGCTTAGGGTTATTGTCCTGCTGGAGGGTGAACCTCTGTCCCAGTCTCAAATCTCTGGTAGACTGAAACAGGTTTCCCTCAAGAATTTCCCTGTATTTAGCGCCATCCATCATTCCTTCAATTCTGACCAGTTTCCCTGTCCCTGCCGATGGAAAAACATGGGATGGTGTTCTCGGGTTGATGAGAGGTGTTGGGTTTGCGCCAGACATAGTTTTTATCTTGATGGCCAAAAACCTCCATTTTAGACTCATCTGACCAGAGTACCTTCTTCCATATGTTTGGGGGGTCTCCCACATGCCTTTTGGCGAACACTTTAAGCAATTTGTTTTTTTTCTGGCCACTGTTCTGTAAAGCCCAGCTCTGTGGAGTGTACGGCTTAAAGTGGCCCTATGGACAGATCCTCCAATCTCCTCTGTGGAGCTTTGCAGCTCCTTCAGGGTTATCTTTGTTGACTATCTGATTAATGCCCTCCTTGCCTGGTCTGTGAGTTTTGGTGGGCGGCGCTCTCTTGGCAGGTTTGTTGTGGTGCCAAATTCTTTCCATTTTTTAATAATGGATTTAATGGTGCTCCGTGGGATGTTCAAAGTTTTGGATTTTTTTTTATAACCCAACCCTGATCTGTACTTCTCCACAACTTTGTCTCTGACCTGTTTGGAGAGCTCCTTGGTCTTCATAGGGTCACTTGCTTGGTGGTGTTGCAGACTCTGGGGCCTTTCAGAACAGGTGTGTATATATATACAGTATACTGAGATCATGTGACAGATCATGTGACACTTAGATTGCACACAGGTGGACTTTATTTAACTAATTATGTGGCTTCTGAAGGTAATTGGTTGCACCAGATCTTATTTAGGGGCTTCATAGCAAAGGGGGTGAATACATATGTACGCATCACTTTTCAGTTTAGTTTTTTAAACATTTTTTTAAAAGTAATTTCTTTCACTTCACCGATTTGGACTATTTTGTGTCTGTCCATTCCATGAAAACCAAATAAAAATCAATTTAAATTGCATGTTGTAATGCAATAAAATAGGAAAAACTTGGCACACCTGTATTTAGGGAGTTTCTCCAATTCTTCTCTGCAGATCCTCTCAAGCTCTGTCAGGTTGGATGTTTGATCAGGTTCAATTCCGGGCTGTGGCTGGATCACTCAAGGACATTCAGAGACTTGTCCCGAAGCCACTCCTGCATTGTCTTGGCTGTGTGCTTAGGGCCATTGTCCTGTTGGAAGGTGAACCTTCGCCCCAGTCTGAGGTTCTGAGTGCTCTGGAGCAGGTTTTCATCAAAGATCTCTCTCTACTTTTCTCCATTCATCTTTCACTCGGTCCTGACTAGTCTCCCATTCCCTGCCTTTGAAAAACATCCCCACAGCATGATGCTGCCACCGCCATGCTTCACTGTAGGATGGTACCAGGCATTCAGGCCAAGAGTTCAATGCTGGTTTCATCAGACCAGAGAATCTTGTTTCTCATGGTCTGTGAGTCTTTAGGTGCCTTTTGGCAAACTCCAAGCAGGCTGTCATGTGCCTTTTACTAAAGAGGGGCTTCCGTCTGGCCACTCTACCATAAAGGCCTGATTGGTGGAGTGCTGCAGAGATTGTTGTTCTTCTAGGAGATTCTCCCATCTCCACAGAGGAACTCTGGAGCTCTGTCAGTGTGACCAAGGCCCTTCTCCCCTGATTGCTCAGTTTGGCCGGGTGGCCAGCTCTAGGAAGAGTCTTGGTGGTTCCAAACTTCTTTCATTTAAGAATGATGGAGACCTCTGTGTCCTTGGGGACCTTCAATGCTGCAGAATTCTTTTGATACCCTCCCCAGATCTGTGCCTAGACACAATCCTGTCTCGGAGCTCAACGGACAGTTCCTTCAACCTCATGGCTTGGTTTTTGCTCTGACATGCACTGTCAACTGTGGGACTGTATATAGACAGGTGTGTGTCTTTCCAAATCATGTCCATTCAATTGAATTTACCGGTGGACTCCAATCAAGTTGTAGAAACATCTCAAGAATGATTAATGGAAACAGGATGCACCTGAGCTGAATTTCAGGTTTCATAGCAAAGGGTCTGAATACGTATGTAAATAAGGTATTTCTGGTTTTTATTTTTAATACATTTGATAAAATTTCTAAACCTGTTTACACTTTGTCATTATGGGGTATTGTGTGTAGATTGATGAGGGAAAATATTTTATTTAATCCATTTTAGAATAAGGCTTTAAAGTAACAAAATGTGGAAAAAGTCAAGGGGTCTGAATACTTTCCGAATGCACTGTAGAACCTTCCGTTCATTCCTATCTTTGAATGTTCTCATGAGCCTGTGGTGAGGTATTTTCTGTAATAACAGAGCTTTAGATTGTATCATTTTACATATTGCTATTTCTTAAAATTCACATTTACCGCAAACTTACGTGGGTAAAAGCCTTGTACAGGACAACTAGACGGCCATAAAAACCGTGACCCATCTCTGAATTCACCTCAGTCAGTGTCTGATATAATTTCTATCATGCTCTCGTGTTTGATCTGCTCGTCTCAGAAAATCATTGATATAAGTTTGAAAGAGGCCAGGAAAGGTTATGAGCAGTGTTCTGGTTATTGAGGAGATGCTATCCAGCTGGCAGACGGCAGACGGGGTCATGTAATGTTATCCTTTGTTAGACCGTCCTGATATCACAAGTTTACATCCGAAACGAGAGCGTAGCGGTTAGGATGGTGAATCAGGCTAGTGTAATATATTGCATAATCCCAAATTGCACTCTATTCCCTATATAGTGCACTACATTTGACCAGGTCCCATTGTCAGCAGCATACCACAATGCATCCAACTGTTGGCTTGCTTCTGATGCTAATCAGGGTTGGTTGTGGTTGGTACCTGGATGGGAAACCAGATGCTTCTGGAAGTGGTGTTGGAGGACGAGTAGGAGGTGCTCTTTCCTCTGATGTAAAAAAAAAAGTTAACTATTTCCCAATGCCCCAAGGGGTCATCGTCCTGTGTAGGGTGCTGTCTTTGGATGGAATGTTAAAAGGGTGTCCTGACTCTCTGTGGACACTAAAGATCCCATGCCATTTATTGTAAGAGTAGGGTTGTTGATGCTGCTGTCCTGGCTCAATTCCCAATCTGGCCCTCATATCATCATGGCCACCTAATCATTCCCAGCTTCCAATTGGCTCATTCTTCTCCCCTGTAACTATTCCCCAGGTCATTGCTGTAAATGAGAATATGTTCTCAGTCAACTTACCTGGTAAAATAAGGGTTAAATATAAACAAGGCTCTGGTCAAAAGTATTGCACTTTGAAGAGACTAGTGTGCCATGTGTGACTCATCCATAATGTGTGTCTTTGATTCCAGGTGAGGGACAGTCATCGGAGCAGCTCCAACTTCATACTATTCTCCCAAGAGCTCAGGAACAAAGACGAGTACAAACAGGTTATCTTCTCTGGATTCTGTAGGAAGGTATGACAACAACCAGGTCATTTTGTCTGGATTCTGTAGGAAGGTATGAAAACATAGCCTACTGTATTGTACTGCCAAGAGGAGTTTCAGTTGCTTCTGTCTCTCTCTCTCTCTGTCTCTCTGTCTCTCTGTCTCTCTGTCTCTCTGTCTCTCTGTCTCTCTGTCTCTCTGTCTCTCTGTCTCTCTGTCTCTCTCTCTGTCTCTCTCTCTGTCTCTCTCTCTGTCTCTCTCTCTGTCTCTCTCTCTGTCTCTCTCTCTGTCTCTCTCTCTGTCTCTCTCTCTGTCTCTCTCTCTGTCTCTCGCAGATGAACAGATTCAGTAAAAGCACAGACAGAGCTTTGCTGATCACAGACAAACATATCTACAAACTGGACCCCAAAAAACAGTTTAAAGTGTTGAAAAGACTGCCTCTAGAAGTGGTGAGTATACTCTTCAAGTGTGCCCCGTCCAGTGAAAGCCACCTTACTCCAGCCCTTGAGTTACCTCTTTACATCCACCTACATCCGTTGCCTTGGTATTACTTACAGACATGGGATGCGTCCAAAATTGCACTCTTTACCCTATATAGTGCACTACTTTTGACCAGGATCCACTATGTAGGGAATAGTGTGCCGTTTGGGATGTACTCATGATCAATGGCCTGTGTCTGTCTGTGTGAATTAGTGACCCCGGAACAGAGTTTGAGGGAAGCAGGGAGAGGGGAAAGCAGGGAGAGGGGAAAGCAGGGAGAGGGGAAAGCAGGGAGAGGGGAAAGCAGGGAGAGGGCGAAGGAAGGAGAATGGGAGGGGGAAGGAGGAAGAATGGGGGGGGGGGGGGAGTGAGGAATGGAGGGGGGAGGAGTGAGGGAAGGAGGGGGAGAGGAAAGGAGGGGGGAGGAGTGGGGGAAGGAGAGAAGGAGGGGGGAGGAAAGGCGGGAGAGTGGGAAGGAGGGGGGAGGAAAGGAGGGAGAGTGGGAAGAAGGGGGAGGAAAGGAGGGAGAGTGGGAAGGATGGGGGAGGAAACGAGGGGGAGGAGTGAGGGAGAGAGGAGATGAGAGGAGAGAAAAGGAGGAAGAGTGAGGGAAGGAGGGAGAGAGGAAAGGAGGGGTGAGGAGTGAGGGAAGGAGAGTGGACAGGAGGGAAGGAAGGAAGGAGAGAGGAAAGGAGCGGGAGGAGTGAGGGTAGGAGGGAGAGAGGAAAGGAGTGGGAGGAGTGAGGGTAGGAGGGAGGGAGGGAGGGAGAGAGGGAGGCAGACAGGAGAAAGTGTTAGGTGTCTGATTTACATTTCGTGGTCCTGATGATGGAGGGGAGCAGTAGGATGCTCCACAGATGTGTGTTGTGCTGCATTGACAGTCAGTCAGGGAGAGGGCCATGGTACTTACTGTACACACAGTGTGTTTTACTCTGAAGCTGTCCATGTTACAGAACACACTGTAGGTTTAGGTAACAAGGCAGTTAATTATACCGTATTACATAATGAGAGAACACAGCTGAACACCAGTTAGGATAGAACACAACAAACACAGCTGAACGCCAGTTAGGATAGAACACAACAAACACAGCTGAACACCAGTTAGGACAGAACACAACCAACACAGCTGAACACCAGTTAGGACAGAACACAACAAACACAGCTGAACGTCAGTTAGGATAGAACACACACAACACAGCTGAACGTCAGTTAGGATAGAACACAACAAACACAGCTGAACACCAGTTAGGATAGAACACAACCAACACAGCTGAACACCAGTTAGGATAGAACACAACAAACACAGCTGAACGTCAGTTAGGACAGAACACAACAAACACAGCTGAACACCAGTTAGGATAGAACACAACACAACACAGCTGAACACCAGTTAGGATAGAACACAACAAACACAGCTGAACGTCAGTTAGGATAGAACACAACAAACACAGCTGAACACCAGTTAGGATAGAACACAACACAACACAGCTGAACACCAGTTAGGATAGAACACAACACAACACAGCTGAACGTCAGTTAGGACAGAACACAACCAACACAGCTGAACGTCAGTTAGGATAGAACACAACAAACACAGCTGAACACCAGTTAGGATAGAACACAACAAACACAGCTGAACGTCAGTTAGGATAGAACACAACAAACACAGCTGAACACCAGTTAGGACAGAACACAACAAACACAGCTGAACGTCAGTTAGGATAGAACACAACAAACACAGCTGAACACCAGTTAGGATAGAACACAACAAACACAGCTGAACGTCAGTTAGGATAGAACACAACAAACACAGCTGAACACCAGTTAGGACAGAACCAAACAAACACAGCTGAACGTCAGTTAGGATAGAACACAACAAACACAGCTGAACACCAGTTAGGACAGAACACAACCAACACAGCTGAATACCAGTTAGGACAGAACACAACAAACACAGCTGAACACCAGTTAGAACAGAACACAACCAACACAGCTGAACACCAGTTAGGACAGAACACAACAAACACAGCTGAACACCAGTTAGAACAGAACACAACCAACACAGCTGAACACCAGTTAGGACAGAACACAACAAACACAGCTGAACACCAGTTAGGACAGAACACAACCAACACAGCTGAACACCAGTTAGGATAGAACACAACAAACACAGCTGAACACCAGTTAGGATAGAACACAACAAACACAGCTGAACGTCAGTTAGGATAGAACACAACAAACACAGCTGAACACCAGTTAGGATAGAACACAACAAACACAGCTGAACGTCAGTTAGTTAGGAGTTACGGCGTTATCCAGAGCAACATCACTTTGTTTTACTATAGTATGGTTTACTATAGTATGGCTGAAAAGTATGGTTTACTATAGTATGGCTGTAAAGTATGGTTTACTATAGTATGGCTGAAAAGTATGGTTTACTATAGTATGGCTGTAAAGTATGGTTTACTATAGTATGGCTGTAAAGTATGGTTTACTATAGTATGGCTGTAAAGTATGGTTTACTATAGTATGGCTGAAAAGTATGGTTTACTATAGTATGGCTGTAAAGTATGGTTTACTATAGTATGGCTGAAAAGTATGGTTTACTATAGTATGGCTGAAAAGTATGGTTTACTATAGTATGGCTGAAAAGTATGGTTTACTATAGTATGGCTGTAAAGTATGGTTTACTATAGTATGGCTGTAAAGTATGGTTTACTATAGTATGGCTGAAAAGTATGGTTTACTATAGTATGGCTGTAAAGTATGGTTTACTATAGTATGGCTGAAAAGTATGGTTTACTATAGTATGGCTGAAAAGTATGGTTTACTATAGTATGGCTGAAAAGTATGGTTTACTATAGTATGGCTGAAAAGTATGGTTTACTATAGTATGGCTGTAAAGTATGGTTTACTATAGTATGGCTGTAAAGTATGGTTTACTATAGTATGGCTGTAAAGTATGGTTTACTATAGTATGGCTGTAAAGTATGGTTTACTATAGTATGGCTGTAAAGTATGGTTAAGTACTATAAATCACTTTCAAATTTGAGTTTAATTTAGAATGTATGAATGACAGGATAGCTGAATACACATTTTGGTTTAAACTGAGAGTAGCTCACAACGGCTGTGTGATTCGCAACGTTACAGTGTAGTTACGGTGTAGTTACGGTGTAGTTACGGTGTAGTTACGGTGTAGTTACGGTGTAGTTACGGTGTAGTTACGGTGTGGTTACGGTGTGGTTACGGTGTGGTTACGGTGTGGTTACGGTGTGGTTACGGTGTGGTTACGGTGTGGTTACGGTGTGGTCACGGTGTGGTCACGGTGTGGTTACGGTGTAGTTACGGTGTGGTTACGGTGTGGTCACGGTGTGGTCACGGTGTGGTCACGGTGTGGTCACGGTGTGGTCACGGTGTGGTCACGGTGTGGTCACGGTGTGGTCACGGTGTAGTTACGGTGTGGTCACGGTGTGGTTACGGTGTGGTTACGGTGTAGTTACGGTGTGGTTACGGTGTGGTTACGGTGTGGTTACGGTGTAGTTACGGTGTGGTCACGGTGTAGTTACGGTGTGGTCACGGTGTGGTCACGGTGTGGTCACGGTGTGGTTACGGTGTGGTTACGGTGTGGTTACGGTGTGGTTACGGTGTGGTCACGGTGTGGTTACGGTGTGGTTACGGTGTGGTTACGGTGTGGTTACGGTGTGGTTACGGTGTGGTTACGGTGTGGTTACGGTGTGGTCACGGTGTGGTCACGGTGTGGTTACGGTGTGGTTACGGTGTAGTTACGGTGTGGTTACGGTGTGGTTACGGTGTGGTTACGGTGTAGTTGGTGTAGTTACGGTGTAGTTGGTGTAGTTACGGTGTAGTTGGTGTAGTTACAGTGTAGTTGGTGTAGTTACAGTGTAGCTGGTGTAGTTAGTGTAGCTGGTGTAGTTACAGTGTAGTTACAGTGTAGTTACAGTGTAGTTACAGTGTAGTTACAGTGTAGTTACAGTGTAGTTTGTGTAGTTAGTGTAGTTACAGTGTGGTTACAGTGTAGTTGGTGTAGTTACAGTGTAGTTGGTGTAGTTACAGTGTAGTTGGTGTAGTTACAGTGTAGCTGGTGTAGTTACAGTGTAGCTGGTGTAGTTACAGTGTAGCTGGTGTAGTTACAGTGTAGTTACAGTGTAGTTACAGTGTAGTTACAGTGTGGTTACAGTGTAGTTGGTGTAGTTACAGTGTATTTGGTGTAGTTACAGTGTAGTTGGTGTAGTTACAGTGTAGTTGGTGTAGTTACAGTGTAGCTGGTGTAGTTACAGTGTAGCTGGTGTAGTTACAGTGTAGCTGGTGTAGTTACAGTGTAGCTGGTGTAGTCACAGTGTAGTTGCAGTGTAGTTACAGTGTAGTTACAGTGTAGTTTGTGTAGTTACAGTGTAGTTACAGTGTAGTTTGTGTAGTCACAGTATAGTTACAGTATAGGTGTAGTTACAGTGTAGTTGGTGTAGTTACAGTGTAGTTGGTGCAGTCACAGTGTAGTTACAGTGTAGTTAGTGTTCTGCTAAAATAAAGGTGAAGTAAATATAACCAATAGTTGTCATGGTACCGTACAGTAACTCATCATGGCCTAGCATTGAAAGAGGCTGTAGGACTCAATCTCTATTATTATGACTCCCAACTACAGTATAGTACCACCTCATCACTGTTAATCATGACGCCCAACTACAGTATAGTACCACCTCATCACTGTTAATCATGACGCCCAACTACAGTATAGTACCACCTCATCACTGTTAATCATGACGCCCAACTACAGTATAGTACCACCTCATCACTGTTAATCATGACGCCCAACTACAGTATAGTACCACCTCATCACTGTTAATCATGACGCCCAACTACAGTATAGTACCACCTCATCCCTGTTAATCATGACGCCCAACTACAGTATAGTACCACCTCATCCCTGTTAATCATGACTCCCAACTACAGTATAGTACCACCTCATCCCTGTTAATCATGACTCCCAACTACAGTATAGTACCACCTCATCACTGTTAATCATGACGCCCAACTACAGTATAGTACCACCTCATCACTGTTAATCATGACGCCCAACTACAGTATAGTACCACCTCATCACTGTTAATCATGACTCCCAACTACAGTATAGTACCACCTCATCACTGTTAATCATGACGCCCAACTACAGTATAGTACCACCTCATCACTGTTAATCATGACGCCCAACTACAGTATAGTACCACCTCATCACTGTTAATCATGACTCCCAACTACAGTATAGTACCACCTCATCACTGTTAATCATGACGCCCAACTACAGTATAGTACCACCTCATCACTGTTAATCATGACGCCCAACTACAGTATAGTACCACCTCATCACTGTTAATCATGACGCCCAACTACAGTATAGTACCACCTCATCACTGTTAATCATGACGCCCAACTACAGTATAGTACCACCTCATCACTGTTAATCATGACGCCCAACTACAGTATAGTACCACCTCATCACTGTTAATCATGACGCCCAACTACAGTATAGTACCACCTCATCACTGTTAATCATGACGCCCAACTACAGTATAGTACCACCTCATCACTGTTAATCATGACGCCCAACTACAGTATAGTACCACCTCATCACTGTTAATCATGACGCCCAACTACAGTATAGTACCACCTCATCACTGTTAATCATGACGCCCAACTACAGTATAGTACCACCTCACCCCTGTTAATCATGACTCCCAACTACAGTATAGTACCACCTCATCACTGTTAATCATGACGCCCAACTACAGAATAGTACCACCTCATCCATCACTGTTCTGTACTTAGACTATGATATGATATTGTACTGTTATCCTCTGACCGGGACGAGGCTATTTAGTTCTGCACTATTCTGTGCTATGACTATTGCTGTGTCCCAAAAGGCAGCCGATTCCCTATAAACTGCACTACTTTTGACCAGAGCCCTATGGAGAACCATAAGGGAATAGGGTGCACACCTTGATGCCTCGCTGTGTGTTAAGGTATGACAGGGACTAGGTCAATGTAGCTCAGGGTCAGCCCTGTCCTATGTAGTGCAGGCTAGGACAGGGTATCGTAGCCCCATTGTTACAGGCCTGACACTACAAGGTCATAGGCAGAACAGTAACGTCTAGGCTGTTTGGTTGTAGGATTAACCTGTGTTATGTTATGTTTGTATTCATCCAGCCAGCTGTAAGCGGTTTAACACCAACTCTCTACATCTCTCTGTCTCTATCTCTGTCTCTGTCTCTCTCTCTCTGTCTCTCTCTCTCTGTCTCTCTCTCTCTGTCTCTCTCTCTCTGTCTCTCTCTCTCTGTCTCTCTCTCTCTGTCTCTCTCTCTCTGTCTCTCTCTCTCTGTCTCTCTCTCACTCTCTCTGTCTTTCTCTCACTCTCTCTGTCTTTCTCTCTCTCTCTCACTCTCACACACACACGTGTGTACACTTTCTCTCTCTCTGTGTCTGTTTAAATCTGACTGGGTCACTAATCATGACCTAATCTCCCCTAATACACACACACACACACACACACACACACACACACACACACACACCACACGTGCAGCATGGATAGAGAGAGTAAAGTACTAGACAGATATAAAACCCTGCAACTTACCCAGAATGCCGCAGCCCACCTGGTGTTCAACCTTCCTAAGTTCTCCCATGCCACCCCGCTCCTCCATAAACTCCACTAGCTTTCCAGTCGAAGCTCAAGAAGAACTGCCCCTCCCTACCTTCAGGCTACGCTCAAACCCTACACCCCAACCCAAGCACTCTGTTCTGTCACCTCTGGTCGCTTGGCTCTCCCACCCCTACGGGAGGGGAGCTCCTGCTCAACCCAGTCTTCTCTGTCCTGTGACTGTACCCAACGCGCTAACCGCTAGGCTACCTACTGCCATGAAGAGTGGAAACAGAAATTGAACCCTGGAAGGGAGTTATATACATGTGACTGTACCAGGAAGTGTTACCACTACACCACTGCTCTCTGTGCATGTGTGTGTGTGCCTGTGTGTGTGTGTGTGCCTGTGTGTGTGTGTGGATGCGTCTTAGTCTAAGTGTGTATGTGTGTGAGTGTGAACCGGAGTGTGTGTGTGTGTGTAGCTTACCCCCAATACCTCTTTCTACTCCCCCAGATGACAGGCCTGAGCGTCACTGCAGGCGTTGACCAGATGGTGGCGCTACACACTTCTTCCCAGGATGATATTCTTCTCTACATCCAGAGAGGGGAGCTGTGCCCCGACCAGGACCGCATCGGGGAGCTGGTGGGAACGCTCATCGACCACTTCACACGGTCAGTGGCCATGGTCAGGGGGTGTCGGGTTGGGTAAGACCAAGATGCACTGGGCTGGCCTGGTTAAGCATTCACCGTAGTTAGTGACGACGTGTTAGCATGGTCAAACCAGCCTGCACAAGGATTGAGACTGGGATTGGGTTAGCATGGTCAAACCAGCCTGAACAAGGATTGAGACTGGGATTGGGTGAGCATGGTCGAACCAACCTGCACAAGGATTGAGACTGGGATTGTGTTAGCATGGTCAAACCAGCCTGCACAAGGATTGAGACTGGGATTGTGTTAGCATGGTCGAACCAGCCTGAACAAGGATTGAGACTGGGCTTGTGTTAGCATGGTCAAACCAGCCTGAACAAGGATTGAGACTGGGTTTGGGTTGAGACTGCGATTGGTTTAGACTACAGCTCTTCCAGGGCTTTTCACACTAGCCAACTGTTTCAAGACAAGTTATACTGAACTGGCCTGGTTAGGCATTCACCATAGTTGCTGGAACCTGAAAAGCTGAAAAGGGCAATGTGTAAAGAAAATACCACAGTCAGCACGGTTTGGTTGGGGTCAGCAGGATAGCGTAAATGGGGTTGGGGTCAGCAGGATAGCGTAAATGGGGTTGGGGTCAGCAGGATAGCGTAAATGGGGTTGGGGTCAGCAGGATAGCGTAAATGGGGTTGGGGTCAGCAGGATAGCGTAAATGGGGTTGGGGTCAGCAGGATAGCGTAAATGGGGTTGGGGTCAGCAGGATAGCGTAAATGGGGTTGGGGTCAGCAGGATAGCGTAAATGGGGTTGGGGTCAGCAGGATAGCGTAAATGGGGTTGGGGTCAGCAGGATAGCGTAAATGGGGTTGGGGTCAGCAGGATAGCGTAAATGGGGTTGGGGTCAGCAGGATAGCGTAAATGGGGTTGGGGTCAGCAGGATAGCGTAAATGGGGTTGGGGTCAGCAGGATAGCGTAAATGGGGTTGGGGTCAGCAGGATAGCGTAAATGGGGTTGGGGTCAGCAGGATAGCGTAAATGGGGTTGGGGTCAGCAGGATAGCGTAAATGGGGTTGGGGTCAGCAGGATAGCGTAAATGGGGTTGGGGTCAGCAGGATAGCGTAAATGGGGTTGGGGTCAGCAGGATAGCGTAAATGGGGTTGGGGTCAGCAGGATAGCGTAAATGGGGTTGGGGTCAGCAGGATAGCGTAAATGGGGTTGGGGTCAGCAGGATAGCGTAAATGGGGTTGGGGTCAGCAGGATAGCGTAAATGGGGTTGGGGTCAGCAGGATAGCGTAAATGGGGTTGGGGTCAGCAGGATAGCGTAAATGGGGTTGGGGTCAGCAGGATAGCGTAAATGGGGTTGGGGTCAGCAGGATAGCGTAAATGGGGTTGGGGTCAGCAGGATAGCGTAAATGGGGTTGGGGTCAGCAGGATAGCGTAAATGGGGTTGGGGTCAGCAGGATAGCGTAAATGGGGTTGGGGTCAGCAGGATAGCGTAAATGGGGTTGGGGTCAGCAGGATAGCGTAAATGGGGTTGGGGTCAGCAGGATAGCGTAAATGGGGTTGGGGTCAGCAGGATAGCGTAAATGGGGTTGGGGTCAGCAGGATAGCGTAAATGGGGTTGGGGTCAGCAGGATAGCGTAAATGGGGTTGGGGTCAGCAGGATAGCGTAAATGGGGTTGGGGTCAGCAGGATAGCGTAAATGGGGTTGGGGTCAGCAGGATAGCGTAAATGGGGTTGGGGTCAGCAGGATAGCGTAAATGGGGTTGGGGTCAGCAGGATAGCGTAAATGGGGTTGGGGTCAGCAGGATAGCGTAAATGGGGTTGGGGTCAGCAGGATAGCGTAAATGGGGTTGGGGTCAGCAGGATAGCGTAAATGGGGTTGGGGTCAGCAGGATAGCGTAAATGGGGTTGGGGTCAGCAGGATAGCGTAAATGGGGTTGGGGTCAGCAGGATAGCGTAAATGGGGTTGGGGTCAGCAGGATAGCGTAAATGGGGTTGGGGTCAGCAGGATAGCGTAAATGGGGTTGGGGTCAGCAGGATAGCGTAAATGGGGTTGGGGTCAGCAGGATAGCGTAAATGGGGTTGGGGTCAGCAGGATAGCGTAAATGGGGTTGGGGTCAGCAGGATAGCGTAAATGGGGTTGGGGTCAGCAGGATAGCGTAAATGGGGTTGGGGTCAGCAGGATAGCGTAAATGGGGTTGGGGTCAGCAGGATAGCGTAAATGGGGTTGGGGTCAGCAGGATAGCGTAAATGGGGTTGGGGTCAGCAGGATAGCGTAAATGGGGTTGGGGTCAGCAGGATAGCGTAAATGGGGTTGGGGTCAGCAGGATAGCGTAAATGGGGTTGGGGTCAGCAGGATAGCGTAAATGGGGTTGGGGTCAGCAGGATAGCGTAAATGGGGTATCAATGTCGAACTTAATTAAAAACTTTTCTCGGGGGCCTCCCGAGTCTAAGGCACTGCATTGCGGCAAGTAGCCTAGTGGTTAGAGTGTTGGGCCAGTAACCGAAAGGTTGCTGGATTGAATCCCAGAGCTGACAAGGTAAAAATCTGTCCTTCTGCCCCTGAACAAGGCAGTTAACCCACTCTTCCTAGGCCGTCATTGTAAATAAGAACTTGTTCTTAACTGACTTGTTTAGTTAAATAAAGGTAAAAATAATAATAAAATATATTGCAGTGCTTGAGGTGTCACTACAGACCCGGGTTTGATCCTAGGCTGTGTCACAGCTGGCTGTGACTGGGAGGTACATGAGGTGGCGCACAATTGGCCCAGCGTCGTCAGGGTTAGGGGAAGGTTTGTTTGGGCGCCTGCAAGCTGACCTCGGTCAACAGGTGTACAGTGTTTCCTCCGACCCATCGGTGAGGCTGGCTTCCAGGTTAAGTGAGCAGTGTGTCAAGAAGCAGTGCGGCTTGGCAGGGTCGTGTTTCGGATGGACGCATGGCTTTTGACCTTCGCTTCTCCCGAGTCCGTAGGGGAGTTGCAGCGATGGAACAAGACTGTAACTACCAATTGGATATCACGAAATTGGGAGAAAAAAGGGGTAAAATAATATACTTTATATAAATAATAATAATATACTTTATAACTGTATTCTAAAGTTTATTTTGATAAGTCTGAATCTGATGTCTGATTCATAATGGCATTTATCTCTGTCATAGTTCTGAATCAGATTCATGGCATTAATCACTGCCATATTTAAATGTATAATCATTTGTTATTGTCAGACTGATTTTCATGGCCCTCCAGTGTTCAGGTCGTGTTTAGGATCAGTTTTCCCTCTCCCAATCCTATCTTGAACCAAAACTGACCTCAGATCAGCGGCTAGGGCCAACATCACCCTGCACCCCAACAGGCAGTTTTGAAACCAGGCCAGCAGTCTCTCCACTAAGCCTCTGGTCTTCCAGCAGTCTCTCCACTAAGCCTCTGGTCTTCCAGCAGTCTCTCCACTAAGCCTCTGGTCTTCCAGCAGTCTCTCCACTAAGCCTCTGGTCTTCCAGCAGTCTCTCCACTAAGCCTCTGGTCTTCCAGCAGTCTCTCCACTAAGCCTCTGGTCTTCCAGCAGTCTCTCCACTAAGCCTCTGGTCTTCCAGCAGTCTTTCCACTAAGCCTCTGGTCTTCCAGCAGTCTCTCCACTAAGTCTCTGGTCTTCCAGCAGTCTCTCCACTAAGCCTCTGGTCTTCCAGCAGTCTTTCCACTAAGTCTCTGGTCTTCCAGCAGTCTCTCCACTAAGCCTCTGGTCTTCCAGCAGTCTCTCCACTAAGCCTCTGGTCTTCCAGCAGTCTCTCCACTAAGCCTCTGGTCTTCCAGCAGTCTCTCCACTAAGCCTCTGGTCTTCCAGCAGTCTTTCCACTAAGCCTCTGGTCTTCCAGCAGTCTCTCCACTAAGCCTCTGGTCTTCCAGCAGTCTCTCCACTAAGCCTCTGGTCTTCCAGCAGTCTCTCCACTAAGCCTCTGGTCTTCCAGCAGTCTCTCCACTAAGCCTCTGGTCTTCCAGCAGTCTCTCCACTAAGCCTCTGGTCTTCCAGCAGTCTCTCCACTAAGCCTCTGGTCTTCCAGCAGTCTCTCCACTAAGCCTAGGGTCTTCCAGCAGTCTCTCCACTAAGCCTCTGGTCTTCCAGCAGTCTCTAGCAGCACCCATCCCAAAATGATTGGATTCCTAAATCTTAATTTTCAAATCCAGTCAGGGCCATACTGACTTAGTTACTTAAGGGATTGGACCCTTTTTTTCAATATTCGCCTAAAATTACATACCCAAATCGTACTGCCTGTAGCTCAGGACCTGAAGCAAGGATATGCATATTATTGATACCATTTGAAAGGAAACACTTTGACGTTTGTGGAAATGTGTATATTAATGTATGAGAATATAACACATTACATCTGGTAAAAGACAACAGAAGAAAAAAATAAGTATATCTTCTTTTTTCATCTTTGAAATGCAAGAGAAAGGCCAATATATGACTTAGGAATCTAGGCGCAATTTAGATTTTGGCCAATAGATGGCAGTGTACGTGCAACGTTTTAAACTAATCCAATGAACCATTGCATTTCTGTTCAAAATGTTGTATCAAGACTGCCCAAATGTGCCTAATTGGTTTATTAATACATTTTCAAGTTCATAACTGTACACTCTCCTCAAACAATAGCATGGTATTCGTTCACTGTAATAGCTACTGTAAATTGGACAGTGCCGTTAGATTAAGAAGAAGTCAAGCTTTCTGCCCATATCAGATATGTCTATGTCATGGGAAATGTTCTTGTTACTTAAAATGTCATGCTAATCACATTAGTGCACGTTAGCTCAACCGTCCCGTGGGGGGGGGCACCACCGATCCCGTAGAGGTTCAAAACACCAGAGACCTTACTCCTACTTCTTCTCATTGTCATGTGAAATGTTAGTTTTCAGTGCCAACATCTGAATCGACATTTACAACTGTCCAAATATCACCTCATGTACTTTAGTTACAAATTCCTCATGTCCCATTAGCCCATGATTATCAGTCATGTGTTTTTAACGTCACACATACTGTACGGCAGGTCTGTGTGGGATACAGGATCAGTCTTGTCTGTGCAGCAGCCTGCCACCTCATTAATGTACTGGTATCCAGACCCCCTGGGGAGAGAATTATAGGACCACAGTCAGCTGGTCAGAAGCTGTACCAGGCTGTGTTTTGGGGGATTTTTATGTGTGTGTGTGTGTGTGTCTGTGCGTTTGTGTGTGTTTTTAATGAGAGACACGCTCCTGGTGGTGTCTATGGGTCTGGGTTTGTGTTGGGGGAGGGAGTCGGTCAGTCAGTGACACGGGGGCCCACACAAAGCAGCTGTGTGTCTCTTGCTGCTGATCGAAGCAGCAAGAGTCGAAGGGAGAGTTAGAGCGGGTGCCATTGAGAAAGGATAATCAGTGTGCTGGTCCATCTGCCTGCGTGACCCCTGTGTGCCTTTGTTTCCCACCATCTAGGGGTCATGATCCCTACAGGTTCTCATCAAAAGAGAGAATTGGAGACTTTGAGTCGAGGGCTTGGGGGGTTGCCGACTACAGAAGTGTGTGTGTGAGGGGGTGAGTGTGTGTGTGTGAGGGGGTGAGTGTGTGTGAGCATGTGCGAGGGGGAGGAGCAGAACGGCAGATGACAATACAAACAAGTTATTTTTCCACTCCCTCTCGCTCTTTTTTCATCAATCCCTTCTGCCAGGAAGTCAGTCCCAAGACCACTAGAGTCATCCCCCAGTCAGGCCTCTTCTCACGTGGCTGTGGAGAAAGGTTTGGTCTGAGAGTGAGTCATTGGAGCAATTGTGTTACCAGTCTGCTTCTCTCTGCCCCGAGACAAACATTGATGCTTATTATGTAGTGTGTGTGTGTGTGTGTGTGTGTGTGTGTGTGTGTGTGTCTCAGTGAGAGAGTAGAGCTGTTTCAATCTGGGTCAATGTCATCAGTATTAGGGAAACCAGGTGAATTCTCTATGAATTCTCCAATGAAGACAGGCTGTCTGGTTCCCTGTCTTCTTACATCCCCCTCTCTTCCTCTCTACAGAGCACATTCCCCCTCTTCCCTCTCTCTTCCTCCTGCATCCCATCTCTCTCTCTCAATTCAATTCAAGGGGCTTTATTAGCATGGGAAACCTATGTTAACATTGCCAAAGCAAGTGAAGTAGATAATATGCAAAAGTGAAGTCTCTCTGTCTCTCTGTCTGTCTGTCTGTCTGTCTGTCTGTCTGTCTCTCTCTCTCTCTCTCTCTGTGTCTCTCTCTCTGTCTCTCTGTGTCTCTCTCTCTGTCTCTCTGTGTCTCTCTCTCTGTCTCTCTGTGTCTCTCTCTCTGTCTCTCTGTGTCTCTCTCTCTGTCTCTCTGTGTCTCTCTCTCTGTCTCTCTGTGTCTCTTTCTCTGTCTCTCTGTGTCTCTCTCTCTGTCTCTCTGTGTCTCTCTCTCTGTCTCTCTGTCTCTCTGTCTCTCTGTCTCTCTGTCTCTCTGTCTCTCTGTCTCTCTGTCTCTGTCTCTGTCTCTGTCTCTGTCTCTGTCTCTGTCTCTCTCTCTCTCTGACATGTGAATAGTTAGCGCGTGTGTGTATTGGGGGGTTTAGATCCCCCTGCGGAGACAGCTGGGAGTGCGTTACAGGACAAGGACTGAGGGTTGGAGAGTAACGGTTTAGTCAGCCCATGACCTGAAACATTGAGAGGATTATTCCTTCTGTCTTCCTTCTTCTGCCCTCCTTCGCTCTCTCGCTCTTCAGAAGACGTTTTGACCTTATCTGACCCTGGTCAAAAGCAGTGTCAGTGGTAGACCACAGACCTAAACGGTTATGCGTCTCTCCGCTCTTTTCTAAACTCGTTTTAGGTCGTGAAAGGCATCATCCTATCCTGAAATAGCCTGTTCTTCCTTCTCCCTCAGTGGGTGTCCTTGATACACTTCTGTTCTTGTTGAGAGAGGCGAGCCATGGCCCTCCCTGCCACGGAAATGGGGGCAGTTCTGTCTCTGTCTCTCTCTGTCTCTCTCTCAACCCTAGGACTTGTCCACATGCAGGGTTGATCCTTAAAATCACATATCAAGTACGAGAACTGTGAAAAACTTCTCACACACTCCTCCTCTCCTCCATGGATTAACAGGAGTAGAAAAGTTAAGTCATAATTTGTCAGTCATTTCTAAAATCTAAAAGGGAGTGTGCCTATTCTGAAAGGAGATTCCAAAGTTTTATTTAGTCAATAGACTGAGATTTATCAATGGAACTTAAATACCCTTGGTGGAATAGTTTCAACTAAAGATATATATTTTTAAAACAAGGAGGTGAGAGAGAGCGACCGAACCAGCTCTGCCATCTTTCCATGAGGATGTTTTCACATGTTCACATCAAACAGTTCAGCTGCATTTCACACAGACATTCTGACCGCAGCAGCAGCTCCTAGGAAGCTACCACGGCCCAGTTCATTCCTGGTATCCTAGTCGGACAGCAGACGTTCTGACCGCAGCAGCTCCTAGGAAGCTACCACGGCCCAGTTCATTCCTGGTAGCCTAGTCGGACAGCGGACATTCTGACCACACCGCAGCAGCTCCTAGGAAGCTACCACGGCCCAGTTCATTCCTGGTATCCTAGTCGGACAGCGGACATTCTGACCACACCGCAGCAGCTCCTAGGAAGCTACCACGGCCCAGTTCATTCCTGGTAGTCTAATATCATCGTCAATCTGACTGTTGCAGTGCGACACTCTCTATATTCCCTCTCTCTGATTGACTTGAGTAGTGAGGTAAGCTGCTCGTGTGCGCGCGTGCGTGCGTGCGTGCGATGTTCTACGGCGTCCAAGACTCCATTAATCGGATCCAAGAAAATGATTGAAGCTAATGCTATTACTCACCGCGGTATGGGGCACATATTTATGGTTCAACCTATCATGTAACAGCACACCTAACTGGTATACACGTTTGAATCCGTGCTCGCACAACATGTGCTGTTTCTGCTGCTGAGTCCTTGTTTTTGCTCCTCAGAATACATCCTCCAATGTACCCGGTAGCAGCACAGCTAACAGGTATAAACACCACACATGTGGTGTTTTTGCTCTAACCTACATGAGTCATTGTTTTTCTCCCAGAATGCACCCTGATGAGACTCCAGATGCAGGGGCCAGCTGGTTGAGATTGGTCTTTGTTGGTGGTGATGGTGATGACGACAACGCTACATCAGGGTGCGGTTTGGCCAGTCTGGTCCTCCATGCCAAAACAAGCCCCCTGCCCATCCGCTACCCAATTCAATTGAGTCCATGTGTTGAGATGGGCCTCTGGTGCTGGTATTGATGTCACAGTGCTACATCAGTGGGTGGTTGGTTGGAGGGCTGTCTGGCCAATGGCCATCCATGTCTTAACAAGCCCCCTGGCCCATCCTTTGCCCAGTCTAACACCCAAATAGCATCCTCTTCCTACCCACCCTTCACTGCCCTCTCTGTAGAGGCCGCAGATGCTGCCGTTGCCCCAGCGATGTTTGCCAGGCAGCTGAGGAGGAAGTGTGAATTTAGATTGCAGGCGGAATCATGGGCTTTGGGGCGGGCGGCTTTGGGGCGGACAGCTTTGGGACATGCACTGCAGCCTCAATTAGCCTAGCTAGCCAACGTTAGCAAGCTTAACTAGCTTCTCCTGGTTTGATACAGTCAAGAGGTACTACATAATCGTATTGGATGATAAAAAACCTAGCTATGGTAGCTACTAGTAATGAGTCGGCTTGGTTGGTTGGTTGCTGTGTCTCATATCTCCCTCCCTGCTCCCCATGCCACTCACAGTACGGCCCATCCCCCTCCTGTTAGAGCAACACACATCTCCCTCCCTGCTCCCCATGTCACTCGCTCACAGTACGGCCCATCCCCCTCCTGGTAGAGCAACACACATCTCCCTCCCTGCTCCCCATGTCACTCGCTCACAGTACGGCCCATCCCCCTCCTGGTAGAGCAACACACATCTCCCTCCCTGCTCCCCATGTCACTCGCTCACAGTACGGCCCATCCCCCTCCTGGTAGAGCAACACACATCTCCCTCCCTGCTCCCCATGCCACTCACAGTACGGCCCATCCCCCTCCTGGTAGAGCGGCACATTTCTCCCTTCCCTCGTGCTTTAACAGCTCCAGTCAATAAAGTAGCTTAAAAAAAAATTCTGCTGCTTCCCCCACTTCGATCGGATCGGGTCTAATTGTCCTCGGGTCCTGGTGGAAAAGCCCCAGGTCCATTTCGGTATGGGTCCAACTTTTTGGACCCATGAAGACCTCTAGTGCGAATTAGTTGTTTTACCACTCTGGTACTATGGTGTGAATGAGTTGTTTTACCACTGTGGAACTGTGGTGTGAATGAGTTGCTGTGCTACTCTGTACTGAGGTGTTAAACATGTCCTAGGCTCCACACTGGGCCTGTTTCTCACCTGTGAAAGTAAATCTCTGAAGAACAAGAAGTAGAGAGCGTAGTTCCATGAGATAAAGACATGATGAATTGAGGAACAGTCTGGGTCTTTAGTGGTCCGGTAAACAACCATCATTCATCTTTCAAACACTCAGGAGATTTCTGTCCAAAAATATGTCCATCCATGACCTCGTCATCCAGCTTTAAATGACTCTTCCATCCATGACCTCTTGCATCCAGCTTTAAATGACTCTTAGAGGTAGAGGGCCTGACCTGTCTCTCATGGTGGGAGAGTTGGCTAGGTAGAGGGCCTGACCTGTCTCTCATGGTGGGAGAGTTGGCTAGATAGAGGGCCTGTCTCTCATGGTGGAATAGTTGGCTAGATAGAGGGCCTGTCTCTCATGGTGGAATAGTTGGCTAGATAGAGGGGTCGACCGACTGACAGATATGCTGTTTGATCCCCTTCTGACGGCCAATTATACCTGCCTGGATGAAGGGAGGGAGAGAGGGATGAGGGGAGAGTGAGTGAGGGAGAGAGTGATGAAGGGAGAGTGAGTGAAAGAAGGGAGGGATGAGGGGAGAGTGTGAAGGGAGGGGAGAGGAATGATGAGAGAGTGGGTGGAGGGAGGGAGAGGGATGAGGGGAGTGTGTGAAGGGAGGGAGCGGGGGAAGGGATAGAGGGATGAGGGGATTATGTGTAGGGAGGGAGAGTAGGGAGGGAGAGGGATGAAGGAGTGTGGAGGGAGGGAGAGAGGAATGAGGGGAGGGAGCGGGGGAGGGATAGAGGGATGAGGGGAGCGTGTGAAGGAGGGAGACGGATGAGGGAATAGAGTGACAGGAGAGAGAGGGATGAGGGGGAGAGAGTGAATGGCGGGAGGGAGGGAGAGAAGGATGAGGGGAGGGAGAGAGGGATGAGTGGAGAGAGAGAGAAGGGAGGGAGAGAGGGATGAGTGGAGAGAGAGAAGGGAGGGAGAGAGGGATGAGGGGGAGAGTGTGAATGGCGGAGGGAGGGAGAGAAGGATGAGGGGAGTGTGTGAAGGGAGGGAGCGGGGGAAGGGATAGAGGGATGAGGGGAGCGTGTGAAGGAGGGAGACGGATGAGGGAATAGAGTGACAGGAGAGAGAGGGATGAGGGGGGAGAGAGTGAATGGCGGGAGGGAGGGAGAGAAGGATGAGGGGAGGGAGAGAGGGATGAGTGGAGAGAGAGAGAAGGGAGGGAGAGAGGGATGAGTGGAGAGAGAGAAGGGAGGGAGAGAGGGATGAGGGGGAGAGTGTGAATGGCGGAGGGAGGGAGAGAAGGATGAGGGGAGTGTGTGAAGGGAGGGAGCGGGGGAAGGGATAGAGGGATGAGGGGAGCGTGTGAAGGAGGGAGACGGATGAGGGAATAGAGTGACAGGAGAGAGAGGGATGAGGGGGGAGAGAGTGAATGGCGGGAGGGAGGGAGAGAAGGATGAGGGGAGGGAGAGAGGGATGAGTGGAGAGAGAGAGAAGGGAGGGAGAGAGGGATGAGTGGAGAGAGAGAAGGGAGGGAGAGAGGGATGAGGGGGAGAGTGTGAATGGCGGAGGGAGGGAGAGAAGGATGAGGGGAGAATGATGAGGGGGAGAGAGAAGGGAGGGAGAGAGGGATGAGGGGGAGAGAGAAGGGAGGGAGAGAGGGATGAGGGAGGGATAGAGGGATGAGGGGGAGAGAGGGATGAGGGGGAGAGAGGGATGAGGGGAGAGAGGGATGAGGGGGAGAGAGGGATGAGGGGGAGAGAGGGATGAGGGGGAGAGAGAAGGGAGGGAGAGAGGGATGAGGGGGATGAGGGGGAGAGAAGGGAGGGAGAGAGGGATGAGGGGAGGGAGGGAGAGAGGGATGAGGGGGAGAGTGTGAATGTCAGTTTAGTGAGTTTTCATTCTTTGGTATGAGTTTGTTCTCATTTTTATCTTATTTAAACCATTCAACCACAAAGCAACATACTTGTATTTCTGGGGCACACTCTTTTAACACCCCATGGACACATTGCTATAAATAATCTTGCCTGCCATGGTTTTCTTCACAGACAGATAGTGTTACAGCAAGTGCTATGAGGTAGATGCTGCTAGGTAGGTTTCTTTGCAATTTGTCACAGAGAAAGCACTGGCTGGAATGCATATAGAGAAATTACAGGGGAAATTACTCTGTTTTAGAGAAAGTGTCTGTAGGGCAGGCATCGTGGTGACTCAGTAAGGAACCCAGACAGCCGCTGAGCCCCCTGGTAGTGAGCTGAGTCTTCAGGACCTGGTCGTGTAGTCATCAGGCTGTTCTGGAGTCTGTTGTTGTTAATATTAGGAGTAGCAGTCATCACAGTTGCAGCCCAGATCCCATCAAATTATTCACAAAGAGTCTCAGAGTAGGAGTGTTGATCTAGGATCAGTTTTGCCGTAATGAATAAGATTGCATGGACATGGGTTCCTGATCCTACTCTTAGATGCCGTGTGAATATGTGCCTTGATACTGTGAGGTGATCTGAGAGCGCCTCTAACAGGCAGATAACTACTAACCACTAACTACTAACCCATTGATACTGTGAGGTGATCTGAGAGCCCCTCTAACAGGCAGCTAACTACTAACTACTAACCCATTGATACTGTGAGGTGATCTGAGAGCCCCTCTAACAGGCAGCTAACTACTAACTACTAACCCATTGATACTGTGAGGTGATCTGAGAGCCCCTCTAACAGGCAGCTAACTACTAAGCCATTGATACTGTGAGGTGATCTGAGAGCCCCTCTAACAGGCAGCAAACTACTAACTACTAACCCATTGATACTGTGAGGTGATCTTAGAGCCCCTGTAACAGGCAGCTAACTACTAACTACTAACTACTAACCCATTGATACTGTGAGGTGATCTGAGAGCCCCTCTAACAGGCAGCTAACTACTAACTACTAAGCCATTGATACTGTGAGGTGATCTGAGAGCCCCTCTAACAGGCAGCTAACTACTAACTACTAACCCATTGATACTGTGAGGTGATCTTAGAGCCCCTGTAACAGGCAGCTAACTACTAACTACTAACTACTAACCCATTGATACTGTGAGGTGATCTTAGAGCCCCTGTAACAGGCAGCTAACTACTAACTACTAACTACTAACCCATTGATACTGTGAGGTGATCTGAGAGCCCCTCTAACAGGCAGCTAACTACTAACTACTAACCCATTGATACTGTGAGGTGATCTGAGAGCCCCTCTAACAGGCAGCAAACTACTAACTACTAACTACTAACCCATTGATACTGTGAGGTGATCTGAGAGCCCCTCTAACAGGCAGCTAACTACTAACTACTAAGCCATTGATACTGTGAGGTGATCTGAGAGCCCCTCTAACAGGCAGCTAACTACTAACTACTAACCCATTGATACTGTGAGGTGATCTGAGAGCCCCTCTAACAGGCAGCAAACTACTAACTACTAACCCATTGATACTGTGAGGTGATCTGAGAGCCCCTCTAACAGGCAGCTAACTACTAACTACTAACCCATTGATACTGTGAGGTGATCTGAGAGCCCCTCTAACAGGCAGCTAACTACTAACTACTAAGCCATTGATACTGTGAGGTGATCTGAGAGCCCCTCTAACAGGCAGCTAACTACTAACTACTAACCCATTGATACTGTGAGGTGATCTTAGAGCCCCTGTAACAGGCAGCTAACTACTAACTACTAACCCATTGATACTGTGAGGTGATCTTAGAGCCCCTGTAACAGGCAGCTAACTACTAACTACTAACTACTAACCCATTGATACTGTGAGGTGATCTTAGAGCCCCTGTAACAGGCAGCTAACTACTAACTACTAACTACTAACCCATTGATACTGTGAGGTGATCTGAGAGCCCCTCTAACAGGCAGCTAACTACTAACTACTAACTACTAACCCATTGATACTGTGAGGTGATCTGAGAGCCCCTCTAACAGGCAGCTAACTACTAACTACCCATTGATATTGTTTGGATGTTCTCATCTCTGTTACCCTGATATGACTAGATATGTACTGTATGGTGAGGAATCATTGTCATGCTGTTTTCATAGGAAAAGGTGCATGGCAATGTGTGAATCAAATGAATATGATGTGTTCTCAAAACACAAGGTGTAGTTAGCCTGGTCCTGGATCTGTTTGTGCTGTCTTGCCAACTGGGACCAGGCTACAGTGTTGACCCTGCTGTCACGCGTACTCCCTCTCTCCAGCGCTCAACGTTGCTGGTCTACTAATCACCTGCCCCGGCAACCGTCATTACACACACCTGGTTCCCATCATTACACACACCTGGTTCCCATCATTACACACACCTGGTTCCCATCATTACACACACCTGGTTCCCATCATTACACACACCTAGACTTCATCATTACACACACCTAGACTTCATCATTACACACACCTGGATGTCATCATTACACACACCTGGATGTCATCATTACACACACCTGGTCCCCATCATTACACACACCTGGACTTCATCATTACACACACCTGGATGTCATCATTACACACACCTGGATGTCATCATTACACACACCTGGTCCCCATTATTATTCACACCTGGACTTCATCATCACCTTGATTACCTTCCCTTTATTTAGCCCTCAGTAGCCTCAGTCATCAGGCAGTATTGGTTTGTTTTCATGTTCAGTACGCGGCTCCAGTTTTTTTTTCTCCCATTTGCCTTGCATCTTTGTTATTAAACTCTCCTTCTGCACCTGCTTCCTGACTCCCTGTGTATACATGATACCTGCAGAAAGCTTTTCCACCCTTCTGGACTTGTGTTAAATGATGTGTTACCTTGTCAGGTAAAGTTGTATTGGTTTGTTTCATAAGACTTTGATTTCCATAGATGTTTTGTTTGTCAGCGACGTGATGTAATATCTTAAATTGTTTAAGAAAGGCTTGGTTTGGGCCAACAATGATGATAATAATGACCACCTCGATTCAGTCTTAGGTAGCAAAATGTTTTTTTTTTTTTACATTGGATAAAAGTAGAGACAGATTGAAAATGCACTGCAGTTGAGGAACAATGGGAAAGTAATTCTGCTTTGAAAGTTGATAAACTTTTGAGAAAACCTACTTGAGAGCTTTGCTTTGTCTACACCCGTTCAGCATTGTTCACACCCTCTTAAGCCTTAGTCCCACCCATCTCTTTAAGGATTCACATGTGAGGCCATGTGGTAAACAAATGCTATATCACATAAAATCAACATTTATTTGTCACATGCACAGGATACAGAAGGTGTAAACGGTACAGTTATAGTACTGGCATAGTAGCAATGTCAAAAACAAAGTGTTCAGATAACAATCAAATATTTATAAAATATTTTTATTTGATTACGGTTACCCGACACACTTGTCTACATTGATGGGTCATGTGAAGGAAATGCTATAACCACCCCTCAGCCACATCTAGCTAAGTGGACGAGTCACTATTGTCTAGACATCTACACATGTTCATGAAATGCAATAGATGTCCGTAAACACCCCCCAGACACACCTGGCGAATTTGATGGGTCATGTAATAATCCGGCCGAAGTGGAGTCTTTTGTTTAGACGTCTAGCTAGCTAAACAATGAACTGGCATGACCCCAACTCAACCTACTACCAATCTGCAGGTAGCTAAATCTAACCAACTAGGTTCAATGTTAACTAGCTAATATCAGGCTATAACATGCAATGCAAATGGTTTTCTGATTCTAATAATATTACTACACAGATCATACATGTAATGTTAGCTAGCAAGCCAGCAACCCAACGTTTGCTAGCTAACTAACAGTATGCTTGAATTTGCAATAAAATGACTTTCTGACAAAATTAGAAACTTATCTGGAAAATGTAGCTAGACTCTTACCCGTATACATGGATGAAGGTGTCCCGGCAGACTGGAACCATTTAACTCAGCTTTGTTTGTAGCTAAATCTTGTTTGGCCAGCTTCGTGTCAAGTCACTCCGGTTCACACTAACCATGGCGTGTGCAAAAAGTAGCCAATCACTTTTTCCTACTGATCTGTCGATAGCGCCTGCTAAATTCAGGGCATCAATGTTATTGAGAAAAGTAGCAATGCTTTTGTAGTTCTCAATGGCTAACTTTCAAATGTTAAAACGGCGTGGTAGAAAGGACTGTCAACACATACTGAGCAGCTCACGTTACAGACAGAAGCATGCTACATGGCAGACCAATCAGAACTCATCTCCCGGCATGTCCAGCCCATACATTATCTTAGCCAATCATGGCTAGTGGGAAGGTTCCTGTGTTTCTCCATGACTAAACCAACTAGGCTTGTAATTTAATTATTTTTATTTCTATTTATGGATGGAACACAAGTTTGTTATTAAAACTTCTTCGGGATCGGTGTCCCTTCCACGAGACGGTTGAGCTAACGTAGGCTAATGCGATTAGCATGAAGTTGTAAGTAACAAGAAAAGTTCCAAGGACATAGACATATCTGATATGTGCAGAAAGCTTAAATTATTGTTAATCTAACTGCACTGTCCAGTTTACAGTAGCTATTACAATGAAATAATACCATGCTATTGTTTGAGGAGAGTGCATAAAGTTATTAATAAATATATTAGGCACATTTGGGCAGTCTTGATACAACATTTTTAACAGAAATGCACTGGTTTATTGGATCAGTCTAAAACTTTGCACTGCCATCTAGTGGACAAAATCTAAATTGCACCTGGGCTGGAATAATACATTATGGCCTTTCTCTTGCATTTCAAAGCTGATGGTACAAATAAAATACAACGGTTGGTTTCTTCTTTGTATTATCTTTTACCAGATCTATTCTGTTATATTCTCCTACATTCCTTTCACATTTCCACAAAGTTCAAAGTGTTTTCTTTCAAATGGTTCCAAGAATATGCATATCCTTGCTTCAGGGCCTGAGTTACAGGCAGTTAGATTTGGGTATGTCATTTTAGGCAAATATTGAAAAAAAGGGTGTATCCTTAAGGCACATGAAAGTTCACATGTTCCAGAAGGCATTTCTGCTATAAAAAAATAAAGCATTTTGATTAGTGACGTGTAGTACGCCTAGTTTCCTGAAGCGAGTCACATGTAGACACACACATATACACAACTAACACTAACCCTAACACACACAACACTAACCCTAACACTAAACCCTCTAGAAATAACCTTTTTCCTTATGGCGACTAACATAATGTCCCCAGTTGGTTAAATGTTAGGTTACTATTAAGTATAGATACACACACACACACACACACACACACACACCCTTGCAGCACTAACACTGTAACATTGTGTGGCAGGAGCCAGAGCAGATACATACACCCAGCCACAGCCCAGCACTAAATGGCCTCATAGTTCTCCATAATGGAGACAATGGAGGCATATGTTCACATCGGATTATCACACTCCAAAAGCATAGAGGATATGACAGGGGAAAGGGAGGGAGGGGACAAAATTAAGGGGCTGAGATAGAGACGTGGTCCTCAGGCCCCTCCAGGTCTGCGTCCAAAACAGCACCCTATTCCCTATAAAGTGGACTATTTTTGACTAGAGCCCCGTGGACCCTGATCAAAAGTACTGCAAGGTAGGGAGTAGGCTGCCATTGGAGACGCAGCCCAGGAGTTGCTGCTGCGCCCCAGTTCTGTCGGCGGGAGATTCCACAAGGATGAATAATTGGGCTACAGCATTACGAGGTCTTCTTGGCAGATGGTGGAGCCGAGAACATCACCCTATTTATGAACCAGACCAAACCCCCTTTAGACCAGCGATTGAAACCAGGTCGAAAACACCAGGTCTGCATCTCAAATGGAACCCCCTTGTCCCTTCAGAAAGTATCCAGACACTTTGACTTTTTCCACATTTTGTTACATTTTGTTACATTTTGTTAATTTTATAAAGGAAATATCACATAAGTATTCAGACCTTTTACTTAGTACTTTGTTGAAGCACCTTTGGCAGTGATTACACCCTCAAGTCTTCTTGGATATGAAGCTACAAGCTTGGCACACCTGTATTTGGGGAGTTTCTCCCATTCTTCTCTGCAGATCCTCTCAAGCTCTGTCAGGTTGGATGGTGAGCGTTGCTGCACAGATATTTTCAGGTCTCTCCAGAAATGTTCGATTGGGGCCCCTCAAGGACATTCAGAGACTTGTCCCGACGCCACTGCTGCGTTGTCTTGGCTGTGTGCTTAGGGTCGTTGTCCTGTTGAAAGGTGAACCTTTCCCCCAGCATGAAGTTCTGAGCGCTCTGGAGCAGGTTTTCATCAAGGATCTCTCTGTACTTTGCTCTGTTCATCTTTGCCTCGATCCTGACTAGTCTCCCAGTCCATGCCGCTGAAAAACATCCCTACAGCATGATGCTGTCACCACCATAATTGCAAAAGGGATTTTTAATGATCAATTTGCCTTTTTAAAATGATAAACTTGGATTAGCTAACACAGTGGGTCAGAAGTTCACATACACTCAATAAATATTTGGTAGCATTGCCTTTAAATTGTTTAACTTGGGTCAAACGTTTCGGGTAGCCTTCCACAAGCTTCCCACAATAAGTTGGGTGAATTTTGACCCATTCCTCCTGACAGAGCTGGTGTAACTGAGTCAGGTTTTTAGGCCTCCTTGCTCGCACACACTTTTTCAGTTCTGCCCACAGATTTTCTATGGGATTGAGGTCAGGGCTTTGTGATGGCCACTCCAATACCTTGACTTTGTTGTCCTTAAGCCATTTTGCCACAACTTTGGAAGTATGCTTGGGGTCATTGTCCATTTGGAAGACCCATTTGCGACCAAGCTTTAACTTCCTGACTGATGTCTTGATGTTGCTTCAATATATCCACATAATTTTCTTTCCTCATGATGCCATCCATTTTGTGAAGTGCACCAGTCCATCCTGCAGCAAAGCACCCCCACAATATGATGCTGCCACCCCCGTGCTTCACAGTTGGGATGGTGTTCTTCGGCTTGCAAGCCTCCCCCCTTTTTCCTCCAAACATAACGATGGTCATTATGGCCAAACAGTTATATTTTTGTTTCATCAGACATTTCTCAAAAAAGTACAATCTTTGTCCCCATGTGCAGTTGCAAACCTCTGTCTGGCTTTTTTATGGCGGTTTTGGAGCAGTGGCTTCTTCCTTGCTGAGCGGCCTTTCAGGTTTTGTCGATATAGGACTTTTACTGTGGATATAGATACGTTTGTACCTGTTTCCTCCAGCATCTTCACAAGGTCAGAACGCGTCTCCTTCCTGAGCGGTATGACGGCTTCGTGGTCCCATGGTGTTTATACTTGCGTACTATTGTTTGTACAGATGAACGTGGTACCTTCAGGCATTTGGAAATTGCTCCCAAGGATGAACCAGACTTGTGGAGGTCTGGTTCATTTCTTTTGGCTAATTTCTTTTGATTTTCCCATGATGTCAAGCAAAGAGGCACTGAGTTCGAAGGTAGGCCTTGAAATACATCCACAGGTACACCTCCAATTGACTCAAATGATGTCAAGTAGCCTATCAGAAGCTTCTAAAGCCATGACATCATTTTCTGGAATTTTCCAAGCTGTTTATACGCACAGTCAACTTAGTGTATGTAAACTTCTGACCCACTGGAATTGTGATACATTGAATTATAAGTGAAATAATCTGTCTGTAAACAATTGTTGGAACAATTACTTGTGTCATGCACAAAGTAGATGTTCTAACCGACTTGCCAAAACTATAGTTTGTTAACAAGGAATTTGTGGAGTGGTTGAAAAACGAGTTTTAATGACTCCAACCTAAGTGTATGTAAACTTCCGACCTCAACTGTAATATATATATATATATATATATATATACAATATATCTGTATATATTTTTTTTTGGGGGGGGGGACATAAAACACAGAAATTGTCACATTCTGACCTTAGTTCCTTTTTTATGTCTTTATTTTAGTTTGGTCAGGGCGTGAGTTGGGGTGGGCATTCTATGTTGTTTTTCTATGTTTTGTTCTGTGGGTTATATTTCTATGTGTTTGGCCTGGTGTGGTTCCCAATCAGAGGCAGCTGTTTATCGTTGTCTCTGATTGGGAGCCATATTTAGGTAACCTGTTTTCCATTGTGTGTTGTGGATGATTGTTTTCTGTTTAGTGTATGTTCACCTGGCAGAACTGTTTCATTTTCGTTTTTCCTCGTTGTTGTTTTGTGTAGTGTTCAGTTTTAATTAAATATGACGAACACTTACCACGCTGCATTTTGGTCCTCCTTCCACCAATGAGAATTGTTACAGAAATACACTAGCAAATCAGCTTGGAGGGATTTAAATTTTGGAATTCTGTTCTGAGATATTCCCACTGATAATAGAGAGATATACAGTATGTGATCATATTCAAATGTAAGGAAGTTTTGAAATGATTATGTTTTAGTCAAATATTATATCTGTTTGTGGTTCTTGCGTTCAATTTGCACTCTAAATATTTGTAATTATGTTCCGGCCCCCTGACCATCCACGCAAGAAAAAATGTAGGAAAAATATAGGGAATATGGAATAAGGTCACTGGTCAAAAGTAGTGGACGATATAGGGTGACTGGTCAAAAGTAGTACACTATATAGGGAATAGGGTGCCATTTCAGACCCAGCCTAGTCTATCTCATTGAGAAATCTGGACCCCCCCCACTACACTGCAGTACCATAGCTCAGATGTAGAATGATAGACCTGGACTGCATCTGAAATGGCAGGCTATTCCCTCATCTTATTGTAGTTCTGTGGCCCAGCTATATTAGTCAAATCCCCCTGTCATAGCCCGGAGCTTAGTGTGAAGTTGAAACAGAATTCCCCTGGTGCAGGTTTACACCGGGCAGCTTCCTCTGGGCAGGTGGTCAATAAATATGTCCTTGCTCCTTAGATCAGTATCACATGTGATTCATCAAAACCTAGGGATTCTGGGATGTCAGTGGGTTTGAGGGCCGCAGGGCCGTCTGTGTGTGGCTCTGGGAGGGGGACTGCTGGTGAACAAAGGGGTATGATGGGGTGAGGAATGGAGAAGTAGAGGGGGAGGAAGAGGGAGTAGAAGAGGTTTGAGTGACTTTGGGGACTGTGGTCACACCTGTTAGTGGCTTAGGATGGATGCCATGCAGCTTTGTGAAACTAAGCTACTAGAACTGGAAGGAAGCCTTGAGTTAAGCTTGAATACAGTACACCAGCACTGCATACAGGGTCAGATACAGTAACAACACACTCAAAATACAGTTACTTTCCTGCAACTTGATAGAGCAGCATCACCAATTCATACTGGGACAAATGCTAATACTGCCCTTTTTAAACTGATTCCCTCCTACCAGGATAACCCACAAATGGCTCCTTATTAACCAGCCCAGATATAGAGCAGTTTAATGGTGCGTCCATCCAGTTCAATAGACAGATAACGTCTTTCTGTGTATTTGACCATGTGCTGGTTCTCTGTGTTCACCAGAGAGAGAGCCAGTGTGGTGCAGATGTCCAGCCAGGCTGGAGGATCCCCTGGGGCAGAGGGAGGCTGTGTTCTTAATGACACCCTAATCCTCCAGTACTTTTGACCAGTGAATAGGGTGCATGTAGGGAATAAGGTGCCATTTGGGACGCAAACAGAGACTGTGTCCTTCAGAAGAGATCATCTTCAGCTGACTGTGCAGCAGCCAAGGCTCCTCTTTCCCCCTGTCTTTCACCCCTCTTTCCCCTCTCTTTCCCCCTGTCTTTTCCCCCCTGTCTTTTTTCCCCCTGTCTTTTTTCCCCCTGTCTTTTTCCCCCTGTCTTTTTCCCCCTGTCTTTTTCCCCCTGTCTTTTTCCCCCTGTCTTTTTCCCCCTGTCTTTTTCCCCCTGTCTTTTCCCCCTGTCTTTTCCCCACTCTTTCTTCCTTCTTTCCCCTGTCGCCCCCCCCATCTTTCCCGTCTCTTCCCTTTCTCTTCCCCCTGTCGTCCCTCTCTTCCCGTGGCAACTGTCAGCTCAGGGATAGGGTGTGTAACAGAGGAGCTTCAGTACAGCACACAAGCACTGGGTCGGATGCAGTAACAACACAAGCATTGGGTCGGATACAGTAACAACACAAGCACTGGGTCGGATACAGTAACAACACAAGCACTGGGTCGGATACAGTAACAACACAAGCACTGGGTCGGATACAGTAACAACACAAGCACTGTATACAGGGTCGGATACAGTAACAACACAAGCATAAACACTCACACACACTTTTGATAAAGTGGTATCATCAATTCATACTGAGAAAAATGCAACTACTGCACTTACAAACCATTTTTACACAATGGGTGTGTGACAGAGGATGATAGTCCTCCAGGATAGAGGATGGTAGTCCTCCGGGATAGAGGATGGTGGTCCTCCGGGATAGAGGATGGTGGTCCTCCGGGATAGAGGATGGTGGTCCTCCGGGATAGAGGATGGTGGTCCTCCGGGATAGAGGATGGTGGTCCTCCGGGATAGAGGATGGTGGTCCTCCGGGATAGAGGATGGTGGTCCTCCGGGATAGAGGATGGTGGTCCTCCGGGATAGAGGATGGTGGTCCTCCGGGATAGAGGATGGTGGTCCTCCGGGATAGAGGATGGTAGTCTTCCGGGATAGAGGATGGTAGTCTTCCAGGATAGAGGATGGTAGTCTTCCAGGATAGAGGATGGTAGTCCTCCAGGATAGAGGAGAGGCTGGTAGTTGTCAAGACGTTGCCCTCTTTGGGTACAGCGAGCACCATCCCCCTATCTGTCTCCTACACTCAGGCTGCTGCGACCTCAGGTTGTAAATTCCTGGAGGAGATTATCTCCTCATAGCCACAGTATAGAGAGAGAGTGAGTTTTCAGAGAGAGAACAAAGGAATTTCTTGCACCTCACAGAATTGGAGGTCCGAACAGTATTTATGTTCTGGAGAACGTATAAAAGATCGGTGAAGAATCCAGCTAAGAACTGGTCCGTTTGGTACAATTTTGTGAAACTCATGAGACAATACGGCCACATTACCATAACGCTGTTTATACAATAGCCTCAGATATGAGGCTTACATCTAATTGTTATATAAGATGAATGAGTGAGGATGATACTGTTTGTGAAATTGTGTAATGTGATTTTGGACTGTTTAATGAACTTCTTCAGGCTGCAAGCCCGACATCGGGATCAATATGACAACAGCCTGTCCAAGTGCAGGGCGCGAAATTCAAAATCTATTTTTGTAAAATATTTAACTTTCACACATTAACAAGTCCAATACAGCATTTGAAAGATAAACATCTTGTCAATCCAGCCAACATGTCCGATTTTTTAAATGTTTTACAGAGAAAACACCACATATATTTATGTTAGGTCACCACCAAATAAAAAAAGACAGAAAGACATTTTTCACAGCACAAGTAGGCTGCATTTAGCATGCACAAGCCAACCTAACTAACCTAGAACCAACCTAAATAACCTAGAAAAAACTACCTCAGATGACAGTCCTATAACATGTTACACAATAAATCTATGTTTTGTTCAAAAAAAATGCATATTTTAGCTATAAATCAGTTTTACATTACTGCTACCATCATAGCTACAGTAAGAAATCGCACGGGAGTAGCCAGAGAAAATACAGACACCAACGTCAACTACCTTATTACACTTCAGAAAACATTTCAGAGAAATATATGGTGGATAGCTAATGAAAGAGAAAGATCTTGTGAATACAGACAATATTTCAGATTCTTTAAATGTTTTACAGCGAAAACACCACATATATTCATGTTAGCTCACCACCAAATACAAAAAGAGAGACAGATATTTTTCACAGCACCGGTAGCATGCAGCTAGCATGCAGCTAGCATGCAAAGCCAACCTAACTAACCTAGAACTAACCTAAATAACCTAGAAAAAACTCCCTCAGATGACAGTCCTATAACATGTTACACAATAAATCTATGTTTTGTTCGAAAAAGTTGAATATTTTAGCTATAAATCAGTTTTACATTACTGCTACCATCTTAGCCACCATCATAGCTACAGTCAGAAATCGCACGGCAGTAGCCAGAGAAAACAGACACCAACGTCAACTTCTAATTTCACATCAGAAAAGATTTCAGAAAAATATATGGTGGATAGCTAATGAAAGAGAAAGATCTTGTGAATACAGACAATATTTCCGATTTCTGAAGTGTTTTACAGCGAAAACACAATATATCGTTATATTAGCTTACTACAATAGCTAACACACAGCAGCATTGATTCTAGTCAAACGCTAGCGATAGCACAGTTCGACAGATATATGAAAAAGCATCCCAAATTGGGTCCTTATCTTTGTTGATTTTCCATCAGAATGTTCTCCAAAGGGTCCTTTGTTCAGAACCGTGTTCATTTGGACCTAGAACGAACGATGTCCCTGTTGAATTAGCATGGCACACTGGCCATGCCGTGCTAACCTCTCCGTCTTGACAAAATTCTTGCGTCGCATCACGTCTAAAGTCCAGAATAAATTTCAATAATATAATTAAAGTATATTGAAAAAACATACTTTAGGATGAGATTGTGACATGTATCAAAGAAAATCGAAGCTGGAGGTCATATTCACCTATAACGAGTGTTTTCCAGGAGCGCAGTCCAGTTCCTACTTCGCGCCCAGAAAAAAATATAAAGTGCGCACTTATCACTCAAAGATGTTCTTTTCAGTCCCTGACAGAGATAATCAAGTCATTTTTTCTCTCACTTCCGCATGACAACCAGGGGAAGATGTGTGACGTGTTTGTACAGTCCTAAGTGCCAAGGCCTTTTATAGAGAGTATCTTGAAGAGAGACATAGCTTCTTGGAAAAGTCACTTTTTACAGAAAATGGGCTGTAAAAAGAGTTATGTTTCACTTAGAGAAATAATTAAACCTGTTTTAGAAACTAGAAGGTGTTTTCTATCCAAAGGTAATAAATAATATGCATATTGTACGAGCAAGAATTGAGTACGAGGCCGTTTGAAATGGCCACCTCTTTCCACTGCTTATACTTACTGCTGATTTTTGAGCCATAAGAGGTTAATGAAGGAAACTCCAATTCCCTTTGGGGTTTAACTAAATCAGAGGATCGCCCATGAGCACAGTTATGGTCGGGCGTCCTGGGACAGGCCCTTTTCTGCTCTTCCGAATAAAACCCCCACCCGGGGTTTCTATCACCAGACCAGCTTACCTCGATAACGAGAGGGCCAAGGTTTGAGAGGAGAACATAAACCTGAGTATAAACTAAGGTTTGAGTAGATGGCTGAATCTTTTAACCATACCACGTGGTTAAACTCTTAGACTATCGATACCGACAGAATAAGAACAAGTCTTTGATATTAATTACTAGTCTGCAGGTAGGAATTCGGTATCATTGAACGCGAAGACCTACAACCGCCGAAACATCTATTCTATAACGACATGAATGAATGTCACTCTGAACTAACCATTCTAACCACGACAGAGAGAGGGCGTACAAACTCTCCAACAGAAACAAACTTTTCAACAGAGATCCCGACGACACACTGAGCGTAAATATATTGATTGATTGCAGTTATTCCCGAATGAGTGAGCGTTCATGTGCAAAGGATTAGCATTTCAATTGTTATAATTATCAAATTTGTAGTGTCTCATCTCAGTTAACCCCCACTTTCCTTTGTGTCCACCAAGCCGCGATACCGGTTTATCCCACTAGGGAAGCTCCGTTATCATTTCCTTGTAACTATCTACTGTTTGTTTATGCATTTCTGTGAATTACTTAGTTAGTAAATAAATGATTTAAGACAATTGATGTATGGATGACTCATAGTGAAGACTGGGTTCGTGCAGATAACCAACAATTTACGACGTTTGGAATGAGACTAACATGAGGTAAATAATAATTCATTAATTCGAAGACTAAGTGATCAGATATTCAAATATCTGAAAGTTATATTAGGAAAATTATAACTTTATAATCGGACTATTTTCCTTGGTGCCCCGACTTCCTAGTTAATTACAGTTACATGATTAATCAGTTTAATCGCGTAATAATAATTACAGAGAGTTATTTGATAAAGAAAAGTCTTCCGTTTTAATGATGCCAAAGACACGACATAGTCCTCCAGGATAGAGGAGAGGATGGTAGTCCTCCAGGATAGAGGAGAGGCTGGTAGTCCTCCAGGATAGAGGAGAGGCTGGTAGTCCTCCAGGATAGAGGAGAGGCTGGTAGTCCTCCAGGAGAGAGGAGAGGATGGTAGTCCTCCAGGAGAGAGGAGAGGATGGTAGTCCTCCAGGAGAGAGGAGAGGATGGTAGTCCTCCAGGAGAGAGGAGAGGATGGTAGTCCTCCAGGATAGAGGAGAGGATAGTAGTCCTCCAGGATAGAGGAGAGGATGGTGGTCCTCCAGGATAGAGGAGAGGATGGTAGTCCTCCAGGATAGAGGAGAGGATGGTAGTCCTCCAGGATAGATGAGAGGATGGTGGTCCTCCAGGAGAGAGGAGAGGCTGGTAGTCCTCCAGGAGAGAGGAGAGGCTGGTAGTCCTCCAGGATGGAGGAGAGGCTGGTAGTCCTCCAGGATGGAGGAGAGGATGGTAGTCCTCCAGGATGGTAGTCCTCTGAGAGGCAAGATATAGTTATTAAAACCGAATAGTACACTGGGTGGTTCGAGCCCTGAATGCTGATTGGCAGACAGCTGTGGTGTGCCAAGACAGTATACCACGGGTTTGACAACATATTTATTTTTATTTATTGTCCTAATTTCGTTGGTAACCAGTTTATAATAGCAATAAGGCACCTCGGGAGTTTGTGGTATATGGCCAATGTATCACTCCGCGTTGCATCGTGTCTAAGAACAGCCCTTAGCCGTGCTATATTGGCCATATACCACACCCACGAGGTGCCTTATTGCTTAAGTAGATAAAGGGTATAATTACCTTGTATTACAAATGGAAAGACTCTCTTTGCTGTGTTGACTGTCCTTTACTGGCATACCAATCACAACATGTCATATAGAGATGGAAAGGGGTAGTATGTAACCTTGTTACAAATAGTAGTACTGTTTGCAATACGTTGACTTTGCAATGTCTACCCTGTATTTCTGATCAATTTGATGTCATTTTAAATGGACACTTTAAAAATTGTATTTATTTCAAAACAAGGACATTTCTAAGTGACCCCAAACTTTTGAACGGTAGTGTATGTTATTTAGCTTTATATCTAAATAAGGGACTGTGGTGTACTCCTGCATGAAGCGTTTGTCATTGAATTATCAGTGCGTTAACAGGCTGTGTGTGTGTGTGTGTGTGTGTGTGTGTGTGTGTGTGTGTGTGTGTGTGTGTATTTCAGTGTGAGGAACACCCCTCTCCCGGTGAAGGTTTGCTGCTCGGCCGTCCAGCTGCACATGCGGGGCAAGCCCAAGAGCGTAACCGTGGAGACCAAGGCCGGCCAGGCCAACGCAGACTTCAGGAAGAGCCGCGACGGATTCATCCTCCTGATCCCATCCAACTGAGACAGTCACCACTAGCTCCCCCAGCCAATCACAAATCTGGACCTGGAAGCCAGTTCCACTGCTGATTTACATTCTTCCTCTCTAATATAGGACTGATTTAGACCTGGGACACCAGGTGGTGCAGTTCATTATCAGGTAGAACAGAAAACCCAGCAGTCCTCCAGACCTCCAGGCTCAGATTTGAATATCCCTGATTTATCCTCTGGACTGTATCAAAGGGCTACAGTAGAGGGAGAGTGAATCCTCAACCCATTTCTCCACCCATGCAGTACACATATTCTTCAAAAGATGGTCACCCCTCTAATGTCTGTGGTTCAGGCCAGAGATGGTCACCCCTCTAATGTCTGTGGTTCAGGCCAGAGATGGTCACCCCTCTAATGTCTGTGGTTCAGGCCAGAGATGGTCACCCCTCTAATGTCTGTGGTTCAGGACAGAGATGGTCACCCCTCTAATGTCTGTGGTTCAGGCCAGAGATGGTCACCCCTCTAATGTCTGTGGTTCAGGCCAGAGATGGTCACCCCTCTAATGTCTGTGGTTCAGGCCAGAGATGGTCACCCCTCTACTGTCTGTGGTTCAGGCCAGAGATGGTCACCCCTCTACTGTCTGTGGTTCAGGCCAGAGATGGTCACCCCTCTAATGTCTGTGGTTCAGGCCAGAGATGGTCACCCCTCTAATGTCTGTGGTTCAGGCCAGAGATGGTCACCCCTCTAATGTCTGTGGTTCAGGCCAGAGATGGTCACCCCTCTAATGTCTGTGGTTCAGGCCAGAGATGGTCACCCCTCTAATGTCTGTGGTTCAGGCCAGAGATGGTCACCCCTCTAATGTCTGTGGTTCAGGCCAGAGATGGTCACCCCTCTACTGTCTGTGGTTCAGGCCAGAGATGGTCACCCCTCTACTGTCTGTGGTTCAGGCCAGAGATGGTCACCCCTCTAATGTCTGTGGTTCAGGCCAGAGATGGTCACCCCTCTAATGTCTGTGGTTCAGGCCAGAGATGGTCACCCCTCTAATGTCTGTGGTTCAGGCCAGAGATGGTCACCCCTCTAATGTCTGTGGTTCAGGCCAGAGATGGTCACCCCTCTAATGTCTGTGGTTCATGCCAGAGATGTTGGTATCTTCTGCTGTAATTTCAGGTTCATGGAACTTCATCTTATTGGATGAAAACCAATTCACTTTTTACGGCAGCAAGCTAAGGCAAAAGGTTTAGGATTTGTCATTGGCAGTTCAATGTTTTATTGTATTATACAGTATAGGATGCTTACAGGTATAGCCTTTTCACTTTTTTTGTACTTTTCCAAGGATGAAACAAAGACATATAGCCGAGAGACTGAACTACAAACAAGAGTAGCAATATTTCATATAGATTATTCAGACTAATTTCTCTTAGCTAGTGTGTTTTTATAACTAGTGTGTTTATATACTGAGATGACAGCTATTTTACTGCCTTTGACCCATGGTGCATTATCTCACCACGATGCCTTGAAAGGACACGATATTCATATCATGACAATGAAAAAATGAAGTAATTTATAAAAATGTATTTTATCTCATTATGGTGGCAGTGTTTATTCTACCAGAGTATATTACAATGTTAAGCAATAACGCCCGAGGAGGTATACGGTCTGATATACCATAGCTGTCAGCCAATCAGCATTCAGGGCTCGAACCACCCAGTTTATAATATTTTACATTATGGCCCAATGTTCCAGAGCCAGATTAAGTCCAATGAGAATGATTTGTCCCAGGACCAGGCCTAATCTGGGCCAGAGATACCAGCCCTATATAGTGTAATGTAACTGAGTATATCCTGCTCAATAGCTCTCTCTCTTCTCTATCTCTACCTTTCAATTCAAGGGATTTATTGTCACGGGACATATGTTTACATTGTCAAATCAAGTGAAATAGATAATAAACAAAAGTGAAATAAACAATAAAAAATGAACAGTAAACATTACACTCACAAAAGTTCCAAAATAATAATTACATTTCAAATGTCATACTATGTGCAAATAGTTAAAGTACAAAAAGGGAAATAAATTAACATAACTATGGGTTGTATTTATAATGGTGTTTGTTTTTCACTGGTTGACCTTTTCTTGTGGCAACAGGTCACACATCTTGCTGCTGTGATGGCACACTGTGGTATTTCACCCAGTACATATGGGAGTTTATCAAAATTGGGTTAGGTTTTCAAATTCTTTGTGGGTCTGTGTAATCTGAGGGAAATATATGTATCTTATATGGTCATACATTTGGCAGGAGGTTAGGAAGTGCAGCTCAGTTTCCACCTCATTTTGTGGGCAGTTTGCACATAGCCTGTCTTCTCTTGAGAGCCTTTCTCAATAGCAAGGCTATGCTCACTGAGTCTGTACATAGTCAAAGCTTTCCTTAAGTTTGGTTGAGTCACAGTGGTCAGGTATTCTGCCACTGTGTACTCTCTGTTTAGGGCCAAATAGCATTCTAGTTTGCTCAGTTTTTTGTTGTTTATTCTTTCCAATATGTCAAGTAATTATCTTTTTGTTTTCTCATGATTTGGTTGGGTCTAATTGTGTTGCCATCCTGGGGCTCTGTGGTTTGTGTTTGTGAACAGAGCCCCAGGACCAGCTTGTTTAGGGGACTCTTCTCCAGGTTAATCTCTCTGTAGGTGATGGCTTTGTTATGGAAGGTTTGGGAATCGCTTCCTTTTAGGTGGTTGTAGAATTTAACGGCTCTTTTCTGGATTTTGATAAGTAGCGGGTATTGGCCTAATTCTGCTCTGCATGCATTATTTGGTGTTTTACGTTGAACACAAAGGATAGTTTTGCAGAATTCTGCATGCAGAGTCTCAATTTGGTGTTTGTCCCATTTTGTGAGTTCTTGGTTGGTGAGCGAGCCCCAGACCTCACAACCATAAAGGACAATGGGTTCTATAACTGATTCAAGTATTTTTAGCCAGATCCTAATTGGTATGTCAAATTTTATGTTCCTTTTGATGGCATATAAGGCCCTTGCCTTGTCTCTCAGCTCGTTCACAGCTTTGTGGAAGTTACCTGTGGCGCTGATGTTTAGGCCGAGGTATGTATCGTTTTTTTTGTGTGCTCTAGGGCAATGGTGTCTAGATGGAATTTGTATTTGTGGTCCTGGCAACAGGGCCTTTCTCTCTCTCTCTCTCTCTCTCTCTCTGATTCTGTATTCTCATCCATGCCCTGACATCTTTTCTCTTTCTCTCTCTGTCCCTCTCTTCCTTTCACCATCCTCCCCTCCCCTGACATCCCTCCAGCTGTGAGTCCCTGAGTCCCTTTCTCATCCAATCTGACAACTCTGTCTATGTGCGTGTGTCTGCGTGCATGTGTGCATGTATCTGCCTTTTTTTGTGTGTCAATCTGTCAATATGTGTGTTTGTCTATTTCCTCGTGTGTGATTTTATTTATTCCTTTGTGAATGTTGTGTCTGTCTGAACATGTCTCGCTCAGATACCTGACAAGTGGAAAAGCCTCCCTCTTCTCTCCCTTAACCTTTTACTCTCTTCTGCCCTTTCAAGCTCATTCTCTTGAAATGTCACGACATACTCTTTCTATTCTCCAGTAAGAATTAGAGGGTTAATTACGGTGTAATCTATGCTGTTACACACGGCCTAATATCCATACAATTTTTTGCGGTATCTGTACTTTAATATTTATATTTTTGATAACTTACTTTTACTCCACTACATTCCTAAATAAAATGATGTACTTTTTACTCCATACATTTCCCCTGACACCCAAAAGTACTCGTTACATTTTGAATGCTTAGCAGGACAGGAAAATGGTCCATTCATGCCCTTATCAAGAGAACATCCCTGGTCATCCCTACTGCCTCTGATCTGGTGGACTCACTAAACAGAGAACATCCCTGGTCATCCCTACTGCCTCTGATCTGGCGGATTCACTAAACAGAGAACATCCCTGGTCAACCCTACTGCCTCTGATCTGGCGGATTCACTAAACAGAGAACATCCCTGGTCAACCCTACTGCCTCTGATCTGGCAGATTCACTAAACACACACGCTTAGTTTTTAAATGATGTTTGAGTGTTAGTGTGCCCCTGGCTATCCCTAAATTAAAATAACAAGAAAATGGTGCTGTCTAGTGCTGTTTTTTATGGAGCGAGTCTCCAAGGTAGAGTTCCATTCTGGTCCAAAACACTTGACTTTGAATGTCATTCAAACTGGACTGGATCAATATGAAGTTGTTAAACGCTTTTTTTAGTTAACCTTTATCGTAGTATATTTAGATACTTGTCTTATTCCTGAGGGAGACAGAGTGCTCTTGCCGTTAACTGGGTGTTCTTTGACCAAAACAGACTCCTGGACAACTCTCTGGTTCAAAGCAGTGCACTGTATAAGAAAGTTGGTCCCATTTGGGACGCAGACCTAGTCTCCTGCTGAGATAGACAGCTGCTCTTAGATTCATCTAATAGTGACAGATATCAACCAATCAGGGACTGTTTAGTAATACATCCACCAATCACACACATGCTTAGAGACAGCTACAGTAGCTGTATCGTGCACAGTGGTCATTGATTCAAAAAGTCTGAGTAGTTTCCCTCATTCATTGATTGGTGGCGAAAGATCGCTGGTTTGAATCCCTGAGCCGACTAGGTAAAAAATATGTTTGTGCCCTTGAGCAAGGCACTTGACCCTAATTGCTCTGAATAAGTTGTCTGCTAAAATGTACGTCTATTGGACAGTCACGCTAATGTTCAAAGGTTAGAGTTCAGTACAGGAGTCGTCTCTTACTGGGTGGTGATTGTGTTGTCTTCATGTGGTCTGGTATTTGGGATGTCTCCTGAGGTATGGAGGGCCGAGGTTCTGCGGGTTTGTGATCCATCCTTGTATTTGATTGATGAATTAAGGTTACTAATTAGTAAGGAACTCCCCTCACCTGGTTGTCTAGGTCTTGATTGAAAGGAAAAACCAAAAACCCGCAGACACTCAGCCCTCCGTGGAATGAGTTTGACACCCCTGCCCTATATAGTGCACTTCTTTAAATGAAGAGCCCTGTGGGCTCTGGTCAAAAGTAGTGCACTATGTGGGGAAAGGGTGCCATTTGGGACGGTATTGCCATTTTAGGAATGGAATTCATTTTAACACCCCCTCTAGAGGGAATGCATTAACCTGTTTGGGATAGGGGGCAGCATTTTCACGTTCGGATGAAAAGCGTGCCCAGAGTAAACTGCGTGCTACTCAGGCCCAGAAGCTAATATATGCATAATATTAGTAGATTTGGATAGAAAACACTCTGAAGTTTCTAAAACTGTTTGAATGATGTTTGTGAGTATAACAGAACTCATATGGCAGGTGACAACCTGAGAAAAATCCAACCAGGAAGTGGGAAATCTGAGGTTTGTAGTTTTTCAAGTCATTGCCTTTCGAATATACAGTGTAAATGGGGTCGTATTGCACTTCCTAAGGCTTCCACTAGATGTCAACAGTCTTTATAACCTTGTTTCAGGCTTTTACTGTGAAGGGGGAGCGAATAAGAGCTGTTTGACTAAGGGGTCTCGCACGCAGCCGTGAGCTCGAGCTACGTTCCTTTTCATTTCTAAAGACAAAGGAATTGTCCGGTTGGAAT